>NW_011484602.1:7475-10674 GCF_000754665.1 Bison bison bison
TTAAGCTCCAAGGGAAGTGTGTGTGCATGCGTGTGTGTGTGTGTGTGTGTGTGTGTGTGTGTGTGTGTCTACCCCATGGTGGTGGCAATGTTGACAAGGGTCCTGGTAGCCCCTCCTAACCCACCATTTATGTGGGTTATGCAGCCTAGAAGTGCATCTTTGGAGTTAGAGTCTTGGAGCTTTCGGCTTCTTCAAAGGTGAAGTTTGTCCCCCATTTCACAGGTAAGAGTACTGGACTGGAGTGAATCAGACAGTCTTCACGAATTCAGGTGGGACTCAGACAACAGAATTTACATAGGTGGTCCCGTGCTTGAGTGGTCTGTATGTAGAGGTGGGAGGCAGAAGCCTCGCAGGATGGCAGTGAGGAAGTGGAAGTGGACTTGCTATATTCAGAGGAGGGTGAGGAGGGATCAGACTGGCCCCCGCAGCAGCAGGAAAGTCACCTGCCTGAGACCAGATGCTGGAAGACACCAAAGTTTGCATGAACTTCCTGGACAGACTTCAGCAAGGGGCTTCAGCTAGTCTGTGCCCTGTGTGACTTTGACTTCTCTAGAACCACTTTCCCCACTGCACTTAAAAACAAAAACAAAACACAACACTTTCTGGCTACGTAGTAGTTTAGGCAATGCTTCTCTTGCCCACCCAGGATGAGGTGCTGACCCAGGCCCAGCTGGCGGGGAAGCTTTATGGATGTTACAGCTGCTTCTCGTCTGCACACCAGGCTCATTTGTGCCAGTTGAAAGGGCACAATAATAACAGTGGCAATTTAAATCGTGCTTCTTGCTTTCTGCTTTCCCCCCTGAAAAGTGGCAAAGTGACTCACCACTGTTGAATTGTCCCTCTCTATCCACCCCCTGACCTCTCTGCGACAGTCTAGGCTGGTTCCCTGGGGGGCTGAGCTGGAAATCAGTTCTTCCAGCAGCCCTTTAGCTGTGATGGAGCCAACCCCCCTCTCCCCCCAATAAATGTGTTCCAAAAAAAAAAAAAAATGCGATGTATTGTTTTAATTTGAAATTCTCAGATGAGGCTGCTTGGAAGGCATCAGAGCAGCAGAAACCCCACTAGGTAGGCACAGTGCTCCCCCCAAACATGAATAATACAAAAGGGGGTTCATTCAAAAATCTACTGGGGGGCTCTGCTTGTTTTTCTGTGTGTAGTTTGATGTGGCGATGACTGGTCTGCTTGAAATTTACTACATATCAATTTCTGGTGGTAGTGCCATAAAAATGGGTCAGGGGGAGCTGTGAAATCATTCACTTACTCCATCCTGACCCCTCACCTCCATTCCCATCCATGCTCAATTCCCCTGACCCTATGGCTAGAAAGTGCTCCTTCTCTGCTCTTTCTTTCAGCACCAGCCTAAGGAGAGCTCCCAGAACTGGAGTCTGTGAGCTGCTTATGAGCCTAGAGTAATTAAAGATTTTGAGGTGTCAACAAAGCAAGTATGGTGGAGAAGCTATCAGCTGTCTCAGAGACAAAGAAAATAATCATGCTGAGCACTCTTGGTGCTGTCAGTAAGCTCAAAAGAAAAATTTGTTGGGAAGTGATACTGTTTGATAGAGACCTCAGTGCCTAGCAGGAATGAGGGATTCTTGGTGAGGCTGCTTGGAAAAGAAAGGTTTAGGGAGCTTGGCAAACCTGGATTCAAATACTACCTCTACCTCCCACTGGCTGTGTGACCCTGGAGAAGTTACTTAACTACTCAGAGTTTGATGTGTGATGTGCAAAAAAGTGATAAGTCATAGCTCTAATTACCTCATGAGGTCATTGTGAAGACTCCAGACAATGCACTAGCACAATCCCTGGTATACAATAAGTACTTAATAAATGGTAACATAATGATCATGATGACTATTATTATTTGTACCATATACCAGGCATTTACTATAGGAGCCCAAAGTTTAAAAGGAGAGACAAATAATTGCAGTTATGTATGATGATATCATGAGAAGTATGAAGAGAGCAACTATGATGGCTCAAAGGAAAGAGCCCTCAACTGGGAGGGAGGGCTACAGGAAAGCAGAGAAAGTTTTGTGACTCCTAAGTGAGTTCTTAAAAAATAAGTAGGAGTTTGTCACAAGGCCCAGGGGGAAAGGGATTCCAGGCAACCGTATGTGCCCACACAAAGCCAAAGAACTGTGAAACAGCCAGGCCTTGAGCAAATAGCTGGGCTTTGCTGGGCAGGAACTGGGATCTCCTGGGGGATGGGGGAGGGGATCAGTGACCAAGAATCTTTCCAGTTTATTCCCACCAGCCCCTGCACAGCGCCTTAGGCGCCCTACCTGGCCAGTCACGGGCGACGCCCTCCTCTTCTTTCCTCTAGGCAGTCAGGTAAGCTCACACCCAGCCCCCCGGGGGGCCTGGTGCGCACAGCGTGGGGGTCGTCGGACCCAGACCCAGCAATTCCGGGCACGAGGCGACTCTGCCGAAGTCGCGGGCCCCTAGCTCCTTCTTCTTCGTCCCAGTCCTGGAGCAAAGTCCCCCTCCACCCCCAATTAAAAAAAAAAAAAAAAAAAGCACACAGTCACTTGGGCTCTTTAGACAACCCCATGCTCTCACACACTACACCTGTAAAACCACACGGCGACCCCCCTCCAAGACACACACACCGGGTTTTCAGCCCTCCACCCTAGCACAGACCTTGGCTGCATGCGTCCCCACCACACACAAGAGCACATCACACTCAAACACACACACACAGTGCAACCTGACACAAACCTTTGGACACACACGCCTTAAGTAAGCTCACATATAAAGACACCTTGCTCACGAACACACACTACACACCACAACAATCACCGCCTGTAAACCCATCTTGACCTAACACAGCTAAGGGTAAACACACACCAAACAAACATACACACAAGCTTCTACGGGCACACAAACATACACACACTGCATACACATATACACTACAGCACGACCACAGACCCCGGCAGAAGCATACATCGAACACACCCACATCCAGACCGCACCCACACAGTCACACTACAACCAGGCAGAAACGTACAACCTACAAACGTGCACACACAAACACATGCTCCACATCCGAGCTCAAACCAAATCCACTTCACACTCAGCACTCGAACTAAAGCATGCAACACACACCCCACACCCAGCCACACACGGAACTCACATACAGGCGAGCCGCACTTGCGCGCGCACACACACGCGTACATGCATACATACATACACATAC
>NW_011484602.1:11090-12562 GCF_000754665.1 Bison bison bison
TCGTTCTAATCTAGTTTGAAGACGTCTTTTAATAGAGACCTCACTATTTTGCAAAGCCACTAATTTTCACATAAAAGGCGATGGCTATTAGGAATCACCGACACCGCGTTGGACACATAGTAGGGCGTCTTTTGTCACCAAATTTGGCAGGGCTGTCTGCAGCCCAGCACCAGCGTCGACCCCTCTTGGGCAGGCGGTGAGCTTTTTTCTGGCACACAAGCCCTCCCAAGGACAGCCGCCTCGGCCCGGGAGCTACCGGCGGCAGGGGGCGGTAGAGTCGCCGAGGGTGCTTTGCCCTTTGGGCAGCATAGCCATCGCGGGAAACTGAGGTTCCCTCCCACTGTAGCGAACTACAAAGGTCACTCCAGAATGTTCCTCGGCCAGATAACCATCTGGCTCCTATCCTCCGCCTGCCTGCTTTCTGTAGAGACGGACGGCGGGTGTCGGCGAGGAGGAGGAAGAGGACTTCCGCCTGAGGCGGCGCATTGTGTAAAGCGCCTGGCGGTGCAAAGTGCACAAGCTTCAGAGTCTGTATCGGTTCGAATCCCCACTCTGCCACTTTGCAGTTGATTACCTGGCTTAGGCTACAGGCTGATTGTGAAATTTAAAGGAGGAAATACATGCAAAATGCTTATTCCAGTTAAGATCCTAAGGATGTCCATTCCCTCTCCCTCACCCTCACTAGAGATAAAGATTTGGGAGATTAGGGAAGAGGGGGATCAGAGGCTGGAGATATGGCCACCAGATAATGCCTCTAAGTCAGAGGCTGGACAGGGGTTCAATTAGCATTCAAGTACTTAAGCAACGTGCTTTGTTGAAGGGAAACACCCACAGCAGTGATTTTAGTGGTGTCATACACTAGGCACAAGACATTTCAATTCACCACCACTCTGCCCATCACCTCACCTCTCAAAGGAACTTCCTGATTCATTCCCACCCCACCCTGAATTCTTTTCCCCCTTTCCAAGTTGCCACATTATTTTATTTTTTTAACCGTAGTGAACACACACTGGATGCCAGGGACAACTTCTCTTAACTTACGCCTTGCCAGTGCCTAGCACAGTGCCAGCTAGAGCACAGGCTGTATACATGCGGCAAATGAGGCCCTGGGTGGAATCCCTCGGAAACACCGAGACTTAAGGGTACACAGGATCCTTAAGGGTCTAGAGAGATGATTCCAATAGCAGCACCCCAGGCACTGTAGGGGTGGAGAGCAGTGGCTTTTAAATAGAGTGCTATTCCACTCCTCAAATCCCTCCAGCCCTCAGATTCTCCGGAAAGGGGGGTTGTCTCACTTGTGGCTGAGGCTTCTGCAGTCCATTAAGAAGAAAGCTTCTTTCCTGGAGGTCAGAGGCCCTGGCCAGCTGAAAGGTGAGTCACTGTCTCAGAGTTGGGCAGCAGAGGTGGCGCTAAAGTGGCGATGAATTAGTCCAAGATGGAAAGGGGATGTTACCTGAGTGATGATCAGGAGG
>NW_011484602.1:14289-15115 GCF_000754665.1 Bison bison bison
CTTCTCCTCTTTATTTTCCATCCAGTCCCTCTGTCAACAACACTCTCCATCCATTTGCTTCATCCAGGAGAGGAGAAAATTCAACTGGGAGGGGGTGTAATTGTGTATTTGAAATTCTCCCCATTTGAGATCTTGCCTTTATAACCCCATATTGCCCTTGTTGCGTCAGATGAGAATATTTAGTGCTTGTGAATAATACATTTTTGCTTGGCTGAATATGATTTGAATATATGTTTGTTGGACTGCAGATTAGAACAAGGCATTTTTGGAAGTAATATTAGAAGGTAAGATGGTTTGGGCAGGTGTGAATGGCCTTCTGACTGCACCAGATGCCAAGAAGATAGAAAGACGAAGACTCTGTGTGTTGAGAAGGGGATTACTTAAACCACTCTCATCCAGATGGGTGGAAGAATTCTGCTTGCTCTTGCTGTTTATTCATTTATTTATTTTTCTTGCTGTTTATTGAACTCTGAACAAAATGATCTTTTTTGTCTCTGGAAGAGCAGAGGCTCTGGAGGAGATGGCAAACAAGGAGTCAGAAGAGTGAGGCAAGGAGGCTCTGGGGGTTGTTCTTGTGCAGTCCTTGTGTCCAAAGGGATACCACTTGCCCTTCAATGCCATAGAAGTCAGGGCAGAGGGGAAGTGGAAGTGATGAGGGGTAATAAGACGCGTTCTGAGCTGGGTTCCAGGAATTCTGGGCCTTCCTCTTAGCTCAGCCACCAAATAGCTCAACGGTCTTTGGTAAGTTTCTTAGCCATCTGAACCTCCACTTCTGCCTCAATGTCCCCTATAATGTGAGACAGTGTGCCACGGCCAGGGGAAGAGA
>NW_011484602.1:15793-17344 GCF_000754665.1 Bison bison bison
CTACTCTGGTGCAAAAAAACCTGCAGAGGGGCAGGGGTTCTCTCTCCAGCTATGGACAACGCCAGCGTGACTATCTGTCCTGGAGGCGGCTGAGTCCTGTAGAAGAATCAAGGACATAGCAGACGTGAGGACTGTGTATCCACCGTGTTCTCTGATAAGCCAGATAATAATAAATAAATGGCACTGCTTGTGTTTGGGGCTTGGGGATGCTCACAGACTTGCCCAAGGCCACTCAGCTGCTTTGGTAACTAGGCAGACCGCCTGACTGCTGGTCTAAGGGTTTTTCTTACTGCATCATAGGCCAAGACAGTGGTCTAATTTTTGAAGGAGGATAGATACAGGCAGTCAGACAGACAGATATATTTTAAAATACGATTATCTAAGTGTAGTTTTAAAATACCATTCCTATCATGAAAACTATCAGAAAAACATCTCCCACAGCCCCAGTTCCCTATGACAGCCACTCAGGATTTTGAAAAACAAAACTGCAGAAAATTGAATGCTTCTTGGGGGAGATACAAAGGAGGAGGGAAGCAGGTGGGGGTGGGGAACAAAGGTGGAAGAGAGAGAGTTCTCAGCACCTATTTGGAGAACAACTTTATTATAAGGTTTCCTTGACAGCTCTCTCTGTCCAGATGGTTTGAGGAATTGTCCCCATGTTCTTGCCTCTCTCGTATCCACTCGTGGGAGCCCCAGCTGTGGTCTAGAGGGGCAAATGTTGGATGGTTCTCTCTTTAATTCAGAATCTCATTTTCCTCCTTCCTTCTGTTGTAGCAAATACACTGGGGAAGTCTATCCTGTGTGTGTGTGTGTGTGTGTGTGTGTGTGTAGATGCATTGTGAGAACACATGAGGATGTTTGTGTATGTATGGAGGTTTGTGAGAGGGAATGTGTGTGTCTGAAAGGGAATATGTCTTAAAGAAGGGGGCTTGGGGCCAGGGGAGTTGAGAAGATGGGAAAAATGAATCAGAGTTTACTGAATGCACACTAACAACCTACAGCTGAAAGAGTCTGGCCACTGCTGGTGGACCTGGAGAAATGGTCAATTCTTAATACTCCTTAAGGAATAAAGGGGAGGAAATGTATTTCAATAGGGCAGGGAAGGAAGGTGTTAGACCCATGGACTTTGCTTGATAGTCTTGCAGACTTTTGATGTATATGTGACCTGCAGCTAGGCTGTAAGATCCCAAAGGCAAGAACTGAGACTTTCCAGTCCAGATGGCTCCCCCTTTCCCCCCACCATCTCTAGCATGGATGGCTTACACACTGTGCTGAGGGAACAAAAGGTATGGACTGAATCCCTTTTGTGAGCCAATTAACTTTCTTCTATGTTTCAGAGCCTAGACTGATCCCCAACCCCCACAGTTAGCTACCTTACATTTCTGATCACGCAAGACCCAGTGAAGAAACAGTTGAACTCATCCCCTGTGAAAGTGAGCTATCTGTTGACGGGGTATGGTACCCACTGGCACCCCACAATGGATGGTACAAGGGCATTCTTCAGGGGGGACACTGCTTCATCCCATATAGCAGCACTTATGTTTATCTTCC
>NW_011484602.1:20104-21622 GCF_000754665.1 Bison bison bison
TTTTTTTTTTTTTTTTTCTGAGGTGTTTACTAGTGAGCACTGTACCACCCTTAACTATTTGATGGGGACAATGGAGTAAATTAGTCCTCCAAATTGTGAAGGCTGTGGATTTATGCTTAGCTGAAACATTTCTGTCCTCACAATGTCGAAGCGGGGTGACCTTTCTGACGTTAATTTGTTTCTCCATCTGTGCCGTGCATTTCAGGAGGATGTGAGGAACAAGCTTGATGCCACTCGTGTGTTTCCTCTCTTCATATTACTGGAGAGTTGACTGGGTTCTATCTCTGCTCTTTGTTCAAATTCTCTCAGTATCTGCTAATATCCTAGCCCCTTTACTGATAGAAATGAAATTATATGTTCTTTTGCTAGTGACAATGTGAAATTAGATGGTTTAAAAGATAGATTAATTTTGAGACTTACAAGCATTTTACTAATCTGAATAGTAGCATTTGAAAATTTGACCTATGCAATTAGTTTTTCTAAATTTTATAAATTTTTTAAATACTTGACCCTGATGTCATTGGAGATTGAAGAAGAAAGATCTATTTGCATCAATCTCCCAAGATCTTTTTGCCTGTTTTAATTTAATTCAAATTTTGTAAAGATTGAACTAAGTAGGATGGATGCATTGATACACATGCTAATTTTATGCAATTACTTTTGAAAACTGATACTTTCTGGTAAAGTCAGGCCCTCAGTAAAGAACCTTGAATTTCAATGTGTTTATTAAAAACCAATGCTAAATATCACATACATATTATTCAATTCTTATACAATTGCTGAAATGGATACTTTACCATTTCCCCATTTTATAGAGGAAGCCACTGAGGTTCAGAGAATTCAACAAACTTTCCTAAGGTCACACAGCTAAGAAGTAATAAAGTCTGGCTTTGAACTCAGTTCTATTTAGCTCTGACCCCAGGGGCCTTTACAGATATTTTTCTAAGGATATTGTTTTTGCAAATGTGTTGAATTCTAGGCTGAAATTGAGAGGGCTAGCTTTCATCTTCCTTCTTCCTTTTTGATGTTATGGTCACTTCTGGCCAGTGCCAGAGCATGCTGAATGGGAAGGGGAAGACACTTTGGAGCAAGAGAGGTCTCTTGGCGCCTGGCTCTCTGTGAGGAGCCTCCTTTTGTGATCATCTTGTAAAGTCATATCCTAGGACAGATATTCAAATCTCAAGAATCTGTTATGTGCCTCTCATAGTGTTGAAGCCTAGTTACTGGTCCCTCCTCCCCAACCTGCCCATCTGCTTCTTGTCTGGGCACACTGACCTTCTTAATTCTACTTCTGTCTAATATCTACTGGTCCCCTGAGAGGGTTGAAGGCGTGCAAGACAGTGTCAATTTTGCTGGCAGAATTGCAGCATAAAGATTACTCTTAAGTTTAGCCCTGTATCTTTGAGCAGGAGGCAATGACAAACGGTTTATTCTGAGGCCTTTGATTTTCTTTGGAATTGTAAGCATCTAGGCTGACTCATCCCTCAAAGGCTTCTCTCTCTCTCTCTCTCTTGGCTG
>NW_011484602.1:25615-25992 GCF_000754665.1 Bison bison bison
CGTCGTGTTGCGCTACTCCTGGTGCGTAACGAGATGCGCGCTGCGTACGCGGCGCCGTACAGGATCTGGTGTGGTGACATCCTTGGAGTCTCGGGAAGTAAACAGAATTGGTCCCGTTTTCAAATGGGGAAACTGAGGCTGAGTGAAAGCAAAACACTTCGGGAGGACAAGACAAAGCTGTTTGCCCCTCCCTTCCCCCTCAGTCCCTGTGGGTCAGTGCACTGCGATGTTTTAGTCACTTATCAAATCCTTTTTGTATGAGAGTGCCTGTATTTTCGTTTTTTCTCTTCCCATAGCTCTACCTACTGACCGTTCAAACACCTTCGAGAAGTGGTTTCTGATTCTGAGAGGACAAGAGAGGGGTGAGGGTCTCTCTT
>NW_011484603.1:0-721 GCF_000754665.1 Bison bison bison
AAACAATACTCAGCTGTGGATGTGACTGGTGATAGAAGCAAGGTCCGATGCTGTAAGACCAATATTGCACAGGAACCTGGAATGTCAGGTCCATGAATCAAGGCAAATTGGAAGTGGTCAAACAGAAGGTGGCAAGAGTGAACGTCAACATTCTAGGAATCAGCGAACTGAAATGGACTGGAATGGATGAATTTAACTCAGATGACCATTATATCTACTACTGTGGGCAGGAATCCCTTAGAAGAAACGGAGTAGCCATCATGGTAACAAAAGAGTCCGAAATGTAGTACTTGGATGCAATCTCAAAAACGACAGAATGATCTCTGTTCATTTCCAAGGCAAACAATTCCCTATCACGGTAATCCAAGCCTATGCCCCAACCAGTAACACTGAAGAAACTGAAATTGAATGGTTCTATTAAGACCTACAAGACCTTTTAGAACTAACACCCCAAAAAGATGTCCTTTTCATTATAGGGGACTGGAATGCAAAAGTAGGAAGTCAAGAAACACCTGGAGTAACAGGCAAATTTGGCCTTGGAATATGGAATGAAGCAGGGCAAAGACTAATAGAGTTTTGCCAAGAAAATGCACTTGTCATAGCAAACACCCTCTTCCAACAACACAAGAGAAGACTCTACACATGGACATCACCAGATGGTCAAAACCAAATCAGATTGATTAATTCTTTGCAGCCAAAGATGGAGAAGCTCTATACAGTC
>NW_011484603.1:3246-3561 GCF_000754665.1 Bison bison bison
AAGATACTCATCATACACACTGTTCTGATTTCCATTCCATAGATGAGATAGGACTGTTCTTTAACTTCTTATAAAGGTAAACCTATACTAAGTATTATTTTGTTTCTGGCTGCTTAGTTCAATAAAATGTTTTTAGGATGTATCCAGTCGTGGGGCCACAAAGTTAGACACGACTGAGTGACTAAGCTCACATAGCACAGTGATTTTAATAGCAGGTAGCAGTAATGGCAACCCACTCCAGTATTCTTGCCTGGAGAATCCCAGGGATGGGGGAGCCTGATGGGCTGCCGTCTATGGGGTCACACAGAGTTGGAC
>NW_011484603.1:3661-4077 GCF_000754665.1 Bison bison bison
CATTTTAAATTTTCACTTATAACCTTTCTGCAAAAGTATTTTCTTATGTTTTCATTTCCCTTGGATGAGTACCTAGAAGTGTAATTCCTTGGTCATAAAGTAGTATTATGCTTACTTTTATTAGAAATTATCCAAAAGTTTTTCAAAATAGCTGTTCTATCCTATACTCCCAACAAACAATTTAAGAGCAGTCCAATGTCTCCACATGCTTGCCAACACTGGGTATGGTTGGTCTTTTTATTATTTTTTATTTTAAAGGGCATGAAGTCATATTTCACTGCAGTTTTCATTTGCATTTCTTTCAAGGTTAAATATGTTTAGCACATTTGCATGTACTTATCGCTGACTCGATGGACGTGAGTCTCAGTGAACTCCGGGAGTTGGTGATGGACAGGGAGGCCTGGCGTGCTGCGATT
>NW_011484603.1:4177-5437 GCF_000754665.1 Bison bison bison
ATTCATGGGGTCGCAAAGAGTTGGACACGACTGAGCGACTGATCTGATCTGATTTGCCTGTATACAGTTTCTTTAGTGAAGTTTCACTTGAAGCCTTTTGTCAGTTTTTATCAGGTTGTTTTATTATTGAGTTGTTAAACTTCTTTGTACGTTACAGATATATATCCTTTGTCAAATACATCTTACAGCAGATATTTTGCCCCAGGCTGTAGTGTCCCTTTTCATGTATTTTTTTAACTTTTAGTAATTTTATTCACTTCATATTTTACAGGTTTACAGTATTAGTAAAAATAATGGTCATTATGTGAAAGTGTTAGTTGCTCAGTTGTGTCCAACTCTCCGACCCCATGGGCTGTAGCCCACTAGGCTCCTCTTTCTGTGAAACTTTCCAGGCAGAAATACTGGAGTGGGTAGCCATTCCCTTCTCTAGGGGATCTTCCTGACCCAGGGATCAAACCTGGGTCTCCCACATATGGGCAGATTCCTGACCATCTGAGCCACCAGGGAAGCCCCTTTATTATGTAGCTTTATAATAGATCTTGAAATTAGGTAGTGTGAGTCTACTAAATTTGCACAATTTTTTCAAGATTACTTTGACCATTCTCTAGCTTTCATTTCCATATAGATGTTAAAATCCATTTGTCAAAATCTACCCGAAAAATTTTTAAGATTTTGACTGAGATTTCACTGAATCTACAGATTTCCCATGAAAAGTTAACATCTTAATTTTGACTGTTCTTTTCCATGAACACATGTAATACTCTATTAATTTAGGTCTTCTTTCTCTCAGCAACAAGATAGGAATCTTGGTATACAAATCTTTATGTCATTCGAGTTTGTTCCTGAGTATTTTATGTTTATGCTATTGCAACTGGAATGTAATTTCTTAAATTTCATTATCCAATTATTCATTGTTAGCATATGTAAATACAGTTGGCTTTCTATATTAAACTTGTATATTGCTACTCTGCTATATACTAATTTCAGTCCTTTTTACTCATGGTACATCCCTTCAGTTCAGTTCAGTTGCTCAGTAGTGTCCGACTCTTTGCAACCCCATGAATCGCAGCATGCCAGGCCTCCCTGTCCATCACCAACTCCCGGAGTTCACTCAGACTTATGTCCATCAAGTCAGTGATGCCATACAGCCATCTCATCCTCTGTCCTCCCCTTCTCCTCCTGCCCCCAATCCCTCCTAGCATCAGAGTCTTTTCCAATGAGGCAACTCTTCACATGAGGTGGCCAAAGTAGTGGAGTTTC
>NW_011484603.1:8104-11022 GCF_000754665.1 Bison bison bison
ACCCATGTCTCAGTTTTCTGATACTATTCACCAAAAAAAAAAAAAAAAAGAGAGAGAGAGAGATCCTTGTGGAAATAGCTATTCCATACCTAAAACAAAGAAACTACAAGTTGAACTTGGAATATCCCAAAATAACAGAAATGCTCAAAAGTGCTCAAATGAACATAGGATTCAGTATGATGGGACTCCTTCTAGATAAGTTGGTCAGAATTTACATCTAAAGTTAAATAATGATATTAACGGATATGCCTCACAGAACAAGATATCAATCCATGTTTCAAGGCTTACATTAATAAATATATGAGTAAACGTTTTAATGATGCAATTCATAGAAAACTGTACTATCACTTCTTCCAAAAATGAATGGCCTGAATGGTAACATGATTAAATGTTGGATATATCAAGGTAAAAACACATCTTACAGAATTTTAAGACCTGAATTCTTCAACAAAAAACTGTCAAGAGAGTGGAAAATGGTGTGAAAATGAATTGTTACAGATTGAAGAAATCTAAAAGTATGTGACAACTAAATGCACTGTAAGATATTCTAGATCAGAAAGTAAAAGAGACACTGTTGGGGAACTTGGCAAATTCTGAATGAGGCCTGAGTACGATATAATTTTTAATGTCTTAATTTAAATGACTGTAATGGGGCTTCCCTGTTGGCTCAGATGGTTAAGAATCTGCCTGCTATACAAGAGACCCAGGTTTGATTACTGGTTCAAGAAGATTCCCCTGGAGAAAGGCATGGCAACCCACTCCAGTATGCTTGCCTGGAGAACTCCATCGACAGAGGAGCCTGGCAGACTACAGTCCATAGGGTCATAAAGAGTCAGACACGACTGAGCGACTAACACTTTCATATATCACTGAGTTTCCATTTCAGCCAAATCTTTATCTTTTTCTTTTCTTAATAATGAATAATTTCTATTGCTCAATCTTTAGGCTCACTTACTTTTTTTTTTTTTCCTGTAGTCTTCAACCTGTTGTTAAGATTTTGCTTTTTAGATATTGTAATTTTCAGTTCCAGATTTTCTATCTGATTCTTTTGTATATTTTCCTTTTCACTGTTGAGATAATCCATCTAGTCATTTATTATGATCTTCTTTTCCCTTAACATGCATAACTGCTTGTTTCAATATCAGAGTAATCTCTGGGCCTGTTTCTTTAAATTAGGACCATACTTCTCTGCTTTATGGTAGGTCTCATAAATTTTCTGTTATGCAGAAATTGTGACTGATACTGTAAGTGGTCTGTAATATGTTGTCTTCTTCTAAAGGATACTGAGTTTTGACTTGTAAGACAGCTCCAATGTCTTCCAACACTGTATTAACTCTGCTATCACCATTCAACTTCTATCTACACATTGGGCACTTGTATTAAGCCTGTGTATCCTTGTCTTACATGTGTGTATCCCAGCCCTTGGCCAAAGACACATCATGAATAATCTCAGATTTCTGAAAGTCCACTTGTAGATATTATCCCCTTTTCCAGGACTCTGAAAAATTTTGTAAATATCCCTCTTCAACATTTGCTCCTAGAACAATAAACATTTTTCAAACATTTGTGAAAATTCCCTAGTGAAGAGTTGAGAGATTTAGATTTGAAGACTGGTTCTGCCATTTTACTGCTATATAATTTGAGACAAATTCCTGAGTCAAAATTGCTTCACCTGAAAAATAACACCATCTATCTCTTATACTTGTGACAATTCTAATATATCAAAATGTCTAGGACAGTGCTCAAATTGAATGGTGTTCAATAAACAGTAGCACTAAAAACAGTATTAGAAGGGACATCAGTATTCATAATAAAACCAAATGACTGAAATATGGCCCTAACCACAACTTCTAGAAATAGAAAATTGAATATTTTATGTTGATATGGAAATTATATTTGATAACTTTAAAATTCTTGCATCTCAATAGGTTCTTTTAAAACAAAAAAATAATAATACCTTATTATATCATGTAAAAATGCATTCACAGGTAGGTAAAAATAAGCTCTAAATTTGGCTATGTCTGTGCTTTAAATTTTAAAATAACTTTGATATTTAAACAGTTTGTAACTTTCTATTCATCCAGAAAACAGGTAACAACATGAGGGGTAAAAATATATATATATATGAGGGGCAAAAAGTGAACACTTGAATCTATGATTCACAACACTCAATATGCACGGAAATCAATTAGTGATATTGGGAAATATAGAAAAATAATTGCTAAAGACAAATTAATAATACTATGACATGTGCTTGAAAATAATTGGGCAGATGATTCCTGTGTACTAAGTGACTCAGTCATGTGTGACTCTTTGCAACCCTATGGACTGTAGCCTACCAGGCTCATCTGTCCATGGAATCATCCAGGCAAGAATACTAGAGTGGGTTGCCATTCCCTTCTCCAGGGGATCTTCTCTACCCAGTGATTGAACCCAAGTCTCTTATGTTTCCTGCATTGGCAAGCAGGTTGTTTACCACTAGTGCCACACCTCTTTTCTGGTAGCTAAAGTCTTCTATAAACATTGTCTTTCTCTTAATTTAATGTTGATTTTTAAATCTGAATGGATAGCCTGTGACCTTAACTTCTCTGGCTTCTTCTGGAATCTGAAAATGAAGTTTGGGCTTTATATTTAAGGTAGGATACAGTTCTTTTCTAGAATTTTTTCTTGATAGAAATAATAACTGAAATAATCAATCTACATACTCTTAAATCTCTACTATCTTTCTTATGGTGTGTGGTTTACAAATGTATAAGTTATCTGGATAGAAAACTTAGATGCTCTCCATCAGCAGATTTAATTTAATAACTTATGAGGTTTAAGCTAAATTTGTTTAGCTCTTTTGATTAGGATATATTTATCATGGAAATCTAAGTCTGTCAGTCCATTACTTTGAATAGTTTCACAGTCACTCTTTT
>NW_011484603.1:11425-11805 GCF_000754665.1 Bison bison bison
CAAATTACACACAGAAGCTCATTGTCTCTCTCAAGCCACTGGCATGTCATTCGGTGAATTCTACCTGCAGAGTTATAGCTGGTTTTGTCATGGACCAAAGGCAAGTAAGAGAGCTAACCCTAAGTTAATTACTTGTAGAAGATGATTCTTAAAAGGCACCTCAGTTTCTTGTGAAGCTCTGTTCACTGTATATACCTTGGTGGTGGTTCTTTTTGTTTAGTCGTTAAGTCACGTCTGACTCTTTCACCGCATGGACTGTAGCCCAGCAGGCTCCTCGGTCCATGAGAACTTCCAGGGCAAGAACACTGGAGTGGGTTGCCATTCCCTTCTGTAGGGGATCTTCCCAAATGAGGGACCCAACCCACATCTCCTGCATTGGC
>NW_011484603.1:12325-13145 GCF_000754665.1 Bison bison bison
AAGATATTTCAGTAGCTAATATATTGAATTTCAAGAACCATATTAAAATAGTTGTCACACACTTTTAAAATATATATAGCTGATAATTCCATGTTTCACAAAATTAAAAATATAATAGGAAAAAAATCAATGAATCCTTCAAAATAGACATATACAAATAAATAAAGCCATTCATAACTCTGGACTGAAGAGGCCTTGGCCTAACCTTTGCTATTTCTGTGATAAAATAAGTAATGATCAGAGCAATTTTATTTAGAATTATTTTAATCAGAAAAGAACACCTCATAAACACCTACAAATCAGATATCTAACCAATTGTTTCCCTTAAAATATCTACTACAATTTAAGAAAATTCATTGGTATTTCTGACAAAGCCAAGTACATATTTTAAAATGTATACATTTGTTTAAAATTTATTTTGAATAAACATAATTGTTTGAGGTAATTCACTATTATTGAGTTATTTCAGAAGCAATAATTTGCTATTTAGATTAGATTAAAATCTATTTATTTCTACCACCTCTACTTACTTATTATCAAGACTAAATTTAAAATAACAGCTTGAGATTTTTTCATACTTTTAATGATTGATAATTCACCAAGAGGACACAGATTTTGTGAATCACCAATTAACCAGAAAGAATACACCTGATTAGATATAAATATAAGATCCAAAATGTGCAAACTAATTGCAAGGATCTATTACACTGGCACTTATACATGTGGTAGATGCTGGTATAAGATGCTGGCTTCTTGGAAACTCACATTACCATATGTAAAATAGATAGCCAATGGGAATTTGCTGTATGATTCAGGGAAC
>NW_011484603.1:13313-15843 GCF_000754665.1 Bison bison bison
TATTTAAAAAAAGATGTTGTCTGCTTTATACAGTACAATACAAATATTAATCCTTCGGGGGTACCAATTAAGTTTGATAAAGGAATTAGTGAAGCAGCCTATTCTGAAAACTTAGGACTAAAGAGGCAAACTGATGAGAAATCACCCCTTTTCTCATTCCAGAATTGTTGGAAGAAAAAATAAAAGACCCAAAAATTTAGTATGAGAATATCAATATAAGAAAGTTCTATGAAAACAAATAAAATTTAAATGAAGCTGATTTACATTTCATTGAGTCTTATTGGTACAATCAAGCCATATCTTCTTTTCTGTCATAGGGAAAGATAGACCATTTTTCTGGAAAGAGATAGCTTGGTATAATATAAAGTGCATGAAATCTGAAATCAAATACATGTAGGTTCTATGTACTGATCTACAACTTACTGGCTGTGAACCATCAGACATTTTAACATTTATGAAATTTAGGCCCTCATATGTAAAATGAGGATATCTTATTAGTATAGAGATTATATAATACAAAGCATGAAAATAACCTAGCAGAGTGCTTAGACATAGTTGGAAAAAAACAGATGGCGATTTCTTTTCCCTTTCTATATGCACAGTCAACAGTTAAATGGTTCATGAAACACTTCTGAGATAATCTCTTAACTAACTCCTATCAGAACTGAAATACCACCTTCAAAATACATAGCCTACCTGGAAAGCATAATCAATTCAGTTCAGTCACTCAGTCGTGTCCGACTCTTTGCGACCCCGTGAATCGCAGCACGCCAGGCCTCCCTATCCATCACCAACTCCTGGAGTTCACCCAGACTCATGTCCATCGAGTCAGTGATGCCATCCAGCCATCTCATCCTCTGTCGTCCCCTTCTCCTCCTGCCCCCAATCCCTCCCAGCATCAGAGTCTTTTCCAATGAGTCAACTCTTCGCATGAGGTGGCCAAAGTACTGGAGTTTCAGCTTTAGGATCGTTCCTTCCAAAGAAGGAAAGCATAATAGACTTTGTCTTTATGTGTTTTCATGATCTTTCATGATTATTAGTTTTGTAGAGATCATTTATTTATATAGTCTTACCACAATTTCTCCTGGAGTCATTACTACTACCATGTTTTTCATGCTAGACTTACCATTCCTGACCCAAGTACACCACAAAATTCAAATGTAAAAGGGAACACAGCAAACTTTTTGAAGAACTCAAATACATCACAATGGCTGAGGAACTGAAAGTCTTCTATCTTCCTCAAATGTGAATTTGATTTAAAAATGAAAACAAAGCACAGTCATTAATCATTATTTTTTCATGTTTGCAATTTGGAGAAAATCTCTTTGTACAATTTCTAAAATGAATGGAGTTCTTATAAGCACAGATTTTTGGCCTATTAAGCTAATAAGAAATAATTTAGTTTTCTAGTAATTAGAATTGCTTAGAGACCACACAATGGCTTTTGTGTTTTTCACTTTAAGCAAATCACTTGCATGCATCATCTTCTTTATAGGCTTTCAAATTAATGCAAACCCACTCAAATTCAAACTTTACTGCACTTGTTTTTTTTTTCCCCATCAGTATGTTCTTCACACTGGACTAGACAACAATGAAAGTACAATATATGTGTAAGAGCATACTTAAAATCTATTTTATTAAGGACTGGTTGTTAATTAAATGTGTTATCTACTCTTAGGGGCTTCCCTGGTGACTCGGATGGTAAGAAATCTGCCTGCAATGCAGGAGACCTGGGTTTGATCCCTGGGTGGGGAAGATCCCCTGGAGAAGGAAATGGCTACCCACTCCAGTGTCTACTCTTAAGAAGAGCCGCAGGGCTTTCCAGGTGGTGTGAGTGGTAAATAACCTGCCTGTAATACAAGAGACTTGGGTTCAATCCCTGGGTTGGGAAGATCTCCTGGAGAAGGGCATGGCTACTCACTCTAGTATTCTTGACTGGAGAATTCCATGAGAGGATCCTGGTGGGCTACAGTCCATGGGGTGATAAAGAGTAGGACATAACTGAGCAACTAACACTTTCACTTTCAAGAAGAGCCATAGTGACCAAAAGCACATTAGGGTTTATTATTACTACTACTACTAACAATAAATGATGACAACCACAGCAGGCTCTAAATTTAAATAACAACTTAATAGTATTCAAGACTTTTACCCTATCTGATGCCATTCTGATACTGTCAGCATAATAAATGTGGAATATGCAATGAAATTCATATTAAATAAGATGAGCACATGACTTTGGAATGGCTCACTATTGCTTTCCAAGCAAAGTCCAAATGTCCTGGCATGCAAGACTTCTATCTGATTGCAGCTCTTCATATAACCACAGACAATTCAATATGCTACAAAGGAACCAGGTACTTTCTGATGTTTGTATCATTACACATGTGTTTCCTTTACTCGCAGCAAGGCTGCCTTCGTGTGTGTAAATCAGCCCAAATAGCATGATCATCTGCTCCCATGGAAAGCACTCCCTTCCTCCTTTCCCAGTTCATAGATAGTTCAAGTGTATGCTCAATTGCTAAGTCAT
>NW_011484603.1:15943-17372 GCF_000754665.1 Bison bison bison
CTTTTTGCAACCCCACAGACTGTAGCCTACCAGGCTCCTCTGTCCATGGGATTTTCCAGGCAAGAATACTGGAGTAGGTTGCTATTTCCTTCCCCAGGGGATTTTCCTGACCCAGGGATCAAACCTACGTCTCCCGAGGCTCCTGCATTGCAGGTGGATTCTTTACTGTCTGAACCATCAGGGAAGCCCAGCGTCTGTCCCCAAGTGCCTGCTTCTAAGCTTGCATAGGACTTTGTTGCAGCAGTTTTTAAGGCACTTCTCCTGAGAGAATATGTCTCTTTTCCCAGGATTGTTGCAGTATCTTTTACGTCGTCTCTCTGCTCCCTACTTTGTCCCTTACGCTCCAGGTGGCCATTACTGCAATCATTTTCTTCAGGATGAAACCTACTGATATCTCTGTTCCATCAACTGATATGGATCAAACAACCAAGTTTGAGGGAAAGTGAAATTAACTGCAGGAGGCAAGGATGAGGCAAACATTCATAACCTTCCATCTCCTCTTTCCTCTCATTTGCTGTAAATCCAACTAACACTTTACTGTCTCTACTACCCTCTCTAATCAGGGCATTTGCAACTTTCTCTTTCTATCCTGGCTGACCCACCTGTGATATCTTTTACAGACAATGTATTATCAGGACCAGGCTGCTCTAATGTCCCACAATCCAGGCAGTGGCCATGTTTATTATCCAAGCTTATCTGCTGCCTCATTTAAACATAGTGTTTTCATTCAATTTTTTTTTACTTTTTTTTTTTCACTTAAAGTCATTAAAATCAGACTTTAGACACTGGCGTGACATGTTGGGGCTGATGCTTTGCCCTAGGGTAAAAGAATAGTCAAATACATCTAAGAATCTTTGGAAATAGCTAGTATATGGAATCTAAAGTCATTTAACTTTAAGACAGGACAATATCTTAATAAAATAAAGAGTATATATACCCACGGTACACAAAAATCTATGCTGTCCTCTTCCTGGGGGTTACCCCCATGATTAGGTTAGGTAGCAAGGGTGAAGGGATTTTCAGACAAAATTACAGACCCAAGTAAGTTGACTTTAAGTAAGAAGTAGATAATCCTGAGTGGCCCTGTCTTAACAGTTGAAAGCCCTTTAAAAACATTGAGGCCTTCCCTCAAGATCATAGATGCTTTCCTGACAGCCATGTAGCATCATATCACTGTGAATAACACAGTTGCAAGGAAGTAAAATGTGCCAACAACCAAGTGAGCTTGGAAATGAACCTGAGCCTCACGTGAGACCCCAGCCCTGGCCAAGACCTTAATTGTAAACCCTGAGCACAGATCTAGCTAAGTCCAGGCCAGACTCCTGATCTACAAAAACTGAAATAATAAATGGTTGTTTAAGCAATAAAGTTTGTGATAATTTGCAAAGTTGAATGTGATATTCCTCAAGGAAACTATTCAGTGTTCTTT
>NW_011484603.1:17472-22096 GCF_000754665.1 Bison bison bison
TCAGTGTTCTTTTCCCAAAATTCTATATTCATATGTGCTGTGTGTATATCAACAAACATACATATTGATATTTCCATATCTTAACCCCTAGAAGCTATTAACATGACCTTATTTGGGAAAAGGCTGTGAAATCTTGGTTTTTCTGTCAGAGTAGCTTACCGCCCAACTTCCACTCTACATTAGTTGTATCCAGCATGTCCGCAGTAAAAGTTTCAACATTTAATATGTTCTAATTTAAGAGTTCCGATGTTCTATGTAAATTCAAATGAGTAGACAGGCGTACCTCGTGGATACTATGGGTTTAGTTACAGACCATCACAGTAATACAAACATAGCAATAAAATCAGTCGCATATTTTTTTTGGTTCCCCAGTGCATATTAAACTTACATTTACACTGTAATTTAGTCTACTAAGTCTGCAACAGTATTATGTCTAAAAAACAACCTACATACCTCAATTGAAAAATAGTGCTGCAATACCACATTGTCGATCAACCATACTTCAATGAAAAGAAAATAAAACTAGTGCTGTTGGAAGATGGTGCCCATATACATTTGCTGGGTAACAGGGTTGCCACAAACCTTCAATTTGAGGTGGTGGTTTAGTTGTTAATTCGTTTCCAACTCTTGCAATCCCATGGACTGTAGCCCACCAGGCTCCTCTGTCAATGGGATTTTCCAGGCAAGAATACTGGAGTGGTTTGCCATTTCCTTCTCCAGGGGATCTTCCTGACCCAGGGATTGAACCCAGATCTCCTGCACTGCAGGCAAATTCTTTACCGATCGAGCTACCAGGTAATCAATTTTTAAGAACAAACAAACAAACAACAATGGTATCTGCAAAGCACAATGAAGTACAATAAAATGAGGTATGCCTATATTCAGATTAGCTATATGATTACATACAAATCTCAGAAAGCAAATTCGTCTCTTTTAAAAAGTAGAAAATAACGAGAACCATTAGGCAAAATGGTACAAAAAGGGAAACTTTAAGCCATATAGCAATGATAACATAGTAAAGAAGAGAAATGTATGTATGTGACATTGGTCATATTCCGGTTATGATACCAATCCAATGTCTACTGAACTATGTACAATCAATATTAGTTTTTTACATAATTCAAAACAGCAATTTTCAACACTGCCATGACATTTCATTTTATAAGTTAGACTCAAGAAGGAATTTGAGAATTCATTTTTATTATTGTAGCCACTCCCAATTTAAAATTAGGAAACTAATATTCCCTTGAAGATTGAATTCTAAAAATTATTACTGCTGTAGTAACCAATAGGAAAGAGAAAACATATTGCTTGGAGCTTTGTAAAATACACAGGTGTTAGAATTAAAATAGAACTAGTCAGGAAAAGATCTAATATAATTATTGGTTTGATCAGTAAATGAAAACCCATTTTATGATTGTATACTGGATGAAGGTGAAACTTTGATTAGACAAGAAAATTTACATGTGTTAAAGGAGTAATCAGCTCAATTGGTAAAGAAAAACATGAACTGTGTATAACAAGTACCTCTCTCTCTCTCTTACACACACACACACAGCAGGTGATTCTAAATATACTTTTAATATCAAGCCACTAAACTTCTCTTACCTTCATTTGCTTCATCAATAAAATGATGATTAAACACACACACACATAAACACAGAGTTCTGTCTTTGTTATCCCATAGAAAAAGAGTGAAGAGGAAACGAGATAATGTGTATACAAATGCTTTGCAAACTCACCACTGCATCTAATGATGATAAAGATGAGTCCCATAAAGAAACCCATTAAAACCCCAACAATGTTGACACATTTGCACCCTGAACATCTTCCTGGAACAGGAAATAAGTACCAAATCTTAAGATTCAAATCTCACATCAAATATATTCCTCCTTTATTGTTAACTGAAGTCCTAATCTACAGTAACATAGCTCTAGGAAGGAAGTCGGTGAAGGCAAGGAAAATAGCCAAGAGCATAATCCAGATAACACAGAGCATTTTCATCCCCACTTTAAAGCTTGTTTAAAGCGTGTTGAAACTCAAATTGGACTCCAAAACTCCTCTAAGAGTAACATACATCTTTATAGATGGCTTCATGAGGATACAAGGAAAGGAATTATCGGTGATCACAAAGTCAAACTTCCTAATTTTTTTTCACTCCTCCTTTACGCTAAATTCTAAACTCCATACTCAACCAGGGTACTCTGGTGGGACTTCCCTTGTGGCTCAGAGGTTAAAGCATCTGCCTGCAATATGGGAGACCTGGGTTCGATCCCTGGGTCGGGAAGATCCCCTGGAGAAGGAAATGGCAACCCACTCCAGTATTTTTGCCTGGAGAATCCCATGGACAAAGAAGCCTGGTGGGCTACAGTCCACGGGGTTGCAAAGAGTCGGACACGACTGAGCGAGTGAAGTTGAAGAAGTTACACTAAATTCTAAACTCCATACTCAACTACTCTTTTTCATTCTCTCCCTTCAAACCTCGCTGTTTTCCTTCAGTGGTTCTCACTTCATCATCTTGCTTCCTGCCATCTTTTATTTTTCTCAACCTCTCCATGTACAAATTACTGGGAACATTCTCAGTGGCTAAGATTTTTCAATTTTGCATTTCAAAAAATTAATGATGCTCAGCACAAAAAGGGATAATTCAGAAGCACCAAGTTTCTTCTTTCTTTAAAGCAAAAAATGCAACATGTTTATACTATAATACATATATATTTTCCCTGAAACATACAGTCTTCCTGTGAAGATGATTTATCTGTGTCAACTTCAATTTCCGAAAATCCAATTGATGGCATTGGTGTTGTTCAGTTGCTAAGTCATGTCCAGTTCTTTGTGACTCCGTGGACTGCAGCAAGCCAGGCTCCTCTGTCCACCACTATCTCCTGGAATTTGTTCAAGCTCATGTCCATTGAGTTGGTGATGCTATCTAACCATTTCATCCTCTGTCACCCCCTTGTCCTTTGGCTTTCAATCTTTCCCAGCATCAGGGTCTTTTCCAATGAGTCGACTCTTCACATCAGGTGGCCAAAGTATTGGAGCTTCAGTTTCAGGATAAGTCCTTCAGTGAATATTCAGGACTGATTTCCTTTAGGATGGACTGGTTTGATTTCCTTGCTGTCCACAGGATTCTCAAGAGTCTTCTCCAAAACCACAGTTTTAAAGTATCAATTTTTCAGTGCTCAGCTTTCTTTATGGTCCACTTCTCACATCTGTACATGATTACTGGAAAAACCATAGCTTTGACTAGATGGACCTTTGTTGTATATTGATGATATACAGGTCAGCAAAACAAGGCCTTGCAGCTGCAGGTCACAAAGTTCATGCACTGAAGGAGACACATTTCCTATAACACCATTCCCCCTACACACAGGAAGAGATATTGGTTTCTTCTCTGGAGGCTACATTCTACAATTTTAACAAAGTTAAGAAGCTGAGGAATGTATGTATATAGGTTCAAAATAATTTTATGTGTTATTGTAAATGAATGCGTGTGTGCTTAGTTGCTCAGTCATGTCTGACTCTTTGCAATCCCATGGACTGTAGCCTGCGAGGCTCCTCTGTCCATGGAGATTCTCCAAGAAAGAATACTAGAGTGGGTTCCCATGCCCTCCTCCAGGGGATCTTCCCAACCCAGGGATCGAACCCAAGTCTCCCTCATTACAGGTGGATTCTTTACCATCTGAGCCACAGGGAAGCGCAAGTATACTGGAGTGGGTAGCCTATCCCTTTTCCAGGGGGACTTCTCAACCCAGAAATCAAGCAGGGGTCTCTTGCATTGCAGGCAGATTCTTTACCAGCTGAGCTACTTGGGAAGTCCAAATTAATGTATAACGTGTTATATATTATACGTGATATATAAAGTCATTTTTTATATATAAAAACTTTTTTACATATATAAAGTTTATATACATAAACTGAACTGATAAAGTAATTGTAACTAAAATGGAATAGATACAGGATAAGAATGACAACTCGATCAGGAAGGAGAAAATATTTTAAAATAGAGTCAAATATGCCTATAACCTGAATAATATCATAAGAGTAGTGTGTCAAATACGTGGGAAAGATGAATTTTAATTCAATTACTCTGGAATATTTTTGGAATGAAATGAAACTCCTTTATTTATTCATATAAAATAAATGTATTTCAGAGACTTAAAATATTAAAGGACTGGAAGAATATTTCCCCAAATTCCACATATATAAATATGGAATGAATGGTAGAGAACCAAAAGAAAAAAAATGTTTTTGAGAACATAAAATATAAAAATAAGTCAATATTATGAAGGGCATTGTCAACCAAGTGCAAGTGCAAGTTGTTAACTAAGTAGCATTTTCTCCAGGTTGACAAAGTACTGATCCATTTCAGTACATAAAAAGCTTCCATAATCCAGCAGAAAGACAATCCAAATGACAAAAGAAGTGGAATGAATGTGCTAGGTATCTCCTATTTGCTCTCCCTTATCCATTCCCTGTTCTTTTTAGATTCTATATGTGGGGAAGTTGACCCCTATGAATGACATCAACTGGCTCCAGTGCCCCTTAGCTTCTGGTGGAGTTTGGCCGATGGTAGATACTATGAGGATGGGAGGGAAGGAGAATAATCAGGGGAGGTTCATTT
>NW_011484603.1:22196-22847 GCF_000754665.1 Bison bison bison
TCTCCCCAGTTTTGTCCCTTCCAGCTCACTATTGGTTAGCTGTTGTCTCTCCATCAAAGAACAAAGATCCTGTCAGGCACTTCTTCCAATCAGTAAGCCGCCCATGCCCATCTGGCCTAGTGGTGGTAAGAGATCCTTCCCTCTGGAATACTGCAATAATCCTTGTTTTCTTAAAACAGGGGTACTCAAAGCATAGTTCAGGCCCCAGGGGCCCTACACCACTTTCAGGGACTGTATGAGGTCAAATTTATCATCCTTCAACATGAGGATAAGATGTTAGTTACCTTTTCCACAATGAATGGAATGCACAAGTAAATATGCAGTTATACTCATTAAATCAGACATTAAAGAGATTTGCAAAACATGCAACAGTGCAACTCTCTCACTAATTATGTTTTGGAAAACATAATTGTTTCCCATAAATTATGTGTATATGTTAACATATGGATTTATTACTATTTTTCAATTAAATGTATGTTATTAAAATATTTAAGTTTAAAGTCAAATATACTTGGTAAATTCAAAAAAATAGAAATCATTCCAAGCATATTTTCTGACCACAATGCAGTAAGATTAGATCTCAATTACAGGAGAAAAACTATTAAAAATTCCAACATATGGAGGCTGAACAACACGCTGCTGAATAACTGA
>NW_011484603.1:25981-26176 GCF_000754665.1 Bison bison bison
GGGTTCAGGATGGGGAACGCATGTATACCTGTGGCAGATTCATTTTGATATTTGGCAAAACTAATACAACTATGTAAAGTTTAAAAATAAAATAAAATTAAAAAAAATAAAATAAAAAAAAATAAAGTCAAATATATTAAGTAATGATAGTTAACACACACAAATAAAAAATATGTTATGGTCCAGTATGGGATC
>NW_011484603.1:26276-27643 GCF_000754665.1 Bison bison bison
TTATAAATAAATGTATATTTTACTGTTAAATTTTTTTGAAAGTATAAAATGGTATGGAGTCCAAAAATTTTTATAACTACTGTACTTCCTATTTGGTCCCTTTTATTTAACCCTCCTATATTTGCCTCAGTTGAGTATGTCATATATTATTGGCCAGAACCATGAGTGATACACTGGAAATTCACAGAAGAGGTTATAAATTGCCCACAAACCTCACAAATAGTTAAAGAAAAATTAATACAATGATAGATCATTTTGCACCTGACAGATTTTTCCAGAAAGATTTGGAAGATCCAATGCTTTCTGAAAGTAAAAGCAAGTGAGCATTTTCATTCATTTATTTTTTTAGAGTGTAAAGTAGTACAAGTTTTTGGAGGGCAATTTTTCAGTCTCTTTTAAAAATGGAAATGTGAATGTTTTATGACCAATCCAATATTTCAAATTCTATGAATCTATCCTTTAGAAATACAGTTGTGAGTACTTAGAAATAGCATTACAATGATATTCACTACAGCAATGTTTTCAATAGCAAAAAGGAAGCAAAAGTGTAAAGAAAAGGTCTGAATCCTCATCAAAAGATAATTAGCTAAAATATATTACAGCCATACAATTAAATACTGTGCACATGTTTAAAAACCAAATACAAGTTATATCTATATGTACTTAGCCTAGAATTATCACTGTAATATTTTCAGAGGAAAAGCTAAGTTACAAAATAATACATATATAGCACAGACCATTTTCATGTGCATGCATATATATATGCATACATGTATATCTTTCTGGGTAAGTATGAGAATATCTGGAGTGAATTACTTAATAGATGCGATGAGAGGACTGAAGGTAGAAACTTTCTCAAAAAGCAGTTTTTAAAAAGAAAATGTAAGAACTGGAATAAAACAAAAATGTAGTCTGAGGTTACTTAACATGAACAAATAGCCCAGCAGTACTCAATCTGAGATATTATTATATTGTTGATATTCATTGATATTCATAATAATGATTATGGCTTCATAAAATAATTTTATGGTCAGCTTTATCTTTGTACAGATTTATAGCATTCTTGTCTGTAGCAAAGACAAACACACACACACACATTTTATTATGATCATAAAATAAGTAAACTTTGCCAGAGCTTTTTTACCCTTCCAGAACATTCTGTTCCTAGCTCCCTGTGCCCTCCTGATAATTAACTCCCTCTCAGCCTAGCAGCAAGCAGTTCTGATACCACATATTTTGAAATTCATTCAATGTATTAACTCTGCCAGCTCTTGCTCTGTTAACCTTGTGTCCCTTGCAGAAAAGACTCACAGAATAAAACAAATAAACAATACCCCCGTGACTTAATAGCAGTTATGCAGGATGTG
>NW_011484603.1:31103-31512 GCF_000754665.1 Bison bison bison
TTCAATGCAGAGTATATCATATGGAATGCTGGGAGGGATGAATTCCAAGCTGGAATCAAGACTGCCAGGTGAAATAGCAACAACTTCAGATATGTAGATTATATCACTTTAATGGCAAAAAGTGAAGAGGAACCAAGGAGCCTCTTGATGAGCATGAGAGAGGAGAGTGAAAAAGTTGGCTTAAAACTCAACATTCAGAAAATGAAGATCATGGCATCTGGTCCCAACACTTCATGGTAAATGGAGAAAAGTGGAAACAGTGATACATTTTCTTTTCTTGGGCTCCAAAATCACTGGGGACAGGAATGAAATTAAAAAGCACTTGCTACTTGGAAGAAAAGCTATGACAAACCTAAACATCATACTAAAAAGCAGTGACATCACTTTACTCACAAAGGTCTGGATAGTC
>NW_011484604.1:0-322 GCF_000754665.1 Bison bison bison
TGATAGCTCAGTTGATAAAGAATCTTCCTGCAATGCAGGAGACCCCGGTTCAATTCCTGGGTCAGGAAGATCTGCTAGAGAAGTGATAGGCTACCCACTCTAGTATTCTTGGGTTTCTCTTGTGGCTCAGCTGGTAAATAATCCGTCTGCAATGTGGGAGACATGGGTTTGATCCCAGAGTTGGGACGATCCCCTGGAGAAGGGAAAGGCTGCCCACTCCACTATTCTGGCCTGGAGAACTCCATGGACTGTATAGTCCATGGGGTTGCAAAGAGTTGGACATGACTGAGCAACTTTCACTTCATGTGGGGATTCAGTGATT
>NW_011484604.1:4488-6098 GCF_000754665.1 Bison bison bison
ATATATATAATATATTTGTATTAGAAGAAAGATTCTTTACATTCTATAGAGCTTTGCAATTTTCAAAAGTTTCACACAAATGATTTCATATATTGTCAAAGGAACCCTGACATTAACCTTCTATCCCTTCCCTCTATATTGCTGCTCTCTACTTCCCTCTCCTCATAGGTAACAATTAATTTGTTCTCTATATCTGTGAGTCTGCTTCTTTTTCGTTTTATTCACTAGCTTGCTATATTTTTTAGAATCCACAAGTAAGTGATATCAAACAATATTTGTCTTTCTGTGCCTGACTTATTTCACTTAGCATAATCCTCCAAGTCCATTCATGTTGCTGCCAATGGAAAAATGTCATCCTTTTCTATGGTCAAGCAGTGTTCCATTGTGTGTGTGTGTGTGTGTGTATACACACAAATACATATATATATATATATACAAATACATATCTATATACACATGTTTATATATATGTACCTATATATGGATGGTTGCTGGATACAAGACACATGCACCCCAAAGTTCATTGCACCATTATTTACAACAGCCAGGACATGAAAACAACCTAAGTGTCCATCAACAGATAAATGGATAAATACAACGGAACACTACTCAATGTGCCACTGTATATATATCCCTACATATATATATATATATGTGTGTGTGTGTGTGTGTGTGTGTGTATATATATTAGTGAATAGTGTTCCATTGTGTGTGTGTGTGTGTGTATATATATATACACACACAGACATATGTATGCATATGTGTATATATTAATATATCTATATGCACAATGGAACACTACTTTCTCTCTACATATATATACCACAGCTTCTTTATCCATTTATATGTTGATGGACATGTTGTTTTCCTGTCAAGGCTACTGTAAATAATGCTGCTATGAACATTGGGGTGCATGTATCTTGTATCCAACAACTATCCTGCCACAGACATAAATAAGCCCTAGTGGAAAAGAGGAATTAACCAAACAAATTCATCCAAAATAATCCAAATCCTAAAAGTGGCATTTATATTAACAGTTATTTTTTAATACCATTGTATTATGAGGTAGCTTTGTTGTGCAGCACCATTGTGTCAATAGACAAATGAGACAGAAATTGGTATGAAAGTAATATACCAGTACCATTTATAAAACTTAAAATAAGGGGCTGTCAGTGAAAACAGAGATATGATCTCTGAAACTTATGTCTTTCATAAAAACAACAAAAATGCTGACATTATCAAAATCAGTGTTTACAAAACTATGTAAATTAATCAAGGCTTGTAGCAATTGAGTATTCATTGAGGACAAATAACTAAATCAGGAAATTAACAGTTAGTTTCTGCATTATAACTTTCTATGTTGCCACATCCTCTGCTTCAACTCCATCATATTCACAAAAAATGCAAATCCACAACCACAGTGAAAATGAGCATCCTAGGAGTCACTGGAGAGAACAGAACAGAGCTAGAGATCTGCTATGACCTGAACGGCTTCCCTTGTGGCTCAGCTGGTAAAGAATCTGCCTGCAATGCAGGAGATGTGGGTTTGATCCCTGGGTTGGGAAGATCCACTGGAGAAGGAAAAGGCTACCCACTCCAGTATTCTGGCC
>NW_011484604.1:10016-10519 GCF_000754665.1 Bison bison bison
TGTTTAATACGCTCTCTAGGTTGGTCATAGCTTTTCTTCCAAGGAGGAAGCATCTTTTAATTTCATGGCTGCAGTCTCCATCTGCAATGATTTTGGAACCACCCGTGCCAATCTTTTCCCCAAAAAAAAGTCTGCCACTGTTTCCATTGTTTCCTGTCTATTTGCCATGAAATTATAGGACTGGATGCCATGATCTTAGTTTTCTGAATGTGGAGTTTTAAGCCAACTTTTTCCCTCTCCTCTTTCACTTTCATCAAGAGGCTTTTTAGTTCCTCTTTGCTTTCTGCCATAAGGGTGGTGTCATCTGCATATCTGAGGTTACTGATATTTCTCCCGGCAATCTTGATTCCAGATGAAGTGCTTCATCCACCCCGGAACTTTGCATGATGTACTCTGCATATAAGTTTTGACTGTGTGGATCCCAACAAACTATGGAACATTCTTAAGGAGATGGGAATGCCAGACCACCTGACCTGCCTCCTGAGAAATCTGTATGCAGGTCA
>NW_011484605.1:0-638 GCF_000754665.1 Bison bison bison
GTAGTTTGAGCATTCTTTGGCATTGCCTTTCTTTGGGATTGGAATGAAAACTGACCGTTTCCAGTCTTGTGGCCACTGCTGAGTTTTCCAAATTTGCTGGCACATTGAGTGCAGCACTTTCACAGCATCATCTTTCAGGATTGAAATAGCTCAACTGGAATTCCATCACCTCCACTAGCTTTGTTACTAGTGATGCTTTCTAAGGCCCAGTTGACTTCACATTCCAGGATGTCTGGCTGTAAGTCAGTGATCACACCATTGTGATTATCTGGATCGTGTAGATCTTTTTTGTACAGTTCTTCTGTGTATTCTTGCTACCTCTTCTTAATATCTTCTGCTTCTGTTAGGTCCATACCGTTTCTGTCCTTTATCGAGCCCATCATTGCATGAAATATTCCCTTGGTATCTCTAATTTTCTTGAAGGGATCTCTAGTCTTTCCCGTTCTGTTGTTTGCCTCTATTTCTTTGCACTGATCCCTGAGGAAGGCTTTCTTATTTCTTCTTGCTATTCTTTGGAACTCTGCATTCAGATGCCTGTATCTTTCCTTTTCTCCTCTGCTTTTTACTTCTCTTTTCACAGCTATTTGTAAGGCCTCCTCAGACAGCCATTTTTCTTTTTTGCATTTCTTTTCCATGGG
>NW_011484605.1:1429-2327 GCF_000754665.1 Bison bison bison
TGTCTTACTTGGGTTTCTCTTACCTTGGGCGTGGGGTATCTCTTCATGGCTGCTCCAGCAAAGTACAGCCGCTGCTCCTTACCTTGGACGAGGGGTATCTCCTTACCACCGCCCCTCCTGACCTTGACTGTGGAAAAGCTCCTTATGCCCTCCTTCACCCACGCACCCACCACTCCTTGGACGTGGGGTTGGTCCTCCCGGCAGCCGCCCCTGACCTTGGATGCAGGGTAGCTCCTCTCGGCTGTCAACCCTAACCTTGGACGTGGGGTAGCTCCTCCCGGCCATTCCTGCGCCGTCGCAGCCTGGCATTCTCAGACGCTGCCCCTGACCTCAGACATGAGGTAACTCCTCTTGGCTGCCGATCCTTGGGCATGGGGTCCTCCCGGCCTATGCGCCTGACCTCAGGACGTGGGGTAGCTCCTCTCGGCCGCACTCTGTGTGCCGTTGCAGCTGCTGGCGCTTTGTGCGCCGTCATATTCATACTCAATTATGAAAAAATAAAAAAGGGGGAACTGTCAGGGGACATTCAACTTTAAAGGATCCAACATGATATTTTCTTCTTTTGTGTGCCATTTCTCAAGGACTCTATCCCTTATCAGTTCCTGGAGAACAGGAACGAGCAGAGCTGCACGCAGTGTTCAGGACTGAGGTCATGAGAAAGAGCATCTGCTTGGATTCCCTTCAGTGACTCCCTTCAGTGACCTTTTACTTAAAGGTAATCTATTCAATTATGCCCCTCTTACTCAGGATATGGAATGCATTCTGGCTGTTTCAAGATTATTATTTGCTTGGCTTTGTTTTTGCTCAACTTTTTTACTGCCTAAAGCTGCCTTGTATAAAGATACATAAACATGCGTTTCTGCAAATAAAGCACCCTTGTTTCACTCGAGACTTGGGT
>NW_011484605.1:2427-7865 GCF_000754665.1 Bison bison bison
ATATATACAACAGTTATTTCTATCCAATGGAGAACATGACCCTTTTCCTATGCATTGTTCCTAGCACACCATCAGTCCCTGGTAACTGTCCCTCTCCTACAAAAAGCCCAGTCCTTTTAACATCTTGCTTACTCTGTTCAAGGTCAGTTGGTAGAACATTATGTTTTATAACAGACTGTACTATGTACGGAAGAGCTTCCTGATCCTACTGACCATGATGGGTCATGTCCTAGTTTTACATTATTTTCTGCCCTCCCTGTTGCTAATTCACACACACTATTGAATTTTGTAATTCAGGCTGTGTGTTTTTCCAGGAAACGTGGATGTGAATGAATTGTATCTAATGAAGTCGGCCCCTTCATCTCATTGATTCCTTCCCAGAGACCATCATGAAACGTATATAGCAAATGCATTAGATCAATGTATTACCAAAGCCAAGCTCATAGAGCTCACCACACAACAGGCCAATAAACTGAGAGACTACTTGTTGGGCAAGGAATATTGACTTTATTCAGAAAGCCAGGAGACCAAAAAATGGTGGACTACTGTCCCAAAGAATCATCTTTGCTGAGTTAGAATTTGGGTTTCTTTTACACAAAAGATCTGTGTAGCTTCTCTTCAAATCTGGACTTACTGCAGTTGCTGAGTATCTGAACTAAAGTCATCAGAGAATACATAGAGTGAAAAAGGTAAAGGATTTGCCACAACCACTGTGTCTGGGAAGTATGGCTCCACTATGTTCCTATCTTGTGACTTCTAGGTAAGATCCTTGCCACACATATTACATTGCTGTGTGTTTTCTCTGGGATAAATACTCTAATACTACTGGTGAGATGTGAGATGTGAGGATAGGGTTTTTTTTCTGTTTTTAACATTTGTGAAATTGGTGAGGAATCGTTCTAGAATGAATTCACATTCTAAAGACCTGATTAATCAATACATAAATATCTGGCTTCTATCCAGTATGAATTTTCTCATGAAGCCTAAGATGTTGCCACACTCACGATATTTGTATGGTTTCTCAGTAGTACGAATTCTCTGACCAACCGTAGGGTGTGAATTTTGAACTTTGAATTTTGAAGACTTCTACCATATACCACATTCATATCATGTATGGATTTTCTGATGTTTAGTGAGTGCTGTGACCTGAGTAAAGGATTTTCCACACTCGAAACATTTGAAAGGTTTCTCTATATGTATTCTCCGATGTCTTTTAAGGTGTGAATTTCGACTGAAGAACTTGCCACACTCATTACATCTGAAAGGTCTCTCTCCAGTATGAATTCTGCAGTGACGTTGAAGCTGTGGTTTTTTACGGAAGACTCTTCCACACTCATCACATTTGTAAGGTTTCTCACCAGTATGAACTGCCTGATGACTTAAAACGGTTGACTTTACACGAAAGGCCTTGCCACACTCGTCACATTTGAAAGGTTTCTCTATATGTATTCTCCGATGTCTTTTAAGGTGTGAATTTCGACTGAAGAACTTGCCACACTCATTACATCTGAAAGGTCTCTCTCCAGTATGAATTCTGCAGTGACGTTGAAGCTGTGGTTTTTTACGGAAGACTCTTCCACACTCATCACATTTGTAAGGTTTCTCACCAGTATGAACTGCCTGATGACTTAAAACGGTTGACTTTACACGAAAGGCCTTGCCACACTCGTCACATTTGTAAGGTTTCTCTCCAGTATGAATTGTCTGATGCTTTAAAAGGATTGACTTTAAACGAAAGGCCTTTCCACACTCATCACATTTGTAAGGTTTCTCTCCAGTATGAATTGTCTGATGCTTTGAAAGGGTTGACTTTATGGGAAAGGCCTTGCCACACTCATCACATTTGTACGGTTTCTCACCAGTATGAACTGTCTGATGCCTTAAAAGGGTGGACTTTACAGGAAAGGCCTTGCCACACTCATCACATTTGTAAGGTTTCTCTCCAGTATGAACTCTCTGATGACTTAAAATGGCTGACTTTGCACAAAAGGCCTTGCCACACTCATCACATTTGTAAGGTTTCTCACCAGTATGAACTGTCTGATGACTTAAAAGGTATGACTTTATACGAAAGGCCTTGCCACACTCACCACATTTGTAAAGTTTCTCTCCAGTATGAACTGTCTGATGACTTAAAAGTGATGACTTTATACGAAAGGCCTTGCCACACTCATCACATTTGTAAGGTTTCTCACCAGTATGAACTGTCTGATGACTTAAAAGGTATGACTTTATACGAAAGGCCTTGCCACACTCACCACATTTGTAAAGTTTCTCTCCAGTATGAACTGTCTGATGACTTAAAAGTGATGACTTTATACGAAAGGCCTTGCCACACTCATCACATTTGTAAGGTTTCTCACCAGTATGAACTGTCTGATGACTTAAAAGGTATGACTTTATACGAAAGGCCTTGCCACACTCACCACATTTGTAAAGTTTCTCTCCAGTATGAACTGTCTGATGACTTAAAAGGATTGACTTTACACGAAAGGCCTTGCCACACTCATCACATTTGTAAGGTTTCTCTCCAGTATGAACTCTCTGATGAACAGCAAGGTTTGATTTTCCGCTGAAGACATTGCCACATATATCACATTTAAATAATTTCTTTCCTGTATGAATTTTCTTATGTCTCCTGAGGTGTGAGCTGTGACTAAAAGCCTTGCCACACTCATCACATTTGTAAGGATTTTCCTTGTGTGCTTTGAGTTCTTGTGTTGTTACTGAAGGATTCATAAAACCATTCCCATATATATTAGAAACACTGGTTTGGACACAAGGAGGAATTCTTTGAAGTGGTGAAAATGAGAAACTGTTGTTGACAGACCTCTCAACTTCATTATATTCAGAAATTATCCCACCAGTTTGAAATATCTGCAGTTTATCCTGAAAGTTAAGTCCAAACCTGTTTCCAAAGGGCTTGATTCGTGCATCCTTCCTATCACGCGAATCTCTTCCATCAGGCACATTTTCATTAAGGCTTACAGGTGTTCCTTTGTAATTTCTTTTGTCTTCTCTCCCCTGACACTCAAAGTTACACATATTTTCCTGACTTTCCCAAAGATGAAAATGTTTGATTTCACAGCTTTCAGGTCTTCCCGGCATCAATGTCTGGAATGTTTCTAGTTTATCACTGTTCGCTTCCAGTTGTAAATGCTTGATCACATGTGTAGGAGAGATATCTACAAGATAAAAAGAATCATAGGTATCCTGCTCACAATAATTCAAAAATAAATGTTTCATGTTGAATATATATTATACCAAAAGTAATACTTATGCCAAGTTATGAAACACCACAATGATGACCTTAAGTTTTTAGAAACACTAAAGGTATAGAATTCTTAACTTAAGAAAGCATGGTATAAATTCACCGTTAAGGTAGCATAGTTTTAAAAACCATATGCCAAACACACTCACATTGGACAATCTTATGCCAACTCTCAAAAACAGAGTATTTTTCTACCAGGACCCTAGGAAGGTATCAATCAACAGTTGTCTCAAATTGAAAAGAAAAATATTACACTATCACTGTATTCTCCATACTTACTATACATAAAAAAATTCTAAACAAAATATTATATATTGTAACAGTAAATAATCCAAAACCAAGCTTATCCAATTAATAACTATTCATAATTGGTTGTTTACAATTGAAAACAAATGAGAAAATGAAGAATATGACTAAAACAATTTTTTGGAAACAACGTAGTTTTCTAAATCTGCTATAGAACTACGTACCCAAAAAGAAAAGGCATTTTACAACGTTAACAAGTAGTATGTGTCAGCTGTATTGCAGAATACATGCTAAAAGACCATCATCTGTAAATGATACATAAATTAAGATGTAAAATATTCACCAGTTTTCTTACAGCCAATAAACAAAGCAATCCCTACCTATGTTGTTGTTGTTCAGTTGCTCAGTCGTGTTTGACTCTTTGTGACCCATGGACTGTAGCTCACCGGACTCCTCTGTCCATGGGATTTCCCAGGCAAGAATAGTGGAGTGGGTTGCCATTTCCTTCTCCACGGGATCTTCCTGACTCAGGGATCAAACCTGCATCTTCTGCATTATGCAGGTGAATTCTTTACCACCGAGCCATCAAGGAAGGCTGATCTCTAGCCATGCACTATTCTTAATTACCTAGTTTAATGGCACCATAATATAATAAATAAAGAGTGCTTTGTGTATTTATTGACTAGGGTCATACACAATATTGCTGAAAAATGTTGCAAGTGAAAAGCATACAAGATATAATGTAGTTGAGATTTGACAGAAAACAAAATTCCGTAAAGCCATTATCCTTTGAGTAAAAAATAAATAAAAATTTAAAAAGATATAATGTAGATAAAGTCGTATCATCAAGAACATGACGTAATATAGACATTACCTTTTTTAAACAAAAATACATTTTGAGTATTTACTATAAAACATGTACTACTGATAGCACTAATTTGCTTTAAAAGGCTTGAGGTAAATTAACATGTTTTTCTCTAATCAGAGCAGGAGACACACCCAATTGGCGCACTAAGTGGTAAGAGAACCAGGATATGAATCTGAACCTACAGACTGAGAAAACTTATTTGTAACCATGACGACCCACAAAATGAATAGACTAGAAAATATTAAAAAAAGAAAAAAAAACATACAAGGAACTTAGAAAGAAAATGTCAAGGAAGATACAAGTCAGAAGTAGTCTGTTTAACTATTATTCAACCATCCCATCTCAAAATGGGTTGTGAGTTATCATGGATGCACAGAGTGATTTAGGTCATGTCCTGAGAAACTTGTTCAATAAATGACCAGATATTATCTTTACAGTGAGAGTATGTAGAACATGGAGGGATGTGATAGGTAAGAACAATGTTTCCATCCATATCAAGGTACTCTGTGACAAATGGTCAGGACAAAGAAAGGGCCTGCGTGGAGCATAGGGTACACAGGTTTATGTCAGATATAAGCTTGTGACTGCATGTCTTTGGGAAAATAACTGAGAGCACAAACTAATATACTGACCTTAAAAGAAAAGAACTGGTTGAGCAAGTTTATGGGCATTATACTATGGGTATGGGACAGAAACAGGAGAAATTTTAAAAGTGACTGTGATATATGGAGAAAGCAGGATAATACCTGTTATACTATTTATAATGTAATGTATCCAACTGTGAATTTTGTTAAGTTACAATGGAATGCTTATATTCAAGAAAAACATACACAATATTCCAGGATATTGTGTAAGAATCTTATCAGCAGAAATCAGAAGGAAAATCCAGGAAAAGGCTATCTAAACCTGGGTTCCTCTGTCAAGTATGATTAACCTCTCTATTGGACATTTATTTCATTTCTTCTTCCACACATGTTCATCTCCAGATCGAGGAGTATCAAAGAAAAGGAGGGACTGAAACTGACTCTGGAAGACCTTCCCAGTTACAAAAGC
>NW_011484605.1:8244-12936 GCF_000754665.1 Bison bison bison
CCCCTTAACAACATGAATAAGACAAGAATGTTACACTATTGCCACTTTTATTGAACATATTTTTGGAAGTCCTAGCCACAACAATCAGAAAAGAAAAAGAAACAAAAGGAATTCAAGTTAAAAAAATTTAAAAAGAAGTAAAACTGTCACTATGATGCTACAGACAGAAAATCCCGAAGATTCCACCAGATGACCTCATCAATGAGTCAACTTGCTGGATACAAAATATATAGAAAACTGCTGCATTTCTATACACTAATAATGATATATCAGAAAGTGAAATTAATCAAACAATCCCATTCACCATCTCATAGAAAAGCATAAAATTTTAAGGAATAAACCTACCTAAGAAGTTAAAAGAACTGTACTGATAAAACTATAAGATGCTGATGACTGATACCAAAGATGACACAAACAGATGGCACAAACATATACCATGTTCTTGGATTGAAAGAAGTAACACTGTCAAAATGACCATACTATCCAAGGCAATCGACATATTCAATGCAACCCTTATCAAATTAACAATGACATATTTCATAAAGCAAAGAAAAACTTAATTTGTACCAAAATACAAAAGACTCTGATATCTAAAATGATCTTGACAAAGAACAGAGTGGGGGAATCATGTTCCCTGAGTTCAGACTACACTACAAACTGACAGTCAACAAAGTGAAAGTGAAGTCGCTCAGTCGTGTCCAATTCTTTGTGATCCCATCGACTATAGCCTACCAGGTTCCTCTGTCCATGGATTCTCCAGGTAAGAATACTGAAGTTGGTAGCCATTTCCTTCTCCAGCAGATCTTCCTCACCCAGGGACTGAACTTGGACCTGGGTCTCCTGCATTGTAGGCAGATGGCTTTACCGTCTGAGCCACCAGGGAAGTGGTATGATGATGGCACAAAACAGAAACACGGATCGGTAGAACAGGAGAGAAAACCCAGAAATAAACCAGTTTACTTAGAGTCAATTATTGTATAACAAAAGAGGAAAGAATATAGAATGAAGAAGTCTCTTCAATAAGTGATGATGGGATAAATGCATAGTTATATGAAAAAGAATGAAATTACAACATTCTCTAACACCACATACAAAAATAAACTCAAAATGTGTTAAACATCTAAATGCAAGGCCAGATACTATATAATTCATAGTGGAAAACAAATGCAAAACACTGACATAAATGTCAGCAAATTTTTTTTGGATCTATCTCTTAGAGTCATGGTAATAAAAGCAAAATCAAACGAATGAGACCTAATTAAATTTAAAACCTTTTTGCAAAGCAAAGGAAACCAAAAAAAGAACAAAAATTCAACTTTTGGACTAAGAGACTATATATGCAAATGATGATACCTATAGGGGATTTATTTCCAAAATATACAAACAGTTCATACAGCTTGATATCAAAACAAACAAACTACCCAATCAAAAACTGGGCAGAAGATCAAAACAGATATTTCTCCAAAGGAGACAAACAGATGGCCACCAGTCACCTGAAAAGATGTTTGACATCTCTACTTATGAGAGAAATGCAAATCAAAACCACAAAACTATCACCTCACACTGGTCAGAATGACCACCATCAAAAAGTCTACAAACAATAAATGCTTGAGAGGGTGTGGAGAAAAGAGAACCCTCCTACACTGTTGGAAGGAACATAAATTGGTACTGCCACTTTGGAGAATAGCATGGAGGCTCCATAAAGAACTAAAAATAGAGCTATCACATGAACCAGCAATTCCAATCCTGGGCATATATCCAGTAAGGATGAAAACTAATTCAAAATGACACATGCACCCCAATGTTTTAGCAGCACTATTTATACCCGCCAAAACATGGCGGCAACCTAAATGTTCACTGACAGACAAAGGGATAAAGAATATGTGGTACATATATACAAGGGAATATTGTGAAGTGCAAGTAGCTCAGCCATGTCCAACTCTTTAAGACCCCATGGCCTGCAGCCTGCCAGACTCCCCTGTCCATGAAATTCTCCAGGCAAGAACACTGGAGTGGGTTGCCACCTCCACCGCATAAAACACAATAAAGGTAATGCCTTTTGCATCAATATAGACAGACTTAGAGATTATTCTACGGGAAATCAGACAGAGAAAGACAAATATCATAGGATATTATATGTTGAACTGAAATAAATGATACAAATGAACTTATTCACAAAATAAACTCACCAGCATAAAAAACAAAGTTATGGTTACCAAAGGGGATAGTACAGGATGGTGATGGGGGCAGGAAAGGGAGAGATAAATTAGAAGTCTAAATATATACAAACTAATATATATACAAAATAGATAAGCAACAAGAGCCTACGATATAATGGCTCAGGGAACTATACTGAGTATCTTGTAAACTGCTGTATACCTGAAACACAACATTGTAAATTAACTATACTTAAAAAGTGGAGAAGGAAATGGCAACCCACTCCAGTATGCTTGCCTGGAGAATCCCAGGGACAGAGGAGCCTGGTGGGCTGCCATCTATGGGGTCGCACAGAGTTGGACACGGCTGAAGTGACTTGGTGTACATGCACGCATGCATTGGAGAAGGAAGTGGCAACCCACGCCAGTGTTTTTGCCTGGAGAATCCCAGGGACAGAGGAGCCTGGTGGGCTGCCGTCTGTCAGGTCCCACAGAGTCACACATGACTGACGCAACTTAGCAACAGCAGCAGCATCATACCTAAAAAGAATGGTTAAAACAAAAACAAAAACACCTCTTGTGCAAATGTTCAAAAGATGTTTCGCAAGGGTGTAAAAACTACTAAATGGAGGAAGCAGTCTATGAAACAAGACATGTTGACAAAATGAATACCCACCAGCAAAAGAATTTACTTGGAACATTATCTTACACTATAGACAAAAATGAACTCAAAATGGTTCAAAGACCTAAACCTAAGTCCCAAATGTATAAAACTCCTAGAAGTAAACAAGCAGGAAATGTTTCTGGAAATTGGACCCACAAATGATTTACCAGATGTAACACCAAAACCACAGGCCACGAAATAAAACCAGATATCAATAAATTGAACTATATCAAAATTATAAACTACTGTGCATTAAAGTGCAGTGAGTTTGAAAAGACAATCAACAGTAAAAGAGAAAATATGTGGAAGTCATACATCTGATAGTAAATGAGTACAAAGAATATATAAAGAATTTTAAGAGGGACTGATCACCAGTTCCACCATAGGGACCACTTCCCAATCAACCATCCAACGCATTGCAAATACAAAGCAGAAACATTAAGAGTAATACAGAAATTTGAACTTAATGATAAAATAAAAAATACCTACAATGCCCAGAACAACAGTGCAGCCAATAGCCTCATAGATATGAGAATGTGAACTTGGACAAAGCTGTCCTGGGATAAATTCCCATACCATTTACAGAGGCTAAAATATATGGTCCTTGATACACATGATCAGCACTGTCACGGTGCCCTTGACAGAGTCTCCAAAGCCATAAAATAACCTGGAAAGATGTATCGGGCTCTCGTGATACTTTCTCTCTCATAATCCTAGAACATACTGACCACTCTACTGGATAGCTTCAAGTGGTGACTTTGTACAGAGCAAGAAAATAACATTAGGGATAGTGTCTCCATCACAGTTTTCTGTTACCTAGTAAATCCACTCCACAGAGACTCACCAGAGGTTGCCAATTAAACATAGGTGGATTATCACAGCAAGGAAACTAGATAAAATTTCAGACCCTCAGGAATATATTTCAAAGAAATTTAAGAGGAAAAAGGATACAAAGTAAGGAGAATGTAACATCAGGAACAGTTCACATTCCTAGACTGGGTAGGGCAGTACAAGAGTAAAAATAATACAACATGAACGTCAGACATCACAGCATCTTGAGATGTGACCATGCTCTCAACCTACAGACGGCAAGCTAAGAGCCTGCGAGATTCACATATGCTCCCCTCGTAGGATCTAGGATCAAAAAGACGATCTCTCTATCCACTCTCCTTACATTTTCCTAAGTAACAACCACAGAGGATCCAATCCACCAACTTGTCCCACTCCTAAACAGAAAAAAACAGCCCTTTTGAAATACTCGTTTTTCTTTATACATTGTATTTTTGGCTACTTTTACATCACTCCCCACTGTCCAGAGCTTTTTCTCCTGCTCCAATGTTGAAATACTATTCAGATCAGAAACAGAAATTCTGGGACTCCCCTGGTGATCCAGTGGTTTAGACTCTGCATTTCCAATGCAGGGGGTGCAGGTTTCATCCTTCGTCAGGGAACTAAGATCCCACATGCAGAATGGCACAGCAAAAAAAAAAAGTAAACAAGCAAGCAAAAACAAACAAATAGATATTCAGCGTTATCAGAAGAGAGAAATCTAAAGTGCTGTGGATTTTTTAAAACTCTGAGCCAAAAGTCAAAAGGTAGAAAATAGGAAATCGGGTTTTTTGGTATTTTTTTTAACACTTGCCAGTGAGCTTTGTACATGATTAAGCTCTGGGACAACCTCAGATATGACATGAAACAGACACAGCATCTGAAGAGGGTCAGTTTAACCTTGTGAAGCTGTGTCATGCCCCAGTCACCAGAACTCTCAGATGAAAGACATCAGGGCCTCCCAAGGGGGCACACAGGGAAAATGCAGATACCCAAGGGCAGCTCGGGAGGAAGTCATCCTCACCCACAGATAGCAGGTTCCTA
>NW_011484605.1:14302-18967 GCF_000754665.1 Bison bison bison
TGTAACTCCTCAGGCAGCCTGGGGAAAGTGGTGGGCTCAGGGTTTGACAGAAGGAAAACAAATAAATATTGTATTAATATGAAAAAAAAAAAAAAAGTCCACGGTGAACAATTTGGACTGGCATGAAAGGTCATTATAGACGTGGATACAGAAACACAACTGTTAGTAATTTACTACTTAAAGCACTAACAGGATTGTTTAGAAAATTCCAAGGCCACAGATTATACTGATAACATAATTTCAACTTAAAAAAAAAAAAAGGGGATACGTAGTTTTTAAATCATGATGTCTTCTATCTAAACCACAGACTTGCACATGTATGCATGCTTATCTATAAAAAATTAACTGACACGAGAGGATTTGTCTTTTGACAGATTTTTTGGACAATTTTATATCATCCTTTTATTTACATGTATTTCAACACCTTTGAGATGATAAAAATGTATCCTTTGTACTCAGTTGAGTTTGTCAACAGGATTCTATACTAGGCTACCAAGAGAAAACAGGTAAAAACAGTAAAAAAAAAAAAGAATACTTGAACTCAATTCATAATAAAATTACCATATACAAAGATACAAATAAAATTTTATCCATTTAAATTTACATAGCAAGGCATTAACAGAAGCCAAAGACTTTCTTTACTTTTTTTTTCCATTAATAAAACAGTGATTTGAAATTAGAAGAGTCATTAGATTATGACAAAAAAAAATTATCACAATAGCAAAGTAAAAAAACTTCTTGGAGAATTAAAAATCATGGCAAAAAAGAATATGGAAAAAAATATAGTTATTAAGCAAGACTATCTCAAGAAACATCATGATAGGAAGGAAACATTCAATACATTCTTTCTGAAATTACAGTGGCATGAAAGGAGCAGTCCAGGAGGCCTTTCACCACAATACGATGCACATGAGCAGGGGCCACCAGAAGTAACAGGAGGAAAATCCCAGGGCAAGAGACACAGAGTTTATCAGAGAGGTGAAACAGGTAGTACTCATGTTTGTGAGGACATGGAAAGGTGAAAAGTGAAAGGATGGAAAAAGACAGTCCATCCTAAAGAGAGCAGGGGAGACTGTTATATCAGACAAAATAAACTGGAAAAAAAAAACTGCAACGAGATAAATATTGTATAATGATAAAATGGTCAATTTACCAAAAAGCTGTAACAAGTAAAATATATATATACATCTAACATTAAATATCTCAGAAAAATGAAGCAAACATTGAACAGGCATGTACAGACCACATGGCCCAACAAAAGCATAAAACACATGTATCTCAAGGACACATAAAGCATTCTCTATCAGAGACCACATGTTAGGCCAAAATTAACCATCTTAAGAGACTGATAGCAGGAAAGTATCTTCCCTGACAACAACGAAATAAACACAAGAAAAAAAGAAAATTCCTCAAATGTGGACATTAAACAGCTCACTCTTACACCACAAATGGGTCTAAGAAAAAAATCACATGGAAATTTTTAAATACATGGATGAAAACGAAAAGAAAACATTACAAAATTTATAACACACAGAGAGCACTGTACTAAAAGGAAAGTCTGAACTGTTAAAATGCTTACAGTAAAAAACAGAAAAGATCTGATATCTGAAATCTATTTTTAGACCTTTAGGAAGCAAAAAACGAAAAACAAACTAAACTCGTTTAGCAGAAGGAAACATGTAAATAAGAAAGATTAAACCAGAGATACAACAGAAAGTAGAAAAATATAAAAATCAACAAACCAAGAGTTGATGTTTTGAAAAAACTATATAGGAAAATCCCCACCTAGACTAAGGAAAAGAGAAAAAAAGATTCAAGTAACTAAAAACAGATATGAAACAGGAGTGAATACAACTGAGGTCAAAGAAAGTTTCTAAAGATAAGGAAGTACTATGACCAATAATGCCAATAAATGACAGAATATAGGAGATACTGGCAAATTCTCAGAAACATACAAACTATTTTACTTATTAAGAAATAAAAAAATTGGTAAGTGTTGAAAGTGAAAGTGTTAGTCACTCAGTCATGTCTGACTCTTTGTGACCTCATGGATTGTAGCCCACAAGGCTCCTCTGTCCATGGAATTTCTCCAGATAAGAATACTGGACTAGACAGCCATTCCTTTCTCCAGGGAATCTTCCAACCCAGGGATGGAACCTGGGTCTCCCACACTGCAGGCAGTTTCTTTATGATTTGAGTCACTAAGGAAGCCCATTATAACTAGAGAGATTTAAAAAGTAGTCAGAAACCTCTAAGAAAAATACAGGACCAAATTCTACCAAACATTTACAAAAGAATTACCACTATGGAGCAAGCCTTATTCTAATAGTTTGCTGATTTCCCAAAGACACAAGAAAGGAAAACTAGAAACCAATACCCCTGACAAATACTGATGCAAAATTAAAATACTTACAAACCAACTTCAACACATATTTAAAAGATCTGGAGAAATGGAAACAGAACAGATGGGGGGGGGAGGGGAGGAAGGAGAGGGTGAGTGAGATGTATGGAGAGAGTAACATGGAAACTTACATTACCATATATAAAAGTAGAGAGCCAATGCGAATTTGCTGACTGACTCAGGGAACTCAAACAGGGTCTCTTTAACAACCTACAAGGGTGGGATAGGGAGGAAGATGGGAGGGAGGGCACATATGTATACCTATGTCTGATTCATGTTGGTATTTGGCAGAAAACAACAACTTCTGTAAAGCAATTATCTTTCAATTAAAATAATTTAAATAAATAAATAAAAAGATCTGACACCATAACCAAACGGATTTTATTCATATAAGGCAAGGAGAAGTCAACATACAAAAATCAATTAATATGACACACTACATTAACAGATTAAAGGGGAAAAAAAAAACAGGATCATCTTGATGAAGGAAAAAACCATTCGACAAAACTTTGACAACCTTTCAAGATGGAACACTCAATAAACTACAAACAATACATTATACCAACATCAACATAATAAATGCCATTATGAAAACAGCACAACAATGGGGAAAAAATGAAAGCTTTTCCTCTGAGGTCAAGAAGAAGGCAAGGATGCACACTCTGCACTACAGTTCAACAAAGCACTGAAACCCTTAGAGCAATTAGATGAGAAAAAGAAATCAAAGGTCCCCAAATTGAAAAAGAAGTAAATTTATCTTCTTTCCCACAAGACAAAGTTTCATCAGTAAAAATCATAAAGATTACAAAAGAAACATACTATATGAAAAAAGATTCTTTAATAACCACACAAAGGATCAATCAACCAATTAATTCATTATCAAAACTGCCAAGATAATCTTTATAGAAGCAGAATAAAACATGGTGAAATTCATAGAACTATTCAAAGAGCAAACAGCAAAACTCTTGAAGAAGGAAGATGGAGGTCTTTCTATTTCAACATCTATTACAAGGTAATCAAGGTGATGTGGTACTGGTATAAAAACAGACAAATAAACCAACTGAACAGAACACAGTACTCAGACATAATTCTTTATGGATATGTAAAGTATATTCACAAGGATGTCAAGATACACAAAAGGGAAAGGACAGGCTCAGTTGATCTGATTCCCAGATTTGACCAGCTACTGTGCACACACCTGACTTCCACATGCAGTTTCCTTACCCTGGTTGACAGCAGACAGCACATCCAGATAGGCCCTAAGCAATCCCTGCTGCCCAACAGCACTGAGACCCCGTCTCCAGCCCGTGGGTGAGAAGTCCTGCCCAGGATGGTGCCCAGGGGAGCCTCCTCACAAGGGCCAGGTCACCAGGTCATGGGGAGACGGGATCTAAGTGGAGATGACAGGGCCTGAGGGAAGGCCCCAGGTGAGTGTGCGTGTACAGGAGTCACACAGGACACTCCAGAGTCAGACATGATTAGCGAGCCCAGAGAAGGGCATTTCAGGAAGGACAGACTAAATATGACCTTACCTGAGAAAGAGCCATGCCTCACTCCTTTTCTTTCCTCTTCCTTAACTTCAGGGCTTCCTAGGCAACACGAGTCTTCAGAGGTCTATTATCAAAGTTGAAAACATGCTGTTTAATGCTTAGAGTCAACACATCCTCTTCCTGAGCCCCAGCCACACACACAGCGAAGCCCTCACCATGAGGAATAGACAGTCCCCTGTGGCCACTGTCTCAGGAGGGACTCGGGACAGTCAAAACCTGCAGAGAGACCACCATGGGACATTCCCACACTTTCCCTCAGATCACACTCCCCTCCTGGTGAGGCCTCATGTACACAGCAGCAGGAGGCACCTCTGCTGATCAGGCAATCTCCTTCAGGTCATACAGCAGGCCCTGATCCATCCCCACTCAGAACAGAGCATCCCCTCCTCAGCCCAGATCTGAGCCCTCAGGACTGGGAGGACTCAGAGTCCTGATGCTCAGTGAGGGATCCAGACTGGAATCAACTGGGGCACCTTAAACACTCTCGAGCTGTGGACCAACACAAACTACCTGAAGGGGAATCTGTGGTCAGAGGGTACAAAACGTGTGTCGGGAGCCGCGTTAGGCATTACTGACAAAATGGAGGCACGGCCCCAAACCCCTCTATTTGTCCCACAGGTATGGACCCGGGATGAAGGAGTTAGGTCTTGTGATTCTGACCTGTTTTTTCATTTCCTCGGTTGAGTTGACTGAAAAGAATGTTAAGGTGCTTAT
>NW_011484605.1:21029-23173 GCF_000754665.1 Bison bison bison
GGGACTCAAACAAACTTACAAACTTTCATGGTGTCCAACAGAGTGTCCACAGAGCCCACAATGAGCCTCGGACCCTCTTGTACAAACACAAAGCATTCCAAGCCCTGATAACTCATGCATGAGGCAAAATACAAAAGAGGACACCCAAGGATCCACAGACACAAGACACCATATTTTCATTTACAGTGAGTGATCCGGGTCAAACATCAAAATCTCCAAAGACTATGAAAACGACGGATCATTCCAATGATGCACATGGCCCACTGAGACCTCAGCATCTTCCAAGGAAACACTCCAGATTCTCTTGGCATCTTCCCAAATGCACATGAAGCTTTCTTCACCGGCAACCCCAAGTACACAATGATACCAAAGTTGATGCAAAAAATGACCTGAGATGTTCCCTGTTACTCTATGGTGCCTGCCTGCTAAAATAGCCAACAAAAGCCAGGGAGTGAGTGGATGCTGGGGGCACCTGCTAGAACCAGCCCCTCAAGCCCAAGGCTCCCATCCTCCTGCACACACAGGTATCTGCGGGCTCAGCCCAGGCCACAGTTCTAACAGTGGAAAAGACTTCTCTTGGCTGAATTCCACGTCCTTCGTTGCTGCTCACGTGTGGTCACAAGTTGTCAAATCAAACCTGCGCAGGCAAGTGTCAGCCTCAGCACTGCTGTCCCAGGAACACAAGCTAAGGCATTGGAACCTCAAACCATTCCATGCGGGCTTTCCAACAAACCCACTTCCAGGTTCTGCAACCTGAACTGAGACACTATTTTCCAACAGATCCACACCTGCCTTGTCCCTGCAACTACACTTGGGATGGGCGCATGCTCCATTCACTGGGCTCACCTTGATGCCCCCAAATACTGCTCCAAGCCTCCTGCAGACCCCACCAGGCTCCCTCCACTTTCCCCATTTGTCTACCTCTCCTCCCTGCATGACTGGACTAAGCAAGACTAAAGCACACAGGGATTTCTTGGCAAAGGGGATCACAAGACGTGTGCACACGAACTACCACCCAAAGGACACTGCACATTTAGTATGAAAATCAAGAAACTGGCCCTCCTGGGAAAGTCTGCCACCACCTGGGGACATTATGGAGTCCACGTACAAAGGCATTTGTGATGAGGAAGTCTCAAAGCAAGGGTGTCCAGGTCTCACTATCTCCTGTTTTCTCCACCCACACCTATTTGGAAAATATTCTACCTCTTGGGGGGAGCGGGGGAGGGGGGTGGCAGCGTCCCCTTCCTGCCCCATTAGGTTTTGGATTTCTGCTCATCCTCAGTGCACTGAAATCACAATCACTGACAAGAGCACATGAACTCCTAGATGGCAAAGCTGCTGTCCACGATGGTGACTGGTCCTGGATGGACAGAGCTTAGATCTGGGGGCTGCAGAGGACTAAACCCAGCGGACTAAACATGGGGACATCTTAGCACACTGCTTGAGGACACCAGCTCTGTAGGGCTTTTCAGGACTTCCTATATTTCTTGGCTCATCTTTTGAGTAATTAAGTAGTCACATGGGGTAAAGATCAATTATAGCTGAAATGTCCAGAACATGGGAAACATCTTCATCACCTGCCCTGTTCTCTTGGTCTTCCCTGAGGATTATTCAGCTCAACCCATAGTCCAGTCATCTAAAGACATTTCCAGTATCAGGTACTGCAGCCACACTGGGAAGAAGAGGAACACTATCAGCCCTAAAAAGAGGGGAACCAGGAAGTACTCAAAATAACCCATGAAGAAGGGCCTTAATTTCTGCTGATGGCAACTGATACAGAGGCAATAAACCTGGGTAACATGAGAGAGACTGTTAGGAGGGGATGGGGAGACCTCTCTGAGCCTAAACTTGAAGGGTGACAAAGGGCCTGAGCCAGGGTGACCTGAAGGTGAGAAAAGGAACTATGATGCCAGACAGAAATGGTTTTGGTATTTAGAAACAGAGAAAAAGTAAATGAGACCAGGACAGGCTGAACCATGAGCAAAGGGTCAGCTCCCGGGATGAGGCTGGAGACACTGACAGGGCCCTGAGCTTGACAGAGGGTTGTGGAGCCACAGCAAGGAGTAAGCTTTTGTCCCAAGAACAAATGAAAGCCAGTGGAGGTCTGAATGTCAGGACGTAAAAAAAAAAAAAAAAAAAACTCC
>NW_011484606.1:0-374 GCF_000754665.1 Bison bison bison
AAAGACTCTGATGCTGGGAAACATTGAGGGCAGGAGGAGAAGGGAACGACAGAGGATAAGACGGTTGGATAGCATCACTGATTCAATGGACATGAGTTTGCACAAACTCTGGGAGATAGTGAAGTACAGGGAATCCTGGGGTGCTGCAGACCATGGTGTCACAAAGAGTAGGTCACAAGTCAGCAACTGAAGAACAAAAGACATAGAGGAAAATATCCTCATAATGAACAGGGACATTTTACATTCCATCCAGGTTCAGTTCAGTTCAGTTGTGTCTCTTTGCGACCCCATGGACTACATACAGCACGCCAGGCTTCCCTGTCCGTCACCAACCCTCAGAGCTTGCTCAAACTCATGTCCATTGAGTCAGTGAT
>NW_011484606.1:474-1389 GCF_000754665.1 Bison bison bison
TACACACACACACCTTAAGCATATCCACACTGATTCGAGAGTTAACTTTTAGAACACAGCTTTAATCAGGATTTTACTGATTGCAAGTTGACAGAAATACAGCTTTAACTTGAGCACAAGAGGGAATTTATCAGAAGTCTCTAAGGGCAAGATTGTAGATGAGTCTCAAGGACAAGACCAGAGGCTTGAACACCAATAGGAATTTACAGTTCATTCTACATGCTGATTGCATTCTCTCAAGACATGCTTCTTCCTTGTAGTTGTAAAAGGGCCAATGGTTTCTGGCCACACATCTACAAGCTGTCCCACAAAAGTGGGACACAGTATTTTCCCCCATTTAAGTTGGTGAAGAGAAGGATTCAGATTGTTCTGATTTACATCACATGCCTGTATATTAACCCATCAGATCAACTGTGACTAGGGAGATGATAGGGTACTTGGATTGGAAGCCCAAACTAAAACAGGCATTGCTGGTCAGGAGAGGAGCAGTACTCCCCTAAAACAGAGGGTTTTGCTTCCAAGGGAGGGGAAAGACCTTGGGCAAACAAAAATAATAAAGGCCTAACAGGTTTCCTGTATTCTCTACCTCCACTGCTGGTAACCCCATCCTCCTTGCAATTACCCATGGCAGAGTTCTGGAATTTCTCTTATAGCAGACTGCCAGTTGGCCCCAATATCTGTTTTCTTTCCCTCCACCCGGCATTTTGCTGCTTACAGCATGAACATGATGGCTGGAGCTCTATCGGGTACCATGGAGTCAAGTGCCATATTGTGGAGATGACTGGCCATTAAGCCTTTTAGGTTTTGATTAATTTCTTTCTTTAATGAAAGAGAAATGAATTTCTATCCTGTTTGTTGTTTAGTTGCTCAGTTGTGTCCAACTCTTTGCAACCCCATGGACTGTAGCCCACCAGG
>NW_011484606.1:4822-5475 GCF_000754665.1 Bison bison bison
GCATCACTGACTCAATGGACGTGAGTTTGAGTGAACTCCGGGAGTTGGTGACGGACAGGGAGGCCTGGCATGCTGTGATTCATGGGGTTGCAAAGAGTCAGACACGACTGAGCGACTGAACTGAACTGAACCAACATGCACCAATTCTTGCAGGATAAGATCAAACCCATGCCTCCTGCAGGAAGCCTTCCCTGATTTCTCCAGCCCACTACTCACTGGTTCATTCAATAAGCATTTGTTTCACCCCCTTTAACATCATTCTCTCCCAAATTCCTTCTAAAGGAATGGTTCATGTCCAATAAACTTTCTGGAGAATATGGAGAACAGTAAAGAGGAATTGGTGGCCCATCTGTGGAGAAGTTTGGCTCAAATATACCTCCAGGTTTTCATGTGCCTATGAGCATAGAATGAAACGACTTAGTTGGAGAAAAGACAACATTAGCTCCTCTGGCTACCCATAGTTTTCACCCACTGGCCTGCTCATGATCACAGCCCAGCCTCATTCCAGAACAGACTTTTAGAGCTGTCAAAACACAGGAAGAGGCCATCTTCAGCATTGTCATTGTTCGTCCAAATCTTGTCTACTGCTAAGAAGTTCTGACGCAAACATCCACATAAGATTGTTATTTTAGATGGAGATAGGGCTTTCCTGG
>NW_011484606.1:5575-6477 GCF_000754665.1 Bison bison bison
CTGGTGGTCCAGTGGCTAAGACTCCATGCTCCCAATTCAGGGTTCAATCCCTAGTCAGGGAACTAGATCCCACATGCCACAACTAAGAGTTCTCATTGTGAAACTAAAGCTCCCACATGCTGCAATCAAAAGATCCTTCATGCCACAACAAAGACTGAAGATCTTGAGTGCTGCAACTATTAATAAGACTGAGTACAGCCAAATAAATATTTTTAAAAGTCTGCCTGCCTTAGGGATATATGTACAACATGATAAATACAATTAATACTGCTGTATGTTACATATAAAAGTTAAGAGGGTAAATCCTAAGTTTTCTCATCACAAGGAAAAATTTATTCTGTACCTATATGAGATGATGGATGTTCACTAAACATTGTGATAATCACTTCATGATATACATAAATCATATCATACTGTATACCTTAAAATTTATTATAATTATATCTCAAAACTGTAAGAAAAAATATATTGCTGCCCTTTGCTGAGCAGTTACTCTGCACAAGGCACTGTATTTTACATTATTGATACATTATCCCATTTAATCTTCTCACCAAACCTGTGAGGCAGGAAGGTATTCCTATGTCACAGATAAAGATAATAGGGCCAGAGAGATTAAATTGTCAAGGATCACATAGCTAATAAGCAGATAAGCAGAAAGCCTTGGACTTGAACTTAAGCAGTCTAACATCAGTAACTGAATTCCTAACCACTAGGACATACTGCCTCCCTCCTTATTATTTTTTTTTTAAATCATTGCCTAGTCTCTGGCTTTCCCCTAGGGGTAAGCCTGAGGTATATTCCTACAGTGGCTCAGTGAGTGGAATTAATTAGATATTTCAGTTGGTTGCATTAAATTTAACTGCTTCCCTACTCACCACTGGAGAAGGCAATGGCACCCCACT
>NW_011484607.1:0-621 GCF_000754665.1 Bison bison bison
AAGATGGTGACCCAACGGGGAAGTCCTCTGCCTGTTTTCTCATAAACACCCTCTTTCCCTAGTTTCCAGTCTAACTGGGCCATTGTGGGGAGAGGCTCCTTTGCTGCTGTGTGGAGATTTGGGTGGTGGTGGGCTGCACTCCACAGGCCAGCAAGCGCTGTACTTGCCCAGCCTCAAGACCAACCAAAGAGCCCAGAGTCAGCGACCGGGACATCAGTGGTTTAATAGATGGTGGGGGGGTGGGGGGCGGAATCTTACAAACCTGAAGAAAGGTCCTGGAGCAGCACCCCACCATGCCCCACAGACGCCAGACATGGTAGCACTATTCACTACCCCAGGGAGGAGGAGGCTCCTCCTCCATTTGTAGGAGGAAATGATGTCAGAAAGGCTGATCCGTTACCAGGGAAACCAGCCGCTGAGGCACGCCCCTCGCGGCTGGTTTCAAGCATCCTGAGGGCAGGTGCTTTCCTTTCATAAACCACCAGGTGGAGCCGTTCTGACCTAAGGGGCAGGTTGTTGTTCAGCCGCTCAGTCCTGTCCCACTCTTTGTGACCTCATGAACACCTCAAGCACGCCAGGCTCCTCTGTCCTTCACCATCTTCCGGAGCTTGCTCAAATTCA
>NW_011484607.1:3940-5011 GCF_000754665.1 Bison bison bison
GGAAATCAACCCTGAATATTTATTGGAAGGACTGATGCTGAAGCTGAAGCTCCAGTACTTTGGCCACCTCATGAGAAAGGCTGACTCATTGGGAAAAAACCCTGATGCTGGGAAAGACTGAGGGCAGGAGGAGAAGGGGTTGACAGAGGACGAGATGGTTGGATGGCATCACTGACTCAATGGACAGAAGTTTGAGCAAACTCCGGGAGATGTGAAGGACAGGGGATCCTAGCATGCTGCAGTCCATGGGGTCACAAAGAGTGAGATGTGAATAAGGGACTGAACAACAACAATGACTTTGAGAGTCTGCAACAGAATGTGCCAAATTAGGGTGAATTATGATGCTAACCAAGGTATTTAGGTCTAACCAAGAGCTAGGAGATAGGAATTCCAATATAAATTCTAGAGAAGCCAAGTATTTGTCAGCAATTGCTTTGGAATGGCAATTCTCCCCAAATAGAAGAGGTCCCTCTCAGTGAAATGTGACCAGTGCTCTGAGCAGTTGACATCCCCTCATCATTATATCCAACAGTCATGTCCTTCCCAATCGTTGTAAAATCCCCCAGTAGCTTAACTTTTTACAGGTGAATTTCAAAGACCTCTTGAAGGTGTCAACCACATTCTCCACTGATTTTAGAGGCTTGAGTTTGATCAAAACCAAATGGGTATGATTTCAATGGGAGTTTTCCAAAAGACACCCCAATGTCCATATACCTGGATATGGGATATGGACTAGATGGTATATGTATGCATATATATATCCCACACACACACACATACACACACACATCCCATATGTACCACCTGACTGTGCAGATAAGAAGGTGGTCCTTTCTAGTCTCAGAACATTCTAGCATCAATAACTAACAGGCTGGAAGGTGGCCCTGCCTCCAGGACTTCATCCTGCTCCTTCCCCTCTCCTGATGCTAATGGTATTACCCTGCACACCTTCTGGCCATTCTCTTAAACATCCTCATTTTCAGGTCTTCAGCCCCCTCTTCTATTTTACCAGGTTTCAGGGTGCTCTGAATGTGCTCATAATCCTGTTTTATAGTGGCTGGGAATCAGAGA
>NW_011484607.1:5111-5957 GCF_000754665.1 Bison bison bison
AGGGATAGGTTATAGTGGCTGGAAATCAGAGACAGAGCTCCAGTGACTTGCTCTAAGTCAGACATCAAAGCAGATCCTCAATTAGAACGCAGGTCTCCAGGGTGTTTTGTTCAACTCTTCCCTTTATTAAATGTTACACATAATAAATTTCCAAGGCAGCTCCATTCCTGGAATGTACAGTGTACATTACCCAGGACCCAGCGGAGTTAAGTTTGCCACAGAAGCCTCAAGACTCATTTCTGTGTTTGTTTCTCTGTTGGTGGGTTTTTAGAAGAAACATTAAGCTTTCGCCTATGAGACAGAGAACACTATTTCCCAAAAATCATCTTTGAACGAGCCTGCTCCTTTTCACAGTTTACCATCTTAGAGAGGATTCTTTTCTGAAGGGTTGGTTAATTATCCAAGTACAGAGTCAATTTTTCTAAGTCAGTAAACAGGTTACTTTTGCCCCAAAGCCTATGGGTCTCCATGGGTCATTTTGTGCGTGCATGCTCAGTCATGTCTGACTCTTTTTCAACCCCATGGGCTGCAGCTGCCTGGTTCCTCTGTCCATGGGGTTTCCCTGGCAAGAATACTCGAGTGCTTGCCATTTCCTTCTCCAGGGGATCTTCCCCACCCAGGGATCAAACTCAGGTCTCCTGCACCTCCTGCACTGCAGGTGGATTCTTTACCACTTAGCCACCAGGGAAGCCAAATAGGCCATTTTAGTTAATAATAAAAACAAATGAAATTTATTTAGTATGTACCCTCTGACAAGCTGTGTGCTAGGTACATTACATGAATTTATGTGCATTTCACAACCACCATTCAAAGGTACTATTGTTATCAACATCCACATTTTACAAG
>NW_011484607.1:9077-9749 GCF_000754665.1 Bison bison bison
CCAAATTTGCTGGCATATTGAGTGCATCACTTTCACAGCATCATCTTTCAGGATTTGAAATAGCTCAACGATTATTCCATCACCTCCACTAGCTTTATTAGAGAAATACAAATCAAAACTACAGTGAGATATCACCTCACACTAGTCAGAATAGCCAACATCAAAAAGTCTACTAGTAACAAATGATGGATGGAAAGGATGTAGAGAAAAGGGAATCCTCCTACACTGTTGGTGGGAATGTAACTTGGTGTAGTCACTGTGGAGAACAGTATGGAGATTTCTTAAAAGAACTGATAATAGAGCTAGCATATTATACAGCCATCCCAGTCCTGAGCATATATCCAGAGAAAATGATAATTGAAAAAGATACATGCACCCCAGTGTTCATAGCAGCACTATTCAAAACAGTCAAGACATGGAAGCAACCTCAACATCAATCAAGAGGTGAGTGGAATATTACTCAACCATAAAAAAGAATGAAATAATGCCATGTGAAGCAACATGGATGGACCTAGAGATTATCATACTAAGTAAAATAAGTCAGAAAAAGACAATACCATATGATATCACTTATATATGGAATCTAAAAAATTATACAAATGAACTTATGTACAAAACAAAAACAGACTCACAGGTATAGAAAACAAACATGGTTACTCAAAGGGGGGATAC
>NW_011484607.1:9849-10564 GCF_000754665.1 Bison bison bison
TAGTGGGCTTCCCTGGTGACTCAGTGGTAAAGAATTGCCTGCTAATGGAGGAGACGTGGGTTCAATCCCTGGTCTGGGAAGATCCCACAAGCATTGAAGCAACTAAACCCATGCACCACAACTATTGAGCCTGTGCTCTAGAGCCCAGGAGCCTCAACCACTGAGCCCATGTGCTGCAACTACTGAAGCCCGAGCAGCCTAGAGCCCATGCTCTGCAACGAGAGAAGCCACTAGAAGGAGAAGCCTGCACACTGCAACTACCGAGTGGCCCCCCCACTTGCCGTAACTAGAGAAAAACCCACATAGCAACGAAGATCCAGCACAGCCAAAAAGTAAATAAAAATCTTTTAAAAATTAAGCATAATAAGAGGCATTTGTGTAAGTTGTACAAGGCATTGCTAATTGGTCAGGTAAAACTGGTGGTAAATTCAAGGAGGTCATATTTGAGCAGAGACCTTGTGGACAGTATCCTCAACACGGCAGAATGGCATGGACAAAGGCCCTGGGGTGGGACCAGCAGGCAGGCCAGTGTGGCTAGAGGCAATGGTAGGATCTCAGCAATGCTGTCAGGGGAAGAAGCAACATGGAGCAACAGATTGGCTCCAAATTGGGAAAGGAGTACATCAAGGCTGTATATTATCACCTTGCTTATTTAACTTATATGCAGAGTACATCATGCAAAATGCCGGGCTGGATAAAGTACAAGCTGGAATCA
>NW_011484607.1:14708-15189 GCF_000754665.1 Bison bison bison
TTTATTTTCTGATCACTGTCCTCCTCTTCACATTTGTATTTATTTATAGTGTTTATTCTTTAGCGTATAGAGTGGTTTTGCCTCTGTTCTAATTATGCTCCTAGATTTCAATATTTAAATAGTGCCCCTATGTTTTCTCCCATTCTGTCCAGAACTAAGAATGTATTTGTATCATTATCTCATATTCCTCAATTTTATTACCACTGTCAACTCTGCAAATAGCTTGTAGATGGTAAGTTCCATTTAAAATTTAAATTCTCATAAGAACTACTTGCATATTCCAAACCCACTCCTCATTCATAATTTTCTGTTTCCTCAAAGGAGGTACTTGTATTATTTTAGAGTGTTACTGTTTAGTCACTACGTTGTGTCCGACTCTTTGCAATCCTGCCAGGCTCCTCTGTCCATGGGATTCTACAGGCAAGAATACTGGCGTGGGTTGCCATTTCCTTCTCCAGGGGATCATCTTGATGCAGGGATC
>NW_011484608.1:0-547 GCF_000754665.1 Bison bison bison
GCACTAGCTGGTGTGACCTGGGGCAAGTTGTTTAATCTCTCTGTGCCTCAGTCCCCCAAATGGGGTGATACTCCATCTTTCCTAGTGTTGCTGCAAGAATTTGATGGGCTAATCCTGTAGCACTAGCACATAGTAGGTACTCCATAGGGTGTGTGCATCCATGCTAAGTAACTTCAGTCATGTCTGATTCTGTGCAACCCTATGGACTGCAGCCTGCCAGGCTCCTCTGTCCATGTGATTCTCCAGGCAAGAATACTGGAGTGGGTAGCCATGCCCTCCTCTAGGGGCTCCGTAGGGTACTTCTATGTATCCTGTCCTGGGTGTTCAATGCATTTAAAATATTCATGAGTCTCCACTTTGTTCCAGGATACACACACTTTGGCTTGCACCAGAATGGTCCCCACCGAAGTGTCAGAATTCAACTCAGGCCCCAGCAGGTATTCAGTGAGATGGGCTCATTGGATGCAGGGCAGACACTCCTCACAGCCTCATGGCCCCCTAATCTCCACACTGGCAGGCTGCCCTTGCTGAACCGTGGTGAACGTCA
>NW_011484608.1:1654-1975 GCF_000754665.1 Bison bison bison
CCAGCCCTGACCCAAATTGCTGACCCATAGATTCACAAGCATGATTAAATGGGCGTTGTTTTACAGTACTAAGTTTGGGGTAATTAATGCAGCAATCGTGACTAGAACAGTATCGCATATAAAATAATCTGTGATGAAATTGGAAACTCACTGGGCAGGCCTCCACCTAGCAGAAGGCACCAGCCAACTTCAAAGTCTCAAGATTTTCTCTCTACGCCCTTCCCAGCTCCTCCTAGCCAGTAAGGAGCAGGCAGCCTAGTCAAGTGAGTTCATGGCACTCAGACACAGGAAGACTTGAGTTTAAACCCTTTCTCTGCCCTG
>NW_011484608.1:2905-4652 GCF_000754665.1 Bison bison bison
CACTGCAACTAGAAAGTAGCCCCTGCTCGCTGCAACTGGAGAAAGCCCAAGTGCAGCAACGAAGACCCAGAGCAGGCAAAAACAAAACATAAATAAAAATTTAAAAAAAGAAAAGCCCATGAGTCACAACGAACACCTAGTATTGCCAAAATAAATAATAAAAAATAAATTTTAAAATGATAATAAAATAAAAAGCAAAGAAGGCTTGAAGAAACCAGAGCTAGATGTGAGGGGAGGATAAGCGGAAAAGACCCTATGAGGGGCATGGGAAGCAAGGGGGCAGGGAGCATAGCAGAGGTGAAAAATTCTATCACCCAGGTAGCACCTCAGAGCCACCCCAGTAGCCAGACGCACTTTTTCATTGCCCTCTGGGCCAGGGAATCCCTGTTCTCTCAGTGACTAAACGGGGAGGTCCCAGGAGCAGCCGTCCCTTTGAATTTACTCAGGTTTGGGTCCTGTGGGCCTGCAATGACTTTGCCCTCACAGATTTCACCAGAACTCTGGGGCAGTTTTGAGTGAAGAATTCCCAACTCAAACTGCTTCCTGTTTTAGTTGAAGTTTAAGGGGGTGACACTATCTTTAGACATATTTTTTTCCCCCATCTCAGCTCTGTTTACTTCGACGTGAACTTGGTTGTCAGACAGGAGGATCCCTGGGGAAAAACTCTCCTGGCTGTAGGACTTCCTTCATCCTCACAGCTTGGGAGGTTTTGGTCCCAAAGGCACCAACAGAAGCCCCAGAGTGTGTTGGCGAGAAGGGTCTGACCTTGGGTCACATGCCTAGCCCTGAGCCAACTGCTGTGATCTAGAACATGGAGTCTCCTGACTGGCCACGCATGCTCATATGCCCTCCCACAGAGGGCTGCCACATCAAATAAGGATACTCAGTCATATTTGAATTTCAGATAAACAATGAATAATTTTTTAGTGTATTTCCAAACATTACTTGGGACATACTTAGAGTAACAAAATTATTTATTTATCTTAAATTGACTTCCCTGGTGGCTCAGATGATAAGGAGTCTGCCTGCAATGCAGGAGATCCGGGTTCAATCCCTGGGTCACGAAGATCCCCTGGAGGAGGGCATGGCAACCACCTCGGTGTTCTTGCCTGGAGAATCCCAATGGACAGAGGAGCCTGGCAAGCTACAGTCCATGGGGCTGCAAAGAGTCAGACATGACTGAGCGACTACACTATCTGAAATTCAAATGCAACTAGCTGTCTTGTGATTTTATTTGCTAGATCTGGCATCCCTCTTCGCACACGGCCTGGGGAGGCACATGGGACGAGAAGCAGGTCAACCAGTCTGAACGGCCAGTGCATCCTTGACGTGAAGAGAATTGCACTTGCGTAAGGCTTGTGGGTTCCAGAAAGGGCAGCAGAGGCCAGGCTGCCCTGCCAAGTGGAGTAGGTGGGGTCAGGGAGGCCCTGGGACCCTTGCCAGCTCCATGTACCCTGGCTGGAACCTGTATGGAGTGTGAATAAACATACCAGGGGCACCTGTCTTTCATTATGTAGAGAGGGACTGTCTGAGCTCAGGCTGCCACAGGCCGGGGGTGGCTTAAACAACAGAAAGTTATTTCTCACAGCTCTGGAGGCTGGAAGTCCAGGATCAAGGTGTCAGCAGGGTCAGTGTCTGGTGAAGGCCTGCAGACACGAGCCTTCCTTGTGTCTATGCATGGCCTTTTTTCAGTGCAGGCACAGAGGGAGAGAGGGGCAGGGAGGGAGCAAAAGGGAGGGAGGGAAAA
>NW_011484608.1:4752-6086 GCF_000754665.1 Bison bison bison
CCCACTCACCCGCTTTTCAATGTGCTTTCTTGAGAGGGAAAGGGTGCTGTCAAGCTATAGTCATCTGGCCAGGCAGAAGGCATAACCCTGGGTTCACTTTCTAGGGTGGGTTGTACATGCCCACATCATCTATCTGTGTCTTCCTCTAGGAACAAGGATGATGTTCCTGAATTGCAGTTGGAAGGAACAGACCACATCACAGATTTCAGGTTCTCTGCAGCTCCCTCTCCACTGCCTTCTTGCCAGTAGTGGCGGCTACATCTCCTTTGGCTTTTAGAGTCCAGAGGATCTTCCCCATTAGTGGGAGGATAGGAAGAAACCCAGAAGGAAAATGAATCCATCAATAACTCCTAGGGGAACGCTAATACGATTTCAATTCACAAATTGAATGAACAGCACAGCTGGTTGGGGATGGGGCCTGCTCTACGGCAGTATGACAGATGCTTGCTGTAGGGACACTGTCCCCATTGTGCCTGTATCCCTGAGGGCCTGCCACTGTAGTGCACCCCCGCCAAACCCACAGATGCCAGAAGCTTCATCTCTTTTGCCTGAGGACTTTCTCTTGGGGCTGGAATCTGCTCTACCCTGCAGGTTCGGCTGAAAGTGACAGTAACAGGACAGTTGGCCTAGAGACCCCCCAGTGTGCTCACCCCTCGGACACGGTGACTACAAGGTATGCTCTGTGTTGTCTCTAGTCGTCCCCTATGGGGATTAAGCCCATGTGGCCCCCAGAGGTAACTTGTTTGATGATGCGCCCTCTATTTTCTGCCTTCCCTCCCCTTTGCTCAACCCTTCCAGCCTTCCCTTCACCTTCCAAATAAACCGTTTCACCCTCAAATCCTTGACCTGGAATCTATTTCTGGGGGGAACTCAAACCAAGATGCCTGCCACGATGCTTTTCTTTGAAGAGGGAGTGGGGCCAATGGCGTGTGCTTGAGACGAGGATCCTAGCCTGGACAATCATCAGCACTGGTGGGGGTGGGGAGTTTTCTAACACTGGACTCCTCAACCACCTCTTGAAACCCTACCGTGCTTCTATAAGGCAGACCTAGGAATCAGCATTAGAAATCCCCTAGACCATTGGGTATTCATTCCAGAATCTACCAACTGCAGCAATGTCAATGTGGCCAAGAGAAAATGGCATGCGCTGATGCCCTAGAGGAAAAAAGGGTCAGAGATTTGGAATGACGAGATGTGGGTTTGGGTTTTTACTCCACCAGCTGCTGGCTGCCATGGGGTCTTAGGCAAAGCATTTTATGGAGCCTCTTTTTCCTCACCTGAAAACTGGGTGGCCCAAATCCCTGATCCGGTGGGCAGACCTCATGTGCAAACGA
>NW_011484608.1:6186-7123 GCF_000754665.1 Bison bison bison
AGAAGAAAATGGCAACCCATTCCAGTATTCTTGCCTGGAAAATCCAATGGACAGAGGAACCTGGTGGGCTACAATCCATGGGGTCAGAGAGTCGGATATGACTTGGTACACACACGCATTTATAAAACCACCAATCCTATAGGATTAGGACCCAGTTTTTGTGACCTCATTTATCCTTAATTATCTCCTTATAGGGGCTTCTTATAGGCCCTATCTCCAATTATAGTCACATTGGGAGGTTAAGGCTTCAGTGTATGAATTTTGGAGAGACACAGTTCCATCTATGGCCATGATCAAGTTCCAACACTGAAGACTGGGTAAGGCTTCCAATGAGAGAGATGCAGTAGTATCCAGGGTATCCCACAAGCTTGCACAGTGTCTATTCCATCTATGAGCCCCACTGCGGCTAGGCAAACACCCTGCCTGGCTCCAAACAAGCCTTGTGTGTTTCCTAACTCTTGCCTGTGATGCCTTTCACTGTTCTCTTTTTCGCCCAACTCCTACCCATCCTGCAAGGCTCAGCTCAAATCACCCTTCCTCCAAGAAGTCTTCCTTGACTTCTCCCAAGCCCAATCAATGAGTGTTCCCCACTCATTCAGCATCTGTACACTGCTTTACATTATAAGTTCCCTTTCACCTCTACAGATCTTGCCCCCAGTTAGACTGTGAGCTCCTTTGAGACAGGGACCATGTTTATATTTACAATAATTCCTCACAATGTCTTGCACAATGTAGACACACCATCAATATTTGTTGATTGATTTATTGGCCACCTGATGGGAAGTTGGCCATGTGTGCAAATAAACCATTTCCAGGGAGTCTGGTGCCCTGGATGCAAAAAGAAAAAAACAAATGCATTTCTTTGTGATGGTGCAGAATAGTAGCTCTCAGTGACTAGGTCCCCATCGTCTGTGCATTGCCACACAAAATTTGACAG
>NW_011484608.1:8433-9203 GCF_000754665.1 Bison bison bison
GTGGTTAGCCATTCCCTTCTCCAGAGGGTCTTCCCAACCCAGGAATCGAACCCAGCTCTCCTGCATTGCAGGAGCCACCAGGAAAGCCCTGGGTGAAGTGGCAGGGAAAGCCTGTCTGTCCACAATGGCTCAGTCCCATTGGGCAGCCTGTGCTGATGCTTTAGGGAGAAAACCAGTTTGCATTCATTCCAACCCATTGGCTGAATTGTCTAACAGAAATCATCTACAAGAAAGTGACAGGGCTAGGGGGGCAGTCGATCACAACAAAGTTTTATAAGCAATACTCTTCACAAGAGGTACAATAAAGCATAAGAAACATTTTATGTCCAAGAAACCCTGTCTTTCAGGTGCGCAGCCCCATTTCCAAGGTCTCTGATCTCATATTCCTGGGACAGATGGGAACAGGCATAGCCATTTGTCAGGAGGGTTACAGGAGTCCAGCGTTCATTACTAAATAAGAGACACCAATCAGAGGAAGTGAGGGGCTTGGGCAGAAGAGAAGCTAGGACAGAAGAAAGGAGCCTCTTTAACGTGAAAATTTTCAAACACACCTCAGAGCTGAGTCATCCTTCGACAAGGCTATGTTGAAGGAAAGGTTTCCAAAAAATACTAAGGTAGGCCAACCACCCTTCCCTACAGATGGACTCCATATAGCTTTGCCCCGCACCCCCGGCAGAGACCTGGCTCCCCTCGACAAGCTTGATTTTGACCTTGAAGATAAACACCCAACCCAGGCCCTGCCCACACTTGCAAAACCTGTGCACCTCTTT
>NW_011484608.1:9303-11516 GCF_000754665.1 Bison bison bison
GATAATGTTGGGAATTAGCATTCCTATTTCTCATGTGCTCCAATTATTTCTAGAGTTTCCCATGGTACCGCCTTACTTTTGCCCTAGGACCAAGTCTCTCTGGTCCCTCTTCTCTGCCCTTTCTGTCTAGTCACCATGCAGCTCTCCCTTCTTGCTGATGACCTTGAGAGATTGCCACTCTGCTGGATACTACCATATTCTGAGGATGACTGCTTCTGTCTGTCTTCCTTACCTCCAAGCTAAGAACACTGACCCAAGTCAATAAATACTCCATGAATGAATAAAAGGTCACGACCTAGTTCCCCATAGCACAACTGAGACCAGGCTATAAATTTTCAGAAGCCTTGACAAGTCCATTGTAGAGCCTCTCAGCAAACTGGAAATAGAAGAAAATTTTCCCTACCTGATAAAGGGTATTTACAAAAAACCCACAGCTAACTTCATACTTAACCATGAAATAGTGATTGTGTTCCTCTCTGAGATTGGGAATAAGGCAAAGATCTCTGCCTTCATCTTTTACTCAACACTGTACTAGAGGTCCTAACCAGTGCAATAAGACAAGAAAAAGCATATAAATTGGGATGAAATAAAACTGCCTTTGTCTTCAGCTGATATAACTGTATCTGTAGAAAATTCAAGGATACTTACCAAATAACTACGAGAATTCATAACTGAACTTAGCAAGGTCATGGGATATAAGGTAAATATACAAAAATTGACTGAATTTCTATATATTAGCAACAAAAAGTAGAAATTGAAAAAAAAATACATTATTTTACAGTAGCAATAAAAAAGCTCTATCAAATATGTAACAATAAATTATCTCCCATCATCTCTACACACTTTCCACTTGAGTCCCTTTTTGTGCACTAGTCCCAATGTCCTGTCAATTTCTGCCTGTGTTCATGCTGCCTCCTTTCCTCTCATGTCCTCCCTACATCTCTCTACCAGGATAAATGGACCCATACTCTATGTTTAAGCTTCTATCTTCTCTGTGGAACCAGATGTCTTCCTGCCTTTTCCAGTTAGGCTTCCTAGGCCACCTCTTTGGACCATTTCTAGAGTAGAACTCTATAGCATTAATCAGAGAGGAAAGCAAGTGGGCAAGGAGACAAGACATCTTTGCTTCAAATCCCCATCCTGCTACCTAATATCTGTGAAAAAATTAAGTGGAAATGTTAGTCACTCAGTCACCTCTGACTCTTTGTGACCCCATGGTCTGTAGCCCGCCAGGCTCCTCTGTCCATGGAATTCTCCAGGCAAGAATACTGGAGTGGGTTGCCATTTCCTTCTCCAGTGGATCTTCCCCACCCAGGGATTGAGCCTAGGTCTGCTGCATTACAGGATGGTTCTTTACCATCTGAGCCAAATTACAGTTTCTCAATTCTCTCTCTTAAAAAAAGGAGAATAGTAATGCTCATCTCCAGAAGATTGCATGGAGGCTTGAACAATATAATGGGAGGAGGATGCCTAGCAGGATGACTAATTCTCAAAGAATTGGAGTGGTAGCTAATTTATTATAATTATTTGGCTTTTTTTCCCTCAACAGGACTGTAGCTCTTTAAAGACAAGACTAGAATATAGTTCAGGGTCTCATGCCCAAAGGGCAAAAATGTTTGTTAATTATCCATGACTTCACCCAACGAGGGCACATCAGTCCACCAGAAGGAGAAATCCATCCTTGGTCCGTAAAGTGTTAAGGTGATCCTCAACTTTCACATGAGTGGGATACCACTTCTTGGGCCTGTTTCCCACTACTGGGTGTTTCAGAACTTCTCTCTCATGTAATGATATCATCCTCAGCATCTTTGGTTACCTTAAAAGCATTTCTTTTTCCTTTTGAGGAACCCAGACTCTGGAGGGTAAAGAATGCATCTTATACTTCATATCCCCCACAATACCAGTTCAGTACCTTGCCTCCCTGTGCTTTTCCATAAGATGAATATAAGAACTGTGCCTGGAGGGTTGTTGCAAGTATAACACCCAACATGGGTAGATCCTTTGTGCAACATAAGATAATACACTAATAGTTATAAAATCAAGTGCTGAATAAATACATGTTGAACATATTTGAATTACATTGGGCTTCTGTTTTCTTATCTATAAAATGGGAAGAATAATACCCACCTAGAGGGTCTTGATTTATGCTCAAATATGATTATTCATGTAGAAAGCTTAACCCAGGTAGCACTTTAAAAGTGTTCAAGAAACAT
>NW_011484608.1:11616-13241 GCF_000754665.1 Bison bison bison
AAACATTGGCTACAGAAGTAGACTTCCTGTGAACCCATAATGTTTGAGCTTCAGGGCCCCTTGCACTGGCCCCTTCTAAGTTTGTCTCAGGTAGAGTTGGGAGCTTGTGTGTTTTGTACAGACCACCATCTGTTTTCAATTTAACTTCCCTTTCATCACACCTCCCACTGGGTCTGGTAGCATAAGAGTAGTCATGGGTATATCTGGGATCTGGCTGAGGGGAAGTTGAAGTGAGGATAAAACTAGTTTTTTTTAGGGATATGCATATATATGATATGTAGATACTCACCCACAGCAGAGTACAAATGGCCTTTGGGAGCGCTTCCTCTGGGCTGATTCACCCCGTATTGTGACTTGGAGGTACAAGCCTTTTTACAATATAAAAGTGTGTGTCTTGGGTATCTACTTGGATGCAGCAAGTCACCCCAGAGTGTAAGCTGGTGGCTTAAAACTACAGCAATCATCTGTTTTGCTCACAAGTCTGCCAATGGGCAGGGGTCGGCTGGTGAAGCTTGTCATTGCTTCACATGGTATCACTTGGGGTGGCTCAAAATCTAAGGGCTGAAATCATCTGGAAGCTTCTCACTCACCTATCTGGCAGTTGATGATGGCTGTTTGCTGGCACCTCAGCTGGCTGGCTATGACTGCTCTGTGTGGCTTGGGCTTCCTCACAACATGGTAGCTGGGCAGTTGTCCACAATCCATGGAATTCTCCAGGCAAGAATACTGGAATGGAATTCTCCAGGCAAGAATCCCCTTCTCTAGGGGATCTTCCCAATCCAGGGATCAAACCCCGGTCTCTCGCATTGCAGGTAGATTCTTTACCAGCTGAGCCACCAGGGAAGCCCCCCAAGAGGCCCAGGCAGAAGCTATATCACTGTCTATGACCAACCTTGAAAGTCATAGTGTCACTTCTGCTGTGATCACAGACCCACTCATGTTCAAGAGGAAGGAAGACAGACCTCAGGCCTCAATGAGAGGAATGTCAATATCCCATTACAAGAAGAGCATGAGGGATGGGAGCTCTTGTTGCAACCATTTTGGAAAATGCAATCTGTCATAGTATCCTATGGCTCCCAGCTTCCAAAAGTATGGAGGTAGTGGAGAGAAACAAAGCTTGAAATGTATGGTGCCAGAAGCTAGTCTGTGGAAAATCTTCCAATCATCAGACGTGGAAAACTGTAAGTGACAAATCCCGTTCTCATTGATGCCTAGACGAAACGGAAATTAGCTTCTGTCAGGAATATACTCAATAATGCAGTGTATGCAATTAATAACGCACCATATAGTTTTATTTCCTTTCTGATAGGAACTGCACAAAATAGGATTTATCAGAATTCATGTGTTTGTAGGGCACAAAACTGTGGCAGCCCTACAAACATAAATATGTCTGTTTGGAGAATGGTAAGTTTTATGCATCCCAGTATTTCAGGTTGCATCTTAGCATATCTGACATATCTTGTCCTGATGAAGTCTGGTGGATCCAGAAAAAATGACACAAAAAATCGCTACTGATGCAGCAAAACAGCCTGAAGAAACAAGTGCCCCAGTGACAACACTCATGTGATCATCAACATGTCAATGTATGCAGCCTAAGAATAATTTTATTTTATTATGCAATTATG
>NW_011484608.1:13341-15187 GCF_000754665.1 Bison bison bison
ATGTGTCAAAATGTTACTCTGTGATGAGACCACAATGGAAACTAATTATCAATGACAACTTGTGAACCTAAAAGAAACTTTACAATGCTGTTAATTTTATCAAAAGAAGATCAAGCAGGCTGCAGGAAAGGTTGAATGATCTTTCTATTGTCTCTCTAAAAAAAATATGAAAAAATCGCTATCATATGAAAAGACAATCAAAACTGTGCAGCCCCAAAAAGTAGAAAAAGGAGACATAAAAGTGTTTCAGACTGTTAATTACTAAAAATATTATATCATTTTTCTGGATTTTATGAAGTTTGAGGTCTTAGTGAGCCTTTAAAATTTATGATTTGTTTTCTCATTTAAACATTTAGTTTCATACTAGGTTTGGTATTTGCAATTTTGTCTTTTTTTCTAAAAGAGTATTCCAAAATGTTTACTCTCCAAACCCCACTATTAGCTATAATCGGCTCCTATTGGCTATTATTATTAATATTTTCAGACAATGCAGACATGGTGCATGTGGCAGTTTATAGACATAAGGAGATGGATGATAAATGCCAACCATCTCAAACTGGCATCCTTCATTTTCAGGATGAAAGCACAGAACAGTTGTAGGGGCCTGTACTGGTCAGCTTGGGCTTCCATAGCAAAGCACCACAGACTAAGGGTCTTAAACAACAGAAACATATTTTCTCATGGTTCTGGAGGTTGGAAGTCCAAGATCAAGGGAGCGGCAGGGTTGGTTTTCTCCAAGGCTTCCCCTGGGGGCTCGGATGTGGCCACTTTCTCACTGTGTTGTCACATTGCCTCCCCTATGTGTGTGTCCTAATCTCCTTATAGGAACACCACCAGTCAGACTAGATTAGGGCCCATCCATGTGACCTCATGCAGCTAAATCACCTCTTTAATGGCCCTACTTTCTCAAATGGACTCAGTTTTTGCCATTCTAACTGGCAGTTAGGGCTCCAAGGTATGGATCAGGAGAGGGACACAGCACAGCCCGTATTAAGGCCCAAACCCTAGGTCCTCAGAAGGCAGCCCCAGCCTGCCCTGCCCAAGCTGCTCAGCGAGTGCTTCCAAGTCTCACTCAGCTCTGTGTCACCAGCCGGTGTCATCCAGGGCCCCAGGCGTCCTTCAGATCATCCAAGTAGTCCTGGCAGAAGGAGCCAGAATCATGGCAGGAGAACTACAACCTTCAGCGGGAGCAAGACAAGCCCTCAGCTCTTCTGCTGGCACCAGAGCCCTTTCAGCTCTATTTTAAGAAACGTAAAGCGCTGCACACAGGGTTCACTCCCCAGAGAGGACACCCTGCCCAGCACCAGGAGGTGCTTCTTGGCTCAGGGTCGCACCCCTCATGTCACCTTAGTGGCAGCCCCTCAGGCTCCGAGCTGTACTTCATCTGCACGGTCTCAGCACCCGCCAGCCCTGCTGTGATTAAAGCCTTGCCAGCATTTCCACGCTACTCTCTGGTGAATGTTTAACGTCTACTGAGGCGGCCTCTCCACGCTGAGCTGCCTGCCTGGGTGGTCCAAATTATCTCCACCAGGACCAATTAGTTTGCTCCCTTAGGGGCTCCAGTGTGATCTGCATCATTCTTGGTCACCATTAGTGACTGCGATTGGCGGGTGGGAGGAGGCGCATGGAGGAGGCAGTTCCTAGTCCTGAGGGAAGATTAAGCTGGACCCTGGCTCCCCAAGAGACTCACCAGCCACACTTAGCTGGACTCAACTACTACTTGGATGAGTTATCTACTACAGGCCCATCTCTGTGCTAGAAACTTGACACATGACTCTGACTCACAGCACTCTTGAGAAGTGAATATTATTATCTCCATTTTACACATAAACCAAGTGGGGCTCTG
>NW_011484608.1:15287-15469 GCF_000754665.1 Bison bison bison
GGCAGAGTGTCTGCAAAACCATCAGGGATATATAGCAGCAACATCATTAAAACTGCCAAGCAGAGACCACACACCGACCAGAGGGGGCAACACCCCAGTGCTGCAGCCTGTGGAACAGCCTGGGATTCACTGTTGACGTTGGTAGAGACTGTACATTTCCCTCCCCACCTTGGTGAACAATG
>NW_011484608.1:15569-15771 GCF_000754665.1 Bison bison bison
AAGTGACTTATCCAAGGTCACACAGCTTGTTATGGCCGAGCAGGAGTTAAGCTCCAGACTCTCTGATGACAAAGCCCTGAAAGTGTTTTTTCCATGAGTTCACGCAGCCTCTCACCATTCCCATTCACACACAATCCCAGCTGGAAAGGAGTTAGGAAGCTGTTGAGCCCAGTTTCTTTAGTTTGCAGAACATTATGGCACA
>NW_011484608.1:15871-17632 GCF_000754665.1 Bison bison bison
GTTAAGAATCTGTGTTCCAATGCAGGGGACATGGGTTCAATCCCTGGTCGGGAAACTAAAATCCCACACACTGTGGGGCAACTGAGCCGGCACCACAACTACTGAAGCCCACACACCACAACTAGAGAGTCCACATGCCTCAACTAAGACCCAACACAGCCAAAAGAAATAAATTTTAAAAAATCCTTTGGGTTTTGCATTCCCCTTTCTTCCTGCCTGAAATACAGTTGCAGTCCTTGGAAGTAAAGCAGCCATCATGCAGCCATGAGGATAAAGGCCCTATGTTAAGGATGGCAAATCAAGAAAATAGGAGATTGGGTCCTTTACAACATAGCGGAGCCATTATGCCAATCTGGATTTTTTGTTGCAAGAGACAAAATCTTTATCATGTGTGCCACTGATAGCTGGGTTTTCTGTTACCTGCAGCAAATTTGATCCTAACTGATACAAGCATCCAGATGTTATCCATTGGCCTGTGTTCCTCCTGCAAGGACAGTTTTGCCAGATAGAGAATTCTTGGTTGAAGGCTTTTTTCTTTCACCACTTTGAATATGCCATCTCACTGCCTTCTGGCTTTTATGGTTTTTATAAGAAATCACCTGTTAGTCTCTCAGTTAGCTCAGGCTGCTCAACAAAATACCACACACTGGGCAGCTGAAACAGGCATTCCTCACGGTTCTAGAGGCTGGAAGTCTGAGATCAAAGTACCATCATTTAGGTTCTGGTGATAACCATCTTCCTGGTTTCCTGACATGGCAGGGAGACAGAGACAGATTGGCGGGGAGGTAGCAGAGAGAGAACTCTCTTGTGTCTCTTCTAAGGGCAGTGATCCTACCACAAAGGCTCCATCTTCATGACTTATAACCTTCCAAAGACCCCTTTCCAAATGTCATCACACTGGGGATTAGAGTTTCAACAGATGAATTGGGGAGAGGGGAACAGACATACAGTCCATAACACTTAGAATCTCAAGAGACTAAAGAAGCCCTGAACGAGCATCCCAGATGTCAGAGTAGTGAGGTTCCTATCCTGGCCCCATACCCACCATGCATTTCACAGAGAATTTAGAGTGTAAGCAGAGACCTCTAACAGTCCCTGCATTTATCCCACAGAAGTCTCTCTTGCTGAAGTGGTTAGGGGCTGAATACCCTGCAGCTCTGTTCTTCAGGGAGATCCTTCTGCCCTTGTGAAATGTGTCCTAGTGACTACCTAGGAAGTCATACTGTAAGAGGCAGATGTCCAGAATGGTGAAGGACCTTAACACCAGGCCACCTGAGGGCTGGTTAGTGGAACAGGGAGTACTTAGTCTGAAAAAGAGAGGACTCAGGGGGATCAGGAGGGTCTGTTTTCAAACCTCTGAAAGGCTGTTCTGCAGAAGAGGGAAGAAAAGAATAGATGTTTTCTGCTTTGAGAGGTACAAAAGGACAAGATGAGGATCAATGGGCAGAGGACCACGGAAACTGGTTTGGGTTCAATCACAGAAAGATCTTTGATAATAATCAGAGCCACTACCAAATGAGCTGGCCCAGGGGATGTTCCAGAGAGGCAGTGGACATTCATCCAGCCAACTCTAGAGCTATTTCAGGCAGCCACTCAAGGGAGAATAGAAGGATCCCCTCAAAGTCTTCCCCAATGAGGAAACTCTACAATTCTGTGAATCAGACTACACATAAGAGATACCACATGGAATGCAAAGGAAAGAAGGCAGAATTTAGAGTCAGAAAAATCAGATTTAAAAGCTGATTTCTCCCCTTGATGGCG
>NW_011484608.1:17732-17894 GCF_000754665.1 Bison bison bison
GGAAAACCAAAAGGCTTCTCTTGCAGCTGGGCAGAAGACAGGTGGCCCAGTTCTGGTCACTGTGGTATCAACAAAACTCACAAGTTGGGGCTTCCAGGGAAAAGAGAGCATTTCCCCCTTTGAAAACATCCTTTGGGGACTTCCCTGGTGGCTCAGTGGTTA
>NW_011484608.1:17994-18524 GCF_000754665.1 Bison bison bison
GCCTGGAATACAAATGTGATGGCTGGAGCTGGAGCTGCCATCTTGGATCATGAAGGTGAGGCCATGCTAGGTTTGGCAGAGCAATGGATGGATCTTTGGTCCCTATGATTTTTCAAAATAGAGCTGCCTATCCCCCAGACTCTAATGGGAAAGAAGAAGAAAGTTTTTTTATTTTTTTAATTCAGTTGTTTTGTGTCTCTGTACCTAATCTTAACTGAAACAGGTGTCTATTCTGGGGTAAAGACTTTGGGGCTCTCTGAGCCTCTGTGGGTATAATGAGAATCATAATGTTTGTGAAAGCACAATGAAAACTGCTCAGCATTACGAAAATGTAAGACTGTTGCTGCTGGGCACCAGGAAAGGCGTGGTGGAGAAGGAGGTGTACTAAAGAAATATACATGTTTTCCACCTTTCTACAGTCCTTCCTAAAGTTTCCACGTTTCCCGTCTCCATAGATCTTAATCTTGCGGGTCTGATCTTTAGAGGGAGAGGAAGAGGAGTTTGCATAAGAGGATTTCCCAGTTCCTGAG
>NW_011484608.1:18624-20391 GCF_000754665.1 Bison bison bison
CAAGGCTCCCAGGGGGTCATGGGAGGCCCTGTGATGACTGTATCACAGTTCAGCTCTGCCTGTGCCCAATCCTGCTTCCCTCACTCTTGGATGTTGACCTTAAAAAGGAATCCCCCAGAAGCCACATACACACAAAACATCCCAGAGCCTATTCCTAGGCAACCCAACCCAAGACAAAGGCTCTGGAGCTCATCTTACACAGTCCCCCTTTGACAGATGAGGAAACTGAGGCCCATGGAAGGGCTGAGTATCCTTAAGGTCACTTGGGGAGTTAACATAAAATATACTTCCTAAATCCAGACTCTCAGCATTGGAACAGACCCTAAAAGTTCCCTGATCTAAGCAGAAAGAAATGGAATCAAGAGGCTAAGCTGCACAGCATTGATGGCAGTGATGATGGAGTTAAAAGAACCAGAATCAGACCCTGGAAGCCATTACCACATTGTCCGGCTGCCCTGAGAACTCAGCCTTCCTGCAGTGAGAACTCCACCAGTGAGAAGGTTCCCTATGGCCCCCACTTCTAGGTGTCAGGATCTCCCAAAGAAAGGTTACCACAGGTTCCTAGACTGTGTTACCCATGCCCCAGCCCAAGAAAGGATGACGAAGTGGGAACCTGGAGGGATCAGGGGAATGAGCCAGACTAGGTCAGTGGGTGTCCATCCAGTCTGTATATTAAAGCAGCTAGAAGCTTTAAGAGATCCCAATGCCTGGGCCACACCTCAGACCAATTAAATCACGATTTCTGGAGATAGGACCTAGTCACTAGTACTTTTTTTAAAAGCTCTCTGGGTGGTTCTGATGAAAAGTTGAGAACCTCTGCTAAGGGAAAACCAATGGTGAAAAGACTGGGGAATGTCTCCTATTAGTTCCTTGTGGTATCAGGGAAGGTTTGATCAAGGAAGGAGATCCACTCTGAGTGATACAGAATAAGGGATTTACTGTGGGAGCAGGTTAAGCTGCCCATGTGAGACCGTTGACTAGCATCTGACCGAGGGCCTGAAGGCAGCAAGGCCAGCAGCTGGGATGAAAAGATGGACACTGTGGTATTATCTATTGCCATATAACAAATTACATCCAAATTTTGTTACTTGAAACAAAAAACACGTATTATCTCAGTTTCTGAGGGTTGGGATTCTGGGAGTAGCTTAGCGGAGTGGTTTTGGTTCTGGGTCTGTTCATGGGGTTTCAGTTAAGGTGTAAGTTGGAGCTTGTGGTCATCTGAAATCTTGACTGGGGCTGGAGCATTTGCTTCCAAGCTGGCTCACTCACATATCTGCTGATGGGAGTCCTTTGGTGCCTTGATGACTATTAGCACATGGGCCTCTCCACAGGGCCACTCCTGACATACCAGTTGGTTTTTCCTAGCTGAAGAGATCTCAGAGAAAAAGAGAGAGAGACAGTGGGAAGGAGACTAAGATAGAAGGTGCAGTGCTTATAAGAACGTAATTCATAAGTGACGTGCCATCACTTCTGCCATGCTCATATGGTCACACAGACCAACAGGGAACAATGTGGAAGGGATGACTCAAGGGTACGACTACCCTTGAGTAGTCGTAGGAGGAGATGGGACTCATTGAGTGCCATCTTGGAGGCTGGTGGGGGGCAGTGTAAAGAAAAACCAGAACCCACCACAGCAGCCAGAATCCACATTTCACTGCCTCTAACCTCCATGGTATGAGTCACTTGAAGGAAAAGCTGGCACCCTCAGCCATGACTGCAGAGACGCTTGGCCCAGGATCTGGAGAAAGCAAAGGAAAAGATCCAGCC
>NW_011484608.1:20491-23025 GCF_000754665.1 Bison bison bison
TGCGCTTCGGCAAAGGCCTCCTACAGACCTTCCCCATCGACAAGGTCTACCTTAGGCTAGCTCAAGACCACTGCAGACTGAGTATTCATCTGGATTGGGGTCCATCTCCTGGGGCTCAGAAGCCCAGTATGTCCCCAAGTCATAAAGGTTCTTGGAGCTCCGGCTCAGGCAGGTCAGAAGCCAAAGAAATGAGACATGTCACTTACGGCGATGCTGAGCTCAGCTGTGCCCCCCACCCCTACCCCGCGAGTGTCAGGGGCTTATTTAGACTTCCTTTTATCCTCTCAGGCTGGAACAGTCCTGGGCTCACAGAAAGTCTTCTGGCAACTGTTGAATTGAATTCAACATCCAGAGAATCTATAAATGGGTGAGAATCTGAGCAGAACGGAGTAGGAAAGTTAGCAACCTGAGATGAGACCAAGGGGGACTGCCCGAGCCCCTACCTTCTGATTCGCCCTCCTCCCTCCATCCTTACTCGATCACTTGGAGGCTTGCAGGGGGCAAAGTTGATTATAATCTAGGAAGCGAAGGTCTCCCCTCAATTCAGAGCAGGGAGGAAGCAGGCATGGGAATCGAGAGGATTTTTTCTCAACCAAGTGACAAGGCCAAGTGCAAAGTAGTCCTTGGGAGAGAACGGGCTGGGCTTGAGTGAGCAGAAGCCAGGAGCTCTTGCCAGCATCCAGGGAGGATTCCTGGCCTGGAATCAGGAGCAGATGGAAGTGGGGAGAGGAGGATGGGAGCTGAGACCCCTGCAGATGTCTCTTGAGGACTGAAGCTCTGGGCCAATAGGCCACAGTCTGAGCTTACATCAAGACGAGTGAGGGGCCCCAGCTCCCTGCTGAGTGGGCTTGCCTGGTCCATAGCCTACGGCTCATGGAGGCTGTCCAGGCAACTCAAGTCTGCAAATGTTTCAGAAGCCCTGACTCTCTGGCCCTGACCCAGCTCAGGTCTGAGGACTGAAGTCTGTCGCCACGGGGCCTGCTAAGCTGTGGCCGGGAGGACCAGCTGCCCTGGTAACACGGCTGGAAGGGCCACACGGGGTGTAGCAGATGCTGGCACTGCCCCACCCTCATCCCGTTGGCATTGATCATTCTGGTACGTGCCAACTGCCACAGAGCGGCACCTGCCACTTGCGTGCTCTCCTCAAAGGCCTTTCTCTGGCTGGCGAGTGGGGGAGGCAGCGGGCACAGGGAGTACAGCCTTCCGGGGGCAACCCTTGGCCAGTGACACACAGGAGTGGGTGAAGAATCACCCCAGCTCCCTAGGCCTTCAGACATCCCTGGGGAGGGGAGCGGAGATTGAAGCCCAGTTGCCCACGGTGAGACCCACCCCATAATTCACCCTGTACTGGTCTCAGGCCAGGAAACTCCTGAAGGAACCCATATCTCCAGAGACTGAGCTGCCAGAGGGCAGGGCCCCCATCAGCCCTATTCCCCTATCAGCCCCCAGCTCAATGCCTGACAAAACACAAGTGCTCAAGAAACGCAATTGAATTGGAAATGGAAATGGACTTGAGACTGATTCCAGGAACCCTTCCACTCCCCAGTCAGACAACTGTCTCTGCTGGTTGCCTCCCCCGCCCTACTCCAATTACTCACGCATTCATAAATCCACACAGATACGTATGAGAGCTGCTAAGCTAGGTCCAGCTTCTTCTGTTTCTTGGCCTATATTCTAGGGAAGCCTGCCATTCTTGGTGGATTGGTAACTGACAACAGTCTGTGCTTCAAAAGAAGCTGCAGAAGGTAGAAAATTTCTTCAAAGAAAGGGCTTTCTCAGGCTGAGTGGACAATGGCAGTCGTTGATATTTTGAAGAAGGGCAAAGAGGCCCACAAGTCATGCCTCTTAAATGGACTCATCGGCTCTGCCTGTGGGGTTCATGGGCAGGGCTCCAACATGCAGACCCCATCCCCAGCACCAATACACAAATACAGCTGGACTCAGTTTTCCACACCCAGGGCCACAAACATATGCACAGATGCCCTTATTAAAAAAATCATATATGCGAAGATACTCACATGAGCATCAAGGCCCCCACATGCCCAGTGTATACACATATGAAGTGGCCTTTCCTCCTTACTCCTGTCCAGCACTGAGACCAGTTCCCACTGAAAAGGTGGCTGCTGGGTGATTGACAGGCCAGCCAGTAGCTTCATTCAGTTGGAATCTGAGCTGCCATTACCATGGCGACCACAGCCCCTTGCAACTCCATTATCTTCTGTGCTCTGGGGAGCTGAGTGTTATACCTAGTAGACTTCCCTTCTGGAAGCCACTTTTTCCTCCAGGAGTGGTTTTTAATTTTTCCCCAGGGCCTTGCTTCTGTGAAGCAAGTTGACTTACACCTCCCTCTAGCTTGCCCTCTGCTAAGGGTGACAGAGGTTTTAAGGACAGTTGTGCTTTAATCAAGCTTTTGGTCTCCTGGAACCTTGAAGCTACTCTGAGGTGTCTGATGTCATGCCTAGCTGAAGGGAGTAAAAAGTCCACTCCTTTCTCCACAGATCACCCTGGAGTTGGGGCTGTGATCACAGGATCTT
>NW_011484608.1:24885-26111 GCF_000754665.1 Bison bison bison
TTCTCCTCTGCCTTCCGAATCTCACAGAAATTTCTCCTGCAGCCAACCCTAAGGTAGAACCCAGGAACTGTGCAAAGAAGGGAATTCTGGGAAATGTAGTCCCAGCCTAACTAGGTGGCCCCGATGTAAAGGCACCACAGGGCTGGAAGATGTGCTGGGGGATGGGTGTAGCCAATGAAAAGGCGAGCTGGAGTCTGACCGTAAGAAACACACAGACCTCAGTCTTCCCAGAACCTTGGGGAAATACTCCCCAATTTCCTCTCCGGCCTCATTACAGACCCACTCTGGATTAAGCCTCTTTCATTCTGGAGGAGGTAGAGAGAGAGGGAGGGAGGGAAGACAGATGGATGATTTGAAAGCTGATTCCAAATCAGCTGGAGTGGACAATAATTTTATCCCACTTCACATCAATACCTTTAGACAGCCAGATGAAAATCATGCTTTAATGGTCTGGCTGCATCTAATACCACGGCCACTCAAACTGCTCAGCCTGATGACTTCAAAACGTCTCGCTCTAATGTTCCCCGGGCAGTGGCAAAATGGTGTAAAAGATGGTACACAGGACAAGCCTGGTCTGTCATTTCAGAAACCCCAAATATTTCCCCAACTGGCCTACTCATGCCTGAAATTCTCATATCACAGCCTTAACCCTCTAGCCAGAAGCTCAAATTTGTTTTAACATGCATCTATCTCTGAGAGGCATCATGTTTTAGGCTACTATTGGTCATATTTCTTAGGGTAAATGAAATCTGGAGATGCATGTGACAGAGGGGACAAGTGAGGGAGCACTAGACACTTGGCAGGGAAAGATGAGCAAGAATGGAGAGTTCTGCAAGGCAATAATCCTATATGTTGCCCCAAGTCCTGTAGCAATTTTCTTCTTTCCAGAGTCACAGAAACACACCATTTTCCAAACTCCCTTGAAGTGAGACTGAGGTCATAGGATGGGGTTCTAGCCAATGAGATAAATGGAAATAATGTAAGTCATTCCTCTCAGATCCACCAGAAAGGAAAACAGATCTACCACGTGGGGGACACTCCTTTGGCCTCACTCATGTTCAAGCTGCATGTGAGCACATACTCGTGAAGGCATGGAAGCCTTCATGCTTCTGTCCACCATTATAGACAACTGCTGTTCTAACTGACTCCATCACACTCTGAGGAGGATATCTGTCTATCCTTGGACATTATGAGCTGGTGAAATGTGTTCCTTGGATAGACAGATA
>NW_011484609.1:0-571 GCF_000754665.1 Bison bison bison
AGACTCACGTCCATCAAGTCAGTGATGCCATCCAGCCATCTCATCCTCTGTCGTCCCCTTCTCCTCCTGCCCCCAACCCCTCCCAGCATCAGAGTTTTTTCTAATGAGTCAACACTTCGCATGAGGTGGCCAAAGTACTGGAGTTTCAGCTTTAGCATCATTCCTTCCAATGAACTTCCAGTGGACTTCTAATCAGTCCTTCCAATGGACTTCCCTGGTGGCTCAGATGGTAAAGCGTCTGTCTACAATGCGGGAGACGTGGGTTTGATCCCTGGGTCGGGAAGATTCCCTGGAGAAGGAAATAGCCACCCACTCTAGTACTATTGCCTAGAAAATCCCACGGACGGAGGAGCCTGGTGTCCACGGGGTCGCAAAGAGTCGGACACAACTGAGCGACCTTCACTTCACTTCACTTCTTCCAATGAACACCTAGGACTGATCTCCTTTAGAATGGACTGGTTGGATCTCCTTGCAGTCCAAGGGACTCTCAAGAGTCTTCTCCAACACTACAGTTCAAAAGCATCAATTCTTGCGTTCAGCTTTCTTCACAGTCCAACTCTCACATCCATAC
>NW_011484609.1:3923-5312 GCF_000754665.1 Bison bison bison
TCTCTTCTTTTGTGATAGTCCACAGACAGAGCATGGAATATCATCAGAAGGATAATTCAAGAATCTAGCATAGTATAGAAGATAGGACTGGCTGTAATATATAGAGCTGACAACTCTTTGCCAGAGGAAGATGCATAATATAGCATGGCATTGGAAGGGTTACTTTGGGATTAGAGGAGTTTTGGGTATTATGGGGCTGTATGTAAGTATATGGCAGAAAGTGAAGAGGAATTAAAGAGCCTTTTGATAAAGGTGAAAGAAGACAGTGAAAAAGTAGGCTTGATCTCAACATTAAAAAAACTAAGACAATGACACCTAGTCCCATTACTTCATGGCAAATAGATGGGGGTAAAATTGGAAGCCAGGACAGATCTTATTTTCTTAGGCTCCAAAATCAATGTGGACAGTGACTGGAGCCATGAAATTAAAAGATACTTGCTCCTTGGAAACAAAGCTATGACAAATCCAGACAGCATATTAAAAAGCAGAGGCAACACTTTACTGACAAAGATCCATATAGTCAAAGCTATGATTTTTCCAGTAGTCATATATGGATATGAGAGTTGGACCATAAAGAAAGCTGAGCACTGAAGAATTGATGCTTTTGAACTGTGGTATTGGAGAAGACTCTTGAGAGTCCTTTGGACTGCAAGGAGATCAAATCAGTCTATCCTAAATCAACCCTGAATATTCATTGGAAGGACTGATGATGAAGCTGAAGCTCCAATACTTTGGCCAGCTGATGGGAAGAGCTGACTCATTAGAAAAGTTCCTGATGCTGGGAAAGATTGAAGGCAAAAGGAGAAGGGGGTACAGAGGATGAGATAGTTGGAAGGCATCATTGACTCAAGGCACATGAATTTGAGCAAACTCCTGGAGATGGTGAAGGACAGAACAGTCTAGTATGCTGCAGTCCATGGAGTTACAAATAGTCAGACACAACTTAGTGACTGAACAGCAACAACAACCACATATAAGTGTATTTGACGGAACATAGGGACACCATGGAGTAGGCAGCAGAGCACAATAAAAGGAAGCCTTTGACAAAAAGGAAAAACTTCCTCATATTCAGAGATCTTCCTCATGGATAAATCAATATGGTAAGGGTGGTGCAAGTACAAATGGAAAGAACTAAGAAAAAAAGTTTTTCAAGGCAAATTTTTCTTCTTCTTCATTTTCACTTTCCACCAGATCAAATTTATTCCCCCATCATTGTGTTATAATATCCAGAGTTTTAAGGAAATTCAGGTTGTGATAGTAAAGAAATTCTATCATAAAATTACAACTTACATAAAATGTATTTTTTTCTGTGTCTTTGGCCAGATTAAACTGAGGGAAAATGTTCAAACCCAAAATATCCATTGTTCCTTGGAGTTTTGCCAAAACAAC
>NW_011484609.1:8706-10111 GCF_000754665.1 Bison bison bison
CTGGGATTTAACATTTATTGAAACATCTTTTTCTCCTTAAGATTATCCTCATTTTTATCAAATCAAATATAACTAAATTAAGACTAGCTTGTTTGCAAAATAGGTCTGTTCTCACTAATTTTGGTCTGATGATTTATATAACCATAATTGATTATATACTTTTTATTTTGCTGAAACATTTATAGTGTCTCAGACTGAACTTTTAAAATAAAACAGGGCTGGGAAACTCACACCAAAGGCTTATCGCAGATTTTGCCTAACAAATCTAGGTGAATTCTTCCCTTTTTAAGGTCTCAAAAATTTCTTGAGATTTTTGTACCTGTGAGCTAAACTTCCTAACTCATTTGATAAACTTACTGGAAACCTAAGAATTTCCAATTTTTGGAGGAGTCAGATACAGAGAAAATATAATTGTTTTGTTTATAACGTTTAATTTTACAAAAGTATTGTCATAATTAGTTTGAGAGGAAGGTTTTCCCTACTCTCTGAAAACATAAGATTCAAACCTGTAATTTTTCAAATAGAAACCATAAAAGTTATAAGCATATTCGCTGGTTCATTCAGTCCTTTTTTTTAACTTCTGTGAAGTCATTAGGTTTTCCATTAGAATACCAGGACATATCAGAATGTTAAGAACTCCATATAATTTCTAGGATATCTATATTAGTAATTTTACCATACATTATAACATGAGCAGATTTATTACTCATTTGATAATCTTTTTCATGTAATTTAACCAACCAAATAAACACAGTTTAATATCTATCTTTGGGATGTTTCAGGGGCCCTCTGAAGCACCCCAAAGTCAGCTAGAGGTCAAAATAACTTCAAAAGAATTATATTTAGGAAGTTTTATCGAAAAGATCAATTAAAAAGCGTTTAGAACATTTGGTCAAATTTAGTCAGTGTTGATGGGTGTATCACTTAGCTTGTTGATATGTCACAATAGGCCTAAATACCAAGGCTCAAGGTCTAGAAAAAGTCAGATCCGCCATCTTGGACCTAGTTGACTCTAACCAGTTTTCTTTCTGCTGTGTCATTCCTAACAAAATCAATTTATCTAACTAATTGTAATTCAATTTTAGAAAATCCTGATCATGCATAACTCTTTTTAGTCTTTTTTCATACCTTTTTTTTTAACTGATAACACACTTCCTACTTTTCCTTAGCAGCCAGGAACTTTTATATTAGCATTTTATAGATTGGTGAGCATAAATACCAGTGATAATCTAGCTTCATTTTCTAAGTTTAGTCATGAATTAGATATTACAATATAAAATTTACTAGTTTATAAAAAAAGTTGAAATCAATAAAAATTTTAAATTCTTTTTCCCCTTTTCCCTCAGTCTCAGGAGTTAGAGATGGTCTAGATAAGTGTTCCTGAGAGCCCTGGTCTCAAGGCACA
>NW_011484610.1:0-667 GCF_000754665.1 Bison bison bison
TTCTCTCTTTTTCCTATCTCAACTTCACAGGTCTCTGAAATAACAAGACCCTTTCGCAACTGTGCGTCAGAGCCTTACCTTGGTCGTAGGGGCAAAATTGCAGTTCTCCTTTTCCATTATTTCTACCCAAGGGTTTTGGGGGGCTGCCAGGGACCCTGGCAGGCTACAGTCCATGGAGTTGCAAAGAGTTAGACACGACTGAGCACGGATGCACATTGTAAGATCTAAGAATGGCGTTAGGTTTCTTAAAAGTTAGGAACTAGAACACCATGAAGCAATGTCTTCAAAATTATTTAGGGATATCATGGGATGAGAGCAGTGCCACAAATCTACAGTGCAAACGGGCCATACTGGAGAAATTCAAAAGAATGTCTTCCGAAGTTGAAATTGATAGAAGAGTCAATGTTCTCAATGCTTTCAATCTTCACATATTTGGAGAATATTTAGTTAATTGGGGAACAGGTTACAGATGAAGTAATGTTGAGTATATAGAAAATTAAGAAATTGAATAAACAAGACAAATATCAATGTGCTAGGTAGGCACTTGTTTGAATGCTGAGAATTCAAAAGTAAATTTGACAGACACCATCTCTGCTTAAATAACATTTATTGGGTAGGGGCTTTATGCATTAAGCAAATGCACAAATAAAATGAATGCTGTAAAGAT
>NW_011484610.1:767-1216 GCF_000754665.1 Bison bison bison
TAAGGTCTCAAAAAAAAAAAAAAAAAAAAAGACATTGATAGGCAAAACTGCTGTGATGAAAAGAGTTGAGAAGTAAGGGAGATTTCCTTTCTTCCAAAGAATTACCAACTGTGTTCTTAGGGGCCTCATTTTCTCTTCCCTGTAGTTCTCTTCCATTACTGAAAGTTAGCTGGAAATGCACCATTCATCAGCTCTGTGGGAAGAGGGAATTTCAGGAAGTCTTTACACAATTGAAGTGACTTGCAAGGACAAGGTGTCACATAACTCAGGTGTCTTAGATGGAGATTAAAGCATTAAAAGTCATTTCCAGGACCTCTCCATCATCATTCACATTTTAGTTTTAACTCCCTATCCTGTAGTTGTAACCTTTGGGGTCACTGACATTTCAGGCAGTGGTTATTACCTTTAAGCACAGTCCACATGCCAGAATGAGGCTGAGTTTCTCTCTT
>NW_011484610.1:1316-2059 GCF_000754665.1 Bison bison bison
GTTGAGTATATAGAAAATTAAGAAATTGAATAAACAAGACAAATATCAATGTGCTAGGTAGGCACTTGTTTGAATGCTGAGAATTCAAAAGTAAATTTGACAGACACCATCTCTGCTTAAATAACATTTATTGGGTAGGGGCTTTATGCATTAAGCAAATGCACAAATAAAATGAATGCTGTAAAGATGATAAATGTAATGATGAAAACAAAACAGGATAACGCGATAAAAAGTGACTAGAGGGCTCCTTTGGTCAATATTTTTACTCATTTGCCTAATCCTATTACATATGCAAGGTAGTTTGGAATTACTTCACAAATATACTATCAACAAACCTACTAAGTAAAGTTCAAGATTTTTTTCCTCCAACTTTTGATTTGGCAAGTTTTCAATTCTACAGAAAAGTTGCATGAATAAAATAGTGAACACATATATTCTTCATTAATATTCACCAGTTGTTAACATTTTGCCACAGTTACTTGATATCTATAAACTATAAACTTTCTCTCTCCCTCTCTGCTTTAAATCATTTGGAAATTAATTGCAGACATCATGAACTCCACTCATAAGCATTTTAGCATATATCTCATGAGAACAAAAGCATTCTTGCATATATACTTACCATATTTAATATATATATGTTATATATAATATATATGTAATATATACCATATTTAATTTATATATGTACTTAACATATTTAATATATACATGGTAATATATAATTACCATATTTAGGAATT
>NW_011484610.1:4699-10667 GCF_000754665.1 Bison bison bison
GTTTCCAATAAGATCACCCTCCTTTGATACACCAGCCAAAATTCAGGGGTCTCCATGTGACTCACATTTCTGACCAACTGATTACAAACTTAGGGGTTCCCAGTATCCCCTCAGATTTGGTAATTCCCTAGAACAACTCACATAACTCAGGAAAGTGCTATGCTTGCAATTACATTTTTATTATAAAGGATGCAAATCAGGACTAGTCAAATGAAGAGATTCATAGGATGAAGTCTGGGCGGGGGAGAGGGGAGTCCCCAAAATGAAGCTTCCATACCCTTCCTCCCATGAGTCCATGGGATCAGGATGCATTGCTTTCCTGGCATATTGATGTATTCAACCAATCAGGAAGCTCACCTGAGCTTTCCTGTCCAGAGTTTTTAGTGGTTTCATTATGTAGATATGTTTGGTTGAATTATGAACTCAATCTCCAGCTCTCCATTCCCTCCCCAGATATCAAGTTGGACTTATATAATTGGCTCAAAGCCCTGCCTCTCTAGTCACATGGTTGGTCATTCCAGCATGGCCGGCTCCCATCCTGAAACTATCTACAGTCATCCCATCAGTTACCTAATTAGCATAAATTTCGGCACAGTCCCAGAGGCCTACCATGAATAACAAAGACAATCTTATCACTCAAGAAATTCCAAGAGTTTAGAAGCTCCATCCCAGGATCCTGGGATAGAGACCAGACAGATTCCTCATTTTATGACAATTTCTAATAAGAAATTCAAAAGCAGGAATTTTTAAGACTAATTTGTTTTCTGAGTGTTCTCTCCCCCCGCCCTTATGTATCATCCTGTTCTTGGTTGGTGGAGGCATCAGCTTCTGGAATTTCTTTGAGGATAATATTTTTTTTTCTCTCCCTATTTCTTTTAAGTTTTTGATTTATTTGTTGGTTTAGATCTCTACCTTGATATCAGAGACTTTTCTCAGATACCTCATCATCCTTAGCTTCCTGCTCATATTTATGATTAAGTTCCTAAAAATTGTGATTAGAAGATCAGGGTGCTTATTGAGACTTGTAGACTATCTCAGTACACAAATTTTCTATTGCTGTATAACAAATTACCACAAACTTTGTGGCTTAAAATGACACATTGATTATCTCACAGTTTCTATGCATCCAGAGGGGTAGAGCATAGCTGGGTCTTTTGTTCAAGGTCTCACATGGTGAATCAAGTTGTGGGTCAAGATGCATTCTCATCTAAAAATTTGGGGAAGAATTTGCTTTCAGACTCATTCAGTTTTTTGGCAGAATTTATTTCCTTGTGATCATATACTTGAGGACTCTGGCTTATTGCTAGCTATTGGCTGAAGGTCGCCCTTAGGTCCTGGAAGCCACCCACAGTTCCTTAAGGCTGCTGGCAGTTCTTTGCCATGTGGAGTTCTTTGCCATGTGGAATTACCCAACATGACTTCTGATTTCATTTAGTTCAGAAGAAGAGACTCTGGCTCCAATCTGCTAAGCAGAATCTTATATATCATAACTTAAAGATGGGAATGAATCACCTTTGCCATATTCCATTGGTTAGAAGCAAGTCACAGGTTCAACAGCATTTAAGAAAAGAAAATTATACACAGGCATGAATATCAGGAGGTGGGACTCATTGACAATCACCTTAGGGTCTATCTACCATGAGAAGCTTCACTGCAAGATGATCTGGTTGGGTCATTTCATTAGACAACCACATATGCCAGCGTGTTTAAGTCTTTTCTTAGATTTCTCATATTCTTAAAGGAGAATATTCCAATACTCTGCCTAACAGCTGACTGCCAACATTCTGAGAACCAAGTGAGATAAGGGACTAGGGGTCTCAACCATCAAAATGTGAAATTTTTAAGTTTTCCATATAATACCTCTGCCTCAGCTATGCTCAATGCTTCCCCAGTCCAGAGAACTTATGTTTTACTCTCTCTAGAGAATAAACTTCACATCTTCTGGTAGGGAGGAGGGCAGAGACAATCACCTAACTGTGAAGTTTTTTAGGGGATCTTGGGATCTAACTGCTTAATAAAAGTTTCAAGTAATATTCTTCTTTTAAACCTCCCATTCACCTTCACTTATAGAAGTACTGATACCACTGATTGCTAAGCCTTTGGAGGTTCTTTGTTTCGAGTTGTGAACTTACCAACTTCCCCCACTGCCAGTTTTGGATTCAATTTCCTCCGGTATGCAAAGGCAGTTTTTCTTGTATTTCTATTTTCTAGCTCAAAAAAATATATATATTGTTATCATCATTTCTTCCCTAATTACTGTCTTTGAGTTTGCCAAAGGAGTGGAGGTAAATGTGTATGTTCAAATTTTTATGGTCAGTGGGATGTTACGATTTACATGCTAAGAAGATTACACTGACCTTTTTGTGAAGAATAGACTATGAGGGAGGGATAAGAGAAGGTGGGAGAGCAATTAGGTAGCCAGTCAAGAGCTACTTAAGAGGAGAAATAGAGCTTGATGGTAGATTGAGTGTGTGTGTGTGTGTGGTGCATGTATGAGAGGGGATGGGGAGAGAGAGAGATGTCACTGATGACTCTCAAGCTCGTGTAGCAGGATGGATGGTACATTTCATCTATTTCTTGATTTACTGTCAGGTTGTTTTCCAGGACTGCTATCAACTCACTTGTCTCCCCTCACTACCACAATTGATGTCACCAGAGAACTGACTCAGAGAAATCTAACATTGCCAGGAACACAGTAACCATGTTAAATTAAGTTATCTTAATTTAAACAGCACCACCAGCAACAACAACTGCAACAATCGCTCCCATTTATGGAGTAATTATTATAGGCCTTGTTAAACCCTTTATATATATTATTTCATTTAATTTCCCCAACAGCCCTGGGAGATAAATACCAACTATGGTTTATTACTGTTGGATCCTTCAAGTGGATACTTTCTAAATCAATCAAGGTCTGGGGAGAATAATTTTCCCTACAAATTGTGTCAGATCTCTAGAAGTGATAAAAGGGCATTACATTAGCCATTGTCATTCTTAATCATTTGCTGTACACTCCAAACCTGTGGTAAGAGACATCTGCTCTTTATCAATTCTCCCTCCCCTGCCCATAAACCACTTCCTCCCATTCTTGCCTTGCCATTCTTTCCTTTTTAAATCCTTTCTTATGCTTTATTCCATCTGCGGCACAGAACTGCAGCCTTATTCTACTCCACAACTTCTTCATAGGAGAAATAGAGACTTAGAATAGAGATGAAGAGGACTTTGCAAGCTAATGTACAATTTTGGGAATAAAGCACTTAAGAATGGAAATGTCTTAAATTGTTCACGTGAACATAGCTTGCAGGAAGACAAACAAGGGGATCTGGGAGAAGTGATTTTAATGCAATTTGGAACTTTTCCTGAGCTTCTTGAGAAGTGGAATAGTTGGGAGAACTGGGAATAGACAGTATACATTAAATTAATTCACCATTAATTACTTGGGGTTGTGACCCTTGGGAAAACCTAGGAGGATGTCTTAGTCAGCTTGGGTTGCCATAACAAAATGTAATTAACTGGTTGACATTATTAAACAATAGGAATTTATTTCTCACAGTTCTGTAGGCTGGGAGTCTGAGATCAAGATGGCTGGGTTCTGGTGAGAGCTCTCTTCCTGACTTGCAAATGGCTGCCTCCTCACTATGTCCTCATACAGTGAAGAGAGAGCAAGCTTTCTGTTGTCTCTTCTTTGAAGGGCATTAATTCCTCCACCCTCAAGACCTCATTTTTTTAAAAAATTAATTTATTTTTTATTGAAGGATAATTGCTTTACAGAATTTTGCTGTTTTCTGTCAAACCTCTCCAAACAAACTCTCAAGACCTCATTTAAGCCTAATTACCTCCCAGAGGCCCCACCTCCAAATATCATCACATTAGGGGTTAAGGCTTCAGCATTATGAATTTTCATGAGACACAATTCAGTACATGGCGGAAGACCAAACTGTTTTGTGGGGTCCTCATCGAACCTCCCCCTTCTTGCAGTGTTAATCAGTAGAGTGAGAACACAAGGCACTGAAAACAAAGTCAGGTTGTTGTCTCAAACACAGGTGAGGTTTGCATGCATGTCCATGTTTTCCTAGGTACCACTAGCTATGGCAGTGCTTGTAGAGATGACTCACTCTTTGCCTTTAACCATTTTGTTTCTGCTGAGTTCTGGTTAGATTTTTAGTCTTTCTCTGTAAATCTCATTCTTCTGTACTATATTAAGCTTCATCAAGACATACTTCTGGTATGATGATAAAAGAGATGACTAGATTGATTGACTACATACTGAAATATCATAGATTTTCCTCCCTTGATAAAGGTCTTTTTTTATTTGACTAGTGAAGGTGGATGAGTGGAAGTCAGAGGATAGAGTTCTTAAAAGAGATTTGACTTCTTTGGAGACAAGAATGATGAGGGAAGATTTTGTAATCTTGACTACATCACATATGTGCTCTCTCTCTCCTCCATGGAAACTGAAATGTGTGAATGAGACTCAAGAAGTCAGCTAATCCTGACTCCCCAACTCCACTCCCACCTCCACCACTAGCCTTAAGGGTGAATGTTTTTCTTCTGCACTGAGAATGAAGGTACTAAAGAATGAAAAAAAAATCACAGTGCCATAAGTAACTAAGTAACTTATTTTCTGGGTTATTATAGTTTAGGTTGCTGCTATAGAATCTTCCATTATTGCCCTAGGCACCTTTAGAGTAGAGTTCATGTAGCCATTGACTGTGAACCCAGACATTTGAGTTTCAACTAATTAATGAGTCTCAGTGCATGCATGCAACTCTGGGTAGGGAGTAGTTTGTATTAATTTTCTTTTTGGCTTAGTGCCTGTTTAGGCAGTCAACCATATTCACCCTTTCACCACGCACCTATTGAGCATCTACTCTATGCCAGTTACTGTAATAAGTATTAAAGGTGTAAAGACACATGTGCTGTGTTATCCTCAGTCACTCAGTTGTGTCCAGTCTTTGTGATCCTATGGGAGGGACCCCCCACCCCCACCATAGCCCACCAGGCTCCTCTGTCTATGGGATTTCCCAGGCAAGAATATTGGATTGGGTTGCCATTTCCTTCTCTAGGGGATCTTCCCAACCCAGGGACCGAACCTTTGTCTCGTGAGTCTCCTGCATTGGTTGGGGGATTCTTTACCACTGTGCCACCTACAATTTACTGCCTTCCATACTACTACAGCTTCATAGACAGATCTCTCTTTAAGACAAAAGCATGCACAAATCACTGAAATACAGAATAATAGGATTAGATGCCTAGATGAAATGCTAACTCAGAAGAGGAATAATCTATCTTTGCTCCAGGGGAACCAGAGAAGTGTCCATAAAGGAGGTGACATTTGAGATATGTTTCAGAGAAGGAGAAAAAGGGAAAAGTCATTCCATGCATAAGAAAAGGTATTTGTGAAGAAACAGAAATATAAAGGGGTTTAGAATGTTCAACGGAGAAGGCAATGGCAACCCACTCCCAGTACTCTTGCCTGGAAAATACCATGGATGGAGGAGCCTGGTAGGCTGCAGTCCATGGGGTCACTAAGAGTTGGACACATGAAAGGCCTGGTCCCCAGTGTCAACTACTATATAGAGGTCAAGAAAGATGATGATAGGAGAAGGGCCCACATGATTCAGTACTAGAGAGCATATTCAGTAGAAGTGCACCAGAAGCAACCCAGGCTAAGGGGGTTGAGACACAAATGGGAGGAAAGGAAGTGGAGACTGAGAGATTACCCTTTTGTGTTTACTTTGCATTATGGATTTATAAACATTTCAATAACAACAAAACTTACCCTGAGAGTCTGTTGTACACTGAGATGCAATGATTAGCAATGGATGCTTTTTATCTGAATCTCACATTTAGTATTTATTTTTGTATACTGTACTGTGGTTTGCATAATATACACATAAGTAAAGATACATATATGAGGGTGCTTTGGTTTCTGATAAAGTGAAAGTGAAGTTGCTCAGTCGTGTCC
>NW_011484610.1:10767-11600 GCF_000754665.1 Bison bison bison
TTGCCATTTCCTTCTCCAGGGGATCTTCCCAACCCAGGAATCGAACCTGGGTCTCCCGCATTGTAGACAGGTGCTTTACCGTAAGCACAATTACAGTGTAGGAACTCCCATCTGGAGAGTAAGGTCCATAGACCTACTGACTCCTTTGGTTTAAGAAAAGCTTCTACCTACATAAAAAGCTCCCTAACCTAGAGGGAATGTTATTCTGTAGGGTATGAATCTTTCCTGGAATCATCTGAATTAATGCATGCTGGGAATATTGCTCTTTCTGTGTGCTTTTTATAGGCATAAAGACTTTTTTGCAAATCAAGACTGAGGAGCACTTCTGAGTCCATCAGGGATTCTCAAGGCAGTTATGAAGACTAAACTCTGAAATCCATGGAGGAACCATCTCAGACACTGGTGCTTAATCCTTTTCTCACTCTATCACACAAAGAGTGGGGTTGTCTGATTTGCAGTATCAGAAAAAATAATTCAGTGATAGCCAAGAAGAGAGATAATAATGATGGACCGCTTTTATTAAATATCCAGACATTGTCCTCGACACTTTACATCAATTAAGTAAATTACTGTGTTCCCAGGATACAGATGTGGAAACAAAGTCAGAGAGGTCAAGTGACTTGTCCTGACAGACACACCAGAAGTGTGGTGGTAAAGGAAGAGAGAAAGTGGAAAGAACAGTTTTGAAGAATACAGGTGTATTTTGCCATTTAACTGAATTCTTATTTGAACTCTGTTTTTTTTTTGAAGAAGATGTGGATTGTGTGCCTAGCCCTGTGTCAAGGGAACACTGGGGACGGATAAGAGATGAAAATGGCAGAGTTCCTGACTCT
>NW_011484610.1:15002-15576 GCF_000754665.1 Bison bison bison
TATTCAGAGTTGAGTTCCTTTAGGATTGACTGGTTTGATCTCTTTGAGAGTCTCTAAGAGACTCTCAAGAGTCTTCTCTAGACCACAATTTGAAAGCATCATTTCTTGGGCACTTAACCTTCTCTTTAAAGAATGTTTTTAAACATTCTTCTTAAAGAATCTGCCAGCAATGTGGGAGACCTGGGTTCAATCTCTGGGTTGGGAAGATCCATACATGACTACTGGAAAAACTATAGCTTTGACTATATGGACCTTTGTGGGCAAAGTGATGTCTTTGCTTTTTAATATGCTGTTTAGCTTTGTCATAGTTTTCCTTCCAAGGAGCAAGCATCTTTTCATTTCACGGCCACAGTCATTGTCTGAAGTGATTTTGGAGATCAAGAAAATAAAATGGGTCATTGATTCCACTTTCTCCCCCTTCCATTTGCCATCAAGTCATGGGGCCAGACGCCATGACTTAGTTTTTTGAATGTTGAGTTTTAAGCAGACTTTTTCACTCTCCATTTTCACCCTCATCGTGAGGCTCTTTAGTTCCTCTTCCATTTCTGCCATTAGAGTGGTATCATCTGCATAT
>NW_011484610.1:15676-16173 GCF_000754665.1 Bison bison bison
AGAGGATGAGATGGCTGGATGGCATCACTGACTCGATGGATGTGAGTCTGGGTGAACTCCAGGAGTTGGTGATGGACAGGGAGGCCTGGCGTGCTGTGATACATGGGATCGCAAAGAGTCGGACATGACTGAGCGACTGATCTGATCTGATCTGATAAAGGTGCATCCACAAATATGATTTGTCCCATGACATAGCTGAAATGCTGTATATTTGTTATAAAAATTAGTATGAGAAATAATGTGCTTTTGTTGTTGTTGTTGTTCAGTTGCTAGGTCATGTCCGAATCTGCGACCTCATGGACAGCAGCAAACTAGTATTCCCTGTCCTTCACTATCTCCTGGAGTTTGCTCAAATTCATGTCCACTGAGTCAGTGATGCTATCCAACCATCTCATCCTCTGTCGCCCTCTTCTCCTTTGCTTTCAGTCATTCCCAGCATTAGAGTTTTTCCCAATGAATGGGCTGTTCATATCAGGTGGCCAAAGTATTGGAGCTTC
>NW_011484610.1:19721-20334 GCF_000754665.1 Bison bison bison
AATAAAGCCTGATGCTGTAAAGAGCAATATTGCATAGGAACTTGGAGTGTTAGGTCCATGAATCAAGGTATATTGGATGTGGTCAAGCAAGAGAAATAATGCACTGATAATTAAATAAAATTATAAAGTTTATTAAGACGTGTTTTAGTGCTGGTACTTGAAGAGAAACTGGTTTAATTAGGAATGGGATAAAATAAGATGAAGGCTTCAGTAGAGTTTCTAAATAGGACTTTTGGCACTTTTAAGGACTTTAGAAGATGTTGCACAGGTTTTTTTTTCTACCATATTTAATTTCACTTTAAAGCACATGGTTCTGAATTCATTAATTTGGTTGCATCAGCACTGCTTTTACACTCATCAACCATAGTTATAGCCTTTGGTTGAATCAGAAATGGAACAAAGAAGAAAACATTAAGTCTATCATAGATTTTTGGCTACCTAGGAGTAGGTATCATAGATTCTTGGTTACCTTTTCACCTCCTAAACACTTGGTCCATAGTTTCCATCCAGCCTGTTTTCTCCCTAGTTGTATAGCTCTTCCAATTTCTTTCTGCCTTGGTTTTTCCCTCCTCCAGACTGCTTCATCCATTTCTTTTATCTGGAACTCCTGAAG
>NW_011484610.1:20434-21088 GCF_000754665.1 Bison bison bison
CCTGAAGTGACTTCTATATATATATATATTTTTACCTAGCCTCTGCCCTCTTTTATAAAATCCCCAGTAACTGCCCAACATGACCACAAGATCTTTGCTGCTTCCACTTTCCTTTAAGTAGCAAAAGTTGTAAGCGTCCAGTCTTACACATTTTGACCCATATTTGGACAAGAGAAAATGAGGGAGTCTTTTAGGGTCAATGGAAAAGTGCCAGAAGAGAAATGCTGCTGTGCTTGAAGATATAAGAATATTTACGAAAAAATACCAAAAGGAGAAATACATGGTGGAACAGAGACAAAAAGGAGGTAACACAGGATTCCTAAGTGGGAAGAAAATACATGTATGGTAGAAAATTTCAGAACAGATGATGTCCTGAAGCAGGAAAGCTGTATTATTCTACAGAAAGGTCTTGATGTGGGTGGTGATATGAAATTGATTGTTTGAAAGGTTAAAAACCAGAGAGTGTCTATGAGCCAAATGAGGAAATAAAGTTGCTGATGGAATTAGTGGACTTGGAAGTTACAGTGAAGTAAACTGGTCAGAAATAGTTTCACAGAAGAGAGAGGATATAATGATCATTAAAAATAGTAGGACTCAGATATATAGAAAGGGGAACTAAAGAGAAGCAGCATTGTAAATATAGGCAGCAAATTT
>NW_011484611.1:0-600 GCF_000754665.1 Bison bison bison
AATCAAGATTGCTGGGAGAAATATCAATAACCTCAGATATGCAGATGCCACCACCTTTATGGCAGAAAGTGAAGAGGAACTAAAAAGGCTCTTGATGAAAGTGAAAGTGGAGAGTGAAAAAGTTGGCTTAAAGCTCAACATTCAGAAACCGAAGATCATGGCATATGGTCCCATCACTTCATGGGAAATAGACAGGAAAACTGTGTAAACAGTGTCAGACTTTATTTTTTTGGGCTCCAAAATCACTACAGATGGTGATTGCAGCCATTAAATTAAAAGACACTTACTCCTTGGAAGGAAAGTTATGATCAACCTAGATAGCATATTCAAAAGCAGAGGCATAACTTTGCCAACAAAGGTCCATCTAGTCAAGGGTAAGGTTTTTCTTGTGGTCATGTATGGATGTGAGAGTTGGACTGTGAAGAAGGCTGAGCGCCGAAGAATTGATGCTTTTGAATTGTGGTGTTGGAGAAGACTCTTGAGAGTCCCTTGGACTGCAAGGAGATCCAACCAGTCCATTCTAAAGGAGATCAGTCCTGGGTTTCTTTGAAGGATGATGCTAAAGTGGAAACTCCAGTACTTTGACCACCTCATGTGAAG
>NW_011484611.1:4506-4816 GCF_000754665.1 Bison bison bison
CAATATATTATCCAAACCATCTGCAGGAGCATGCTTTTAACACACAACCTTAATCATGTCACTCTCTTCTCAAAATTTATTTGGTGTTCCACATCACCCACTGAAATATAAGGCTTTTTGTGATCTAGATTCTGTATGTTCACCTATCCACATTTCCAACCACCTTCCCCTTCCTGCTTTATACTTCATTCTGAAATGTTAAGACTTCCCCACACATACCATCATGCATCATGCCTACATGCCTCTCTATATAATTTCCTCTGCCTCCCATTTTCTCCATTTATTTGTACTTGTTAAGTCCTATTCATTC
>NW_011484611.1:4916-5886 GCF_000754665.1 Bison bison bison
AGGCAATTAAGTACTCCATCCTCTATGTCACCAATGCCCTCTTTTGGCAACAGCATATATCTCTATTTTAGTTAAATATACATGTGTGCTGCATGCTAAGTCACTTCAGATGTGTCCAACTATGGACTTTGTAACCCTATGGACTGTAGCCCACAAAGGCTCCTCTGTCGGGATTCTCTACACAGGAATGCCAGAGTGGGTTGTCATGCTCTCCTGCAGAGAATCTTTCCAACCCAGGGGTCAAATCTGTGTCTCTTCGTCTCCTGCATTGGTTTTATCAGGTTCTTTACCACTAGTGATACTCTATGGTAGCTTGCTGAAATAAGTAAATGAATCAAACTAATAAATCAAATATCTGTAGAGAAAAAGGTTAAAACAAAGTTAAACATTATTTAAAAAGTAATGGCTAATGATGTAGAGATGAGAAATTGGAAATCACACAGAAAAATATAGTGCAACAAAATGAAAGAGTATTCAACAGAACAGAAATGTGTATACAAAACTGCACATGAACTCAGAAAGTGACTCAAGAGTTATCTAGGGACATTAAATCTAAGGAAATGAATGCATACATTTAGAAAGAAATCAGTAGAAAAGGAAAATTGGATTATCCATATTGCGAACTCAGAATAAAAAAAAAGTGACACTGTCTTCCACTTCCACAACCAACAGTGTTTGAAATGAATAGAGAAAAATACCAGAAGAGAAAGTCAAAGACAGAGAAAAAGAAGACACTTTGAAAAAGTGGCTTGGGAAAACAATCATTCTCTTGCTAGCCTTAACTAAATCAGCTATATTTTATCCAGGGTATATACTGACCAATACACATCCACAGAGAATATTTAATACTACTAGAAGAATTGATATTGAACAACAACTCCTGCTGCCAGAAGATGTGGAAAATCTAATGTTTATTTAAATTATCCATGACATCTTTACAGAATACCCTGGATCATTGCAATAGAATTGC
>NW_011484611.1:5986-6157 GCF_000754665.1 Bison bison bison
CTCTGTTACCCCAAAAGAGGTTATTAACAAGAATGATGACAGAAGATAAACACTTAAAAGCACATGAACCCTTTTTTGCAACATGAATTTTTATTAAAGCTCTTCCAATTGCTTGTGCTTTCTGTGCTATCAGAGAAAATAGAAAGTGAAAATAAACGGGCTTGCTGCTGC
>NW_011484611.1:7966-11986 GCF_000754665.1 Bison bison bison
TTTTGAGTTTATTTTTGTGTATGGTGTTAGAAAGTGTTCTATTTTCATTCTTTTACAAGTGGTTGACCAGATTTCCCAGCACCACTTGTTAAAGAGATTGTCTTTAATTCATTGTATATTCTTGCCTCCTTTGTCAACGATAAGGTGTCCATATATGCGTGGATTTATCTCTGGGCTTTCTATGTTTTTCCATTGATTTATATTTCTGTCTTTGTGCCAGTACCATACTGTCTTGATAACTGTGGCTTTGTAGTAGAGCCTGAAGTCAGGTAGGTTGATTCCTCCAGTTCCATTCTTCTTTCTTAAGATCACTTTAGGAATATATCTACCTAAAGAAACTAAAGACCTATATATAGAAAACTATAAAACACTGGTGAAAGAAATCAAAGAGGACACTAATAGATGGAGAAATATACCATGTTCATGGATTGGAAGAATCAATATAGTGAAAATGAGTATACTACCCAAAGCAATTTATAGGTTCAATGCAATCCCTATCAAGCTACCAACAGTATTCTTCACAGAGCTAGAACAAATAATTTCACAATTTGTATGGAAATACAAAAAACCTCGAATAGCCAAAGCGATCTTAAGAAAGAAGAATGGAACTGGAGGAATCAACCTTATAAATTGTAATATCACCTTTAGTGCTGGGTTATAGAAGAAAGGCTTTTTTATGATCGTATCTATCCAATTTTGAAAAAAAAAAAAACTTTCTTTGATTTCACTTAAAACTGCTCTTCTTGAAACTTGTCTAATGATCCAGGATAGTTCAAATGACTTTGTTTTTAAATATTCCTAACTTTATTTTCAATTTTATAGGGACACTAGACTGGTAGATAAAGGAAATTCTGTAGATAGTGCACCTGAGTTTGTGTAATCTCCAGGAGTTCGTGATGGACAGGGAGGCCTGGTGTTCTGCAGTTCATGGGGTCCCAAAGTGTAGGGCATGACTGAGTGACTGAACTGAACTGAACTAAAATAAGCTTTTAGACTTTTATATAGGAAGAAACTCCATCATGGGAAAATAGTATGCTGTGTTTGTCAGATAGCAAATTTATTCTTTGTTCCTAGAGTGAAACATATACTCAAAATGATTTGTCAGAATATCTAAAAGTTGTTTAAGATTCCTTTGGGTCTAACATGATAGTAGAGTGTAGGTAAGCTGGAAAAAATTTTAAAAATGGTGATTAAGATAGTGAATGGATAAAATTGGAGGATAGCAATCACATGATCATCTCTATAGATGCAGAAAAAGCATTTGAAAAAATTCAACATCAATTAATGATAAAAACTCTCAACACGAAGAAACACACTTTAATATAAAGGCAATCTATGACAGTTCCTCAGGTAACAAGATACTCATTGATGAAAAATGGAAAGCTTTTCCTCTAAAACAAGAACAGTTCAAGGGTGCTCACCCTCACCATTTCTATTAAAAATAGTATTAAAGATCCTATCCAAGACAATCAGACAATATAAAGAAAATGCAAAGGAAGTCTAACTGTCACTATTTGCAGATGTTATTATGTTTTCAATATATTGAAAACCCTAAACTCTCCACCAACATACTATTAGAACTAATAAATGAATTCCATAAAGTTGCAGGATACAAGATTAGCATACAGAAACACGTTAGTTTTCTACACACTAACAATGAACTATCATAAATATAAAACAAGCAAACCATCTCATTTACAGTTGCATGAAAAAGCATAAACTACCTATCAATAAACTTAAGAAAGGTGGTGAAAGACCTATACTCTAAAAACTATAAAATATTGATGTAGGAAACTGAAGATGATATGAAGAAATGGAAGCAGAAACCTTGTTCATGATTTAGAAAAATTAATACTGTTAAAATGTCCATACTACCCAAAGCAATCTAAAAACTTAATAAAATCCCTATCAAAATCCCTATGTCTTTTATTACAGAACAAATTATCCTAAAATTTCTATGAAACCACAAAATTAGAGCAGTAATGAGGCAAAAAACAACAACAACAACAACAACAACAACAAAGCTTAGGGAATCATGCTCCCTGATGCAGGTAATTCTACAAAGCTACAGTAATCAGCACAGTATTGTACTGGCACAGAAACAGACACATAGATCAATGGAATAGAATAGAGAACACAGAAATAAATCCATGTGCAATTAAGGTACAGCAATGAAGGCAAAATATACCTGCTTTATATAAAGGAGGAATATGTAAGACCAAAAACCATAAAAATCCCAGAACAAAACATAAGCAGCACACTCTCTGACAAAGTCTTAGCAATATTGTTTTGTATCTGTTTTGTTTTTGTATTTTTTTAAAGACAAGGGAAACAAAAGCAAAGTAAGGGGACCTAATTAAACTTAAAAAAAAAAAAACACTTTTATACAGTGAAGTAAACCACTGACAAAATTAAAAGACAACCTACTAAATGTGAGAAGATATTTGCAAATGATATTTCTGATAGGGAGTTAATATCCAAAATATATAAAAAGCTCATTAATGCAAGAAAAAAATCAAACAATATGATAAAAAAAATAGGCAGGAGACCTCAATAGATATTTCACCAAAGAAGACATGCAGATGGCCAAAAGGTGCTCAACATCACTAATCATCAGAAAAATGCAAATCAAAACCATAATTAGATATTACCTCACACTTGTCAGAATGGCTATAATCAAAATGACAGCAAATAATAAATGCTTGCAAGGATATGAAGTAAAGTGAACACTAGTAAATTATTGGTCATAATATAAATTGGTAGAGCTACTGTGAAAAACAGTAAGGAAGGTCCTCAAAAAGTTAAAAATGGAACTACCATATATTCCAACAATTCTACTTCTGAGTATATATCTGAAAAAAAAAAATAAATGTATTGATTCAACAGACACATGCACCTAAATATTCACAGCAGCATAATTTATAATACCCAAGATATGCAAGCAAACTATGAAAGAATGAAGATGCTTATAGCATGTGTGTGTATATGTATATATATATATATATAAACTTATATATATATATGTATATATATATATACACATACATATCACAACAAACTATTACTCAGCCATAAAAAAGGAATGACATTTTGCCATTTTCTGCAAGTTAGATGAACCTAGAGGATATTGTGCTTAGTCAAGTAACTCAGAGAAAGGCAATGCTGTAATTTTTACTTATATGTGAAAACTAAAAAATAAAACAAATAAATGAAGATAACGAAAGAGAAACAAATTTACTGACACAGGGAAGAAACTAGTGATTACCTGTGGGGAGAGGCAAGATAGGGGAAGGGGATGAAGGAGTACAGACTACTAGGTATCAAGTAAGATAGAAGGATGTGATGTATAGCATAGATAGTATAACCAATATTTTTAATTGAAGCATAGTTCACAAGTCTTACATTAGTTTCAGGTGTATAATACAGTGATCCAACATTTTTATAGATTATATTCCATTTAAATTTTGTTTAAACTAATGACTATAGTTTGGCAGTATGGAAATTTTGACAATATTAATTCTTCTCATCCATTCATGTGGCATATATTTCCAGTTCTTTGTATCATCTTCACTTTCATTCATCAATATTTTATAGTTTTCAGAGTATAGATCATTAACTTCCTTGCTTAAGTTTATTGCTAGGTAGTTTATTCTTTCTGATGCAATTGTCAGTGGGATGCTTTATTTCCTTTCTCTTTCTGATAGCTCATTACTAGTGTGTAGAAAAGTAAGTTTTCTGTATGTTAATCTTGCATCTTTCTACTTTAAAGAATTCATTTGTTCTAACAATCCCAAAGAAAGGCAATGCCAAAGAATGCTCAATTACCGCAAAATTGCACTCATCTCACATGCTAGTAAAGTAATGCTCAAAATTCTCCAAGCCAGGCTTCAGCAATACATGAACAGTGAACTTCCTGATGTTCAAGCTGGCTTTAGAAAAGGCAGAGGAACCAGAGAACAAATTTCCAACATCCACTGGATCATGGAAAAAGCAAGAGAGTTCCAGAAAAGCATCTATTTC
>NW_011484611.1:13112-14894 GCF_000754665.1 Bison bison bison
GAGATCCAACCAGTCCATTCTGAAGGAGATCAGCCCTGGGATTTCTTTGGAAGGAATGATTCTAAAGCTGAAACTCCAGTACTTTGGCCACATCATGTGAAGAGCTGACTCATTTGAAAAGACTCTGATGCTGGGCGGGATTGGGGGCAGGAGGAGAAGCGGACGACAGAGGACGAGATGGCTGGATGGCATCACTGACTTGATGGACGTGAGTCTGAGTGAACTCTGGGAGTTTGTGATGGACAGGGAGGCGTGGCGTGCTGCGATTCATGGGGTCACAAAGAGTTGGACAAGACTGAGTGACTGAACTGAACTGAATAATACTGGACAGTTTAGGGTTTTCTACATATTATTTTTGGTTACCTATAAATAATAAGTTTTGCTTCTTCCCTTCCACATTGGATAACTTTTAGTTCTTTTCTTGCCTAACTGCTGTAGTTAGGAGTTCCAATGTTAAGCAGAAGTGGTGAGAGTGGGCACATACACCTTGTTCCTGATTTCAGAGGAAAGATTTTTAGCTTTTTGCTGTTGAGTATGACGTTAGCTGTGGGTTTTTTATAAATGATCTTTATTAAGTTGAGATGTGTTCCCTATATGTAAACTTTTATGAGAGTTTTTATCAAGAATTGATGCTGGATTTTAATAATGGTTTCTGCAAATTGAAGAGATCATATGATTTTTATCCTTCCTTTTGTTAATATGGCATACTACATTGACTGATTTGCAGATGATGAACCACATTGTCATCACTAGAACACAGACCACTTGATCATGGTATATGATACTTTCTATTTATTGTTGAGTTTGGTTTTTTGATATTTTGTTGAGAATTTTTGCATCTATATTTATCAGAGATATTGGCCTTTAACTTTCTTGTAGTATCTCTATTTGGTTTTGGTATTAGGATAATTGTGGCCTCGTAGAATGAAGTTGGGAGTGTTCTATCCTCTTCAATATATTGAAATAGTTTGAGCATATATTTATTAGCTTTTCTTTATGTTTGATTGACTTTCCCAGTGAAGCCATTCAGTCCTAGACTTTTGTTTGCTGGGAGGTTTTGTTTTGTTGTTTGTTTTGTTTTTTAAATAAATTCAGTTTCACTGTTAGTGATCAGTCTATTCAGATTGTCTGTTTCTTCTTGACTCAGTATTAGAAGGTTTTACGTTTCTAGAGATTTGCTCATTTTTTATAGGTGGTCCAATATGTTGGCATATAGCTGCTCATTATATTCTCTTATTGATATTTTGCATCTCTGTGGTATCAGTTGTTATTTTTCCTCTTTCATTTTTTATTTTATTTATTCAGTTCTTTTCTTACTTCTTCTTGTTGAGCCTGGCTAAAGGTTATCCATTTTACTTTTCAAAAACACAAGCTCTTGCTTTCACTGGTCTTTTGTATTGTTTTTTTTTGGTCCCTATTTTATTTCTTCCTTTATTTTATTTACTCTGACCTTTATTATTTTCTTTCTCCACATGACTTTTAAGGTTTCTGATTCATTTTCAAATTCCTTTAAACAGTAGGTTAGGTTGTTTGAGAGTTTTCTTATTTCTTGAAGTAGGCCTGCATCACTATGAACTTCCCTCTGTGCTTGCTGACCCCATAGATTTTATAAAATTTTATTTCCATTTTCATTTGTCTAGAGGTATTTTCTTTGATATCTCTTTGATTTCTTCATTGGCTCATTAGTTTTTTGTTTTTAATTAGCTTGTTGTTTAGTCTCTATGTGTTTATGCTTTTCTCATTTTTCTTCCTCTAATTGATGTCTTTTTTTTTTCACTTTTT
>NW_011484611.1:14994-15558 GCF_000754665.1 Bison bison bison
TGTGTATATGTACCACAGCTTTCTTATCCATTCATCTGCTGATGGACATCTAGGTTGCTTCCATGTCCTGTCTATTATAAACAGTGCTGTCATGAACATTGGGGTACACGTGTCTCTTTCCCTTCTGGTTTCCTCAGTGTGTATGCCCAGTAGTGGGATTACTGTATCATAAGGCAGTTCTATTTCCAGTTTTTTAAGGAATCTCCACACTGTTCTCCATAGTGGCTGTACTAATTTGCATTCCCACCAACCGTGTAAGAGAGTCCCTTTTCTCCACACCCTCTCCAGCATTTATTGCTTGTAGACTTTTGGATCACAGCCATTCTGACTGGTGTGAAATGGTACCTCATAGTGGATTTGATTTGCATTTCTCTGATAATGAGTGATGTTGAGCATCTTTTCATGTGTTTGTTAGCCATCTGCCTGTCTGCTTTGGAGAAATGTCTATTTAGTTCTTTGGCCCATTTTTTGATTGGGTCATTTCTGGAGTTGAGATATAGGAGTTGCTTGTATATTTTTGAGATTAGTTGTTTGTCAGTTGCTTCATTTGCTATTATTTTCTCC
>NW_011484611.1:16304-19570 GCF_000754665.1 Bison bison bison
GGGAAAAATGCTTGGTTATAATTTCTATCCTCTTGAGTTTTTTTTTTTTTTTTGGCCTAAGATGTGATTTACCCTGCAGAATGTTCCATATGCACTTGCAAAGAATGTGTATTCTAGTGGTTTTGGATGAAACATCTCCATCTCCCAACACTAGCACACTAGCCCCAGAGGGGAGCAGTGCTGGCTCAAGAGTCTGGTGCGGGTGCTTGACATGGGTCCAGGCATAGGTTGTGGTGACTTTGGCCACATTCAGAGACCCAGACTACTTCTACTGCACTGCCTGTACAAGTGCCAGTAATGGTTGTCCCTACCTTGCTCAGATGATGCTTCAGGTCTGAGCTGCCTTTGCCACTCACAGCTCATCTCTCCCCTCAGCTATAACAATCCCTGGCCCAGTGTGGAGCTGTGTCATGAAGCAACTGGAACCAGAACAGAGACTCAACTCAGTCTAGGGCATATGCCAGGATGGTCATGGGAAACTAACCAGCATCCTATGTAATTTCAATCTGCTCTTCCTACTGTTTTGGGAGTAAGAACATTTGTGCACGCTCCTCACAAATGGATTCCAATCTTCCCACAGCCCTCTTGTTAGTCCCATTGGCCTTCCAACTAACCAAACAAGGGAACACATCTTCCTGGTGTCAGGTCCCAGGGCTGTGGCAGCCAATATGTGATTCAAACCACCCCCTCTCCAGGGAGGATCTCCACTCATGTAATTGATCCCTTCTTCTGTGTCCTCTTCCAAGGGCACAAATCCTGACCTGATTGGTTCCCTTCCCTTCCTACTCAATCCTATGTGAATTTTTATTACAGCCTTGATTGTACAGGAGGTGGGTTTTTTATTTTTTTGTTTGTTTTGCAGTCTCCAGTTAAAATTTTCACTGAGAATTATTACACTTCTAGATGCACTTTTGATATGTTTTTTGGGGTAGGTGATTTCCATGTTCTCCTATTCCACCATCTGGATCCTCTCTCAGTGGAAATCCAAGAGGAAAACTGCCACAGGAACCAGCACTGAAGTAGGAAAACTGGAACTGTAATAGATGAATTGCTAAAGTCTCAGTGTAGGCAACTATGGGAGTTAAAAATTAGAGGAAGAACCATTCCTGGTTCAGTATTAGGTTGAATTCCTTACAATATTGTGAGATTTACCTCTAGGAATTTGACCAAAATTCTACAGTAAATATTGGAGAAAATACCCTCCTGCTTTCCACAAAGAGAAAGGAAAAGGAACCATTTTGAAAAATTATATCCAATATTTTATAATAACTTAAACTGATGGTGAGAGGAGTCAAAATATTTAATTTGGGAAATTTGGGGGAAAACAAAAATGTTGATTTGAATAGAAAAGAGAAGGAAGAAACAAGGGATGGAAGGAAAGAAAGGGAAAGAAAGAACCTTTGCAGCAGGTATCAGAGCTGTCCTGAAATATTTAGAAGGCCATTTTGTTAAAAAAAAAGAAAAAAGAGTTTGTCTGTAGAACACAAAGGACAAAATCAAGACAACAAACTGATGTTACCTTAGAAATATATTTCAGGTCAATTCAAGAAAGGCTTTTCAAATAATGTGAGATCTAAGAAGATATGATGACTTTACCTCAGACATATGTTAAGGGTCCACTCAGTAGGAGATTGAAAAAGAAAATTGAATATTAAATGAAATGATAGGGAGATCATCTTTAAAGATGATTTCATCCCTGAGATTCTCCAATTGTTACATTTTCTTTTAATGTAGCTAGTATGCATCATTCATCCATTTTTGAATGCTGATATGCTTATTTTCTAAACTAAAACTGGCTTGAGAACACATCTGCAAATTAACAGAAAGTCCAACATTTTTTGTTTGGAGCACCTATTTTCCCTGGATGGGCCAAGAAACCAAAGTTTACAGTCTGCATGAGAAGATTTATTTAATTTCCACATTTAAAATCAGAGACAGCTCTGATGTCTAATGTTTCTACAACTATCACTGCCTTTGTTTCTTGCCACCACACAGAATCACTGTTCACAATAATCTTTCATAACTGACCTCTGCTGCAGGTCTACATTCAGGGAATGTCTAACTGGCCCCAGCTCTCCAGAACAAGCCAATATTGTCCTTCAAGATAAGATGATTTTAAGCATAAAATTTTCCCTCTCTTAAACATGTCCCAAGATGTCTCTCAATTGTTTTCCATGGTTATAGTTCTTTCACTCCTAATACTTCATCTTCCCCAGTTCATTACCTTGTAAAATTACCACTATCCGTAGAATCATTATGTCTACATATATTATGGTTTTTAACCTTTGAGAACTTGCAACTTCCAGGCTAGTAGATGTACACCATGAATCAGGCAGCTTTTCCTTTATAACACTTGAAATACAAAGAATCATTTTTTATTATATTTTCCCAATAATAAGGCTACTATCTTCTCTTTTAAAAGCTGGCTTCCCTAAGTTTTAACACTTGCTTCTCAGAAGAGTATTAATATATTTAGTGGCTAGAAGATAATTTATACTTTTAAGGAAAACAACCAGTGAATTTCTGGCTTGCTAGACTGGCAGGGGGTGGGGGTAGTATTCTAAGCTTTCTCCCTAAAATAAATACTCTGCTATATTTAGAAACTTATCTGGCTAAAAAAAATTTCCTGTTTATAATAAAATGCATTTTATTAGAAATACTATCCTGGTCCTTACACTTAGACAAAATTATTTTTCTCTAACTGAACTTTCCAAATATTTACACCTATCACCAATTAAAGTGTTTGTTTATGCAATAGCTGCTTTTAAGCAGGGAGACAAACATCATTGAAAGATAAAGATATATTGTATTTTGGAGTTATAATAATGAAAGGTGAAACAGATATTAAGAAATTTAGAGGGGGAGGAGCTAAGGTGGCAGAGGAATAGGACAGGGAGAACACTTTCTCCCCCACAAATTCATCAAAAGGACATTTAAACGCTGAGTAAAAACAATTTCTGAATGCCAGCAGAGGACATCAGGCACCCAGAAAAGCAACCCATTGTCTTCGAAAGGAGGTAGGAAAAAAATATAAAAGACAAAAATAGAGACAAAAGAGGGAGGGACGGAGCTCCATCCCAGGAAGAGAGTCTTAAAAAGAAAGAAGTTTCCAACACCAGGAAACATTCTCACTGCCGAGTCTGTGCCGAGCCTTGGAAACACAGAGGGCAACATAACAGAGAGGAAAAATAAATAAACATTTAAAGCCCACAGATTACAAGCCCAACGTTAACTCCCCCAGCAGAGAAGCAGCGCAGACACCTGCA
>NW_011484611.1:20390-21206 GCF_000754665.1 Bison bison bison
AGAAAACTTCATATATATATTTTTTATAACTTTTGTGACCTTGTTTTTTTTTTTTTCTTATTTTCTTAAAGATTGTATTTTTGAAATTCCAAACTCTGCTCTAGATTTTTAATTTTAGCTTTTTAGTATTTGTTATCAATTGTGTACCTATTTTTTTTTATATATAACTTTTGTGACCTTTTTTTTTCTCTCTTTCTTTCTCTTCATCTTTTCTTTAAAATTGTATTCCTGAAATTCCAAACTCTACTCTAGATTTTTAATTTATGCTTTTTGGTATTTGTTATCAATTTTGTACCTATATCTTCTTTATAATTTTTGTGACTTTGCTTTTTTTCTCTCTCTTTTTCTTCTTCTTTTCTTTAACATTGAATTTTTGAAATTTCAAACTTTACTCTAGATTTTTTAACTTTTGCTTTTTGCTATTTCTTATCAATTTTGTATATATATATATGTTTTTTAATTTAATTTTATTTTTAAACTTTACAATATTGTATTGGTTTTGCCAGATATTGAAATGTATCCACCACAAGTATACATGTGTTCCCCATCCTGAACTCTCCTCCCTCCTCCCTCCCCATGCCATCCCTCTGGGTCGTGGAGAAAAGGGAAAACTCTTACACTGTTGGTGGGAATGCAAACTAGTACAGCCATTACGGAGAACAGTTTGGAGATTCCTTAAAAAACTTGAAATAGAACTGCCTTATGATCCAGCAATCCCACTACTGTGCATACACACTGAGGAAACCAGAATTGAAAGAGACACGTGTACCCCAATGTTCATCGCAGCACTGTTTATAATAGCCAGGACATGGAAGC
>NW_011484611.1:21306-21619 GCF_000754665.1 Bison bison bison
AGAGTGAAGTAAGCCAGAAAGAAAAACACCAATACAGTATACTAGCACATATATATGGAATTTAGAAAGATGGTAACAATAATCCTGTATATGAGACAGCAAAAGAGATACTGATGTATATTTTCTTTATAATTTTTGTGACTTTGTTTTCTTTTTCTCTTTCTTTTCCTTCTTCTTTTCTTTAACATTGTATTTTTGAAATTCCAAACTCTACTCTAGATTTTTAATTTTTGCTTTTAGGTATTTGTTACCAATTTTGTACCTTTAAGAACCCAATATTCAGTACCCATTTTTTACTAGGGAGTGAGATTAC
>NW_011484611.1:21719-22614 GCF_000754665.1 Bison bison bison
CCTAGATGTTTTATCAATGGTGCTGTATAGAAGGAGAAGTTTTGAGACTACTGTAAAAATAAGACCGATTACTGGAAGCAGGAGGCTTAAGTCCAAACCCTGACTCCAGGGAACATTAACTGATAGGAGCTCATCAAATGCCTCCATGCCTACACTGAAACCAAGCACCACACAAGCACAAACAAGTTCCAGGGCAAGACATACCACGCAAATTCTCCAGCAACACAGGAACACAGCCCTGAGCTCCAATATACAGGCTTCCCAAAGTAACCCTAAAACCATAGACATCTCATAACTCATTACTGGACACTTCATTGCACTCCAGAGAGAAGAAATCCAGCTCCACCCACCAGAACACCGACACAAGCTTCCCTAACCAAGAAACCTTGACAAGCCACCTGTACAAACCCACACACAGTGAGGAAATGCCACAATAAAGAGAACTCCACAAACTGCCAGAATACAGAAAGGACACCCCAAACTCAGTAATTTAAACACAATGAAGAGAAAGAGGAATACCCAGCAGGTAAAGGAACAGGATCAATGCCCACCAAACCAAACAAAGAGGAAGACATATGGAATCTACCTGATAAAGAATTCCAAATAATGATAGTGAATGTGATACAAAATCTTGAAATCAAAATGTAATCACAGATAAATAGCCTGGAGACAAGGATTGAGAAGATGCAAGAAAGGTTTAACAAGGACCTAGAAGAAATAAAAAAGTGTCAATATATAATGAATAATGCAATAAATGAGATCAAAAACACTGTGGATGCAACAAATAGTAGAATAAGAGAGGCAGAAGATAGGATTAGTGAAATAGAAGATAGAATGGTAGAAATAAATGAAGCAGAGAGGAAAAAAGAAAAATGAATTAAAAGAAATGAGGACA
>NW_011484611.1:22714-24942 GCF_000754665.1 Bison bison bison
ACATTTGAATCATAGGGGTCCCAGAAGAAGAAGACAAAAAGAAAGACCATGAGAGAATACTTGAGGAGATAATAGTTGAAAGCTTCCCTAAAATGGGGAAGGAAATAATCACCCAAGTCCAAGAAACCCAGAGACTCCCAAACAGGATCAACCCAAGGTGAAACACCCCAAGACACATATTAATCAAATTAACAAAGATCAAACACAAAGAACAAATATTAAAAGCAGCAAGGGAAAAACAACAAATAACACAAAGGGAATTCCCATAAGGATAACAGCTGATCTTTCAATAGAAACTCTCCAAGCCAGGAGGGAATGGCAAGACATACTTAGAGTGATGAAAGAAAATAACCTACAGCCCAGACTTTTGTACCCAGCAAGGATCTCATTAAAATATGAAGGAGAAATCAAAAGCTTTTCAGACAAGCAAAAGCTGAGAGAATTCAGGACCACCAAACCAGCTCTCCAACAAATACTAAAGGATATTCTCTAGACAGGAAACACAAAAATGGTGTATAAATTCGAACCCACAACAATAAAGTAAATGGCAATGGGATCATACTTATCAATAATTACCTTAAACGTAAATGGGTTGAATGCCCCAACCAAAAGACAACTACTGGCTGAATGGAAACAAAAACAAGACCCCTATATATGTTGTCTACAAGAGACGCACCTCAAAACAGGGGACACATACGGACTGAAAGTGAAGGGCTGGGAAAAGATTTTCCATGCAAATAGAGACCAAAAGAAAGCACGAGTAGCAATACTCACATCAGACAAAATAGACTTTAAAACAAAGGCTGTGAAAAGAGAAAAAGACGGTCACTACATAATGATCAATCCAAAAAGAAGATATAACAATTATAAATATATATGCATCCAACATAGGAGCACCACAATATGTAGGAAAAATGCTAACAACTATTAAAGGAGAAATTAACAATAACACAATAATAGTGGGAGACTTTAATACCCCAACCCACACCTATGGATAGATCAACTAAACAGAAAATTAACAAGGAAACACAAACTTTATATGATACAACAGACCAGTTAGACCTAATTGATATCTATAGGACATTTCATCCAAAAACAATGAATTTCACCTTTTTCTCAAGCACACACAGAACCTTCTCCAGGATAGATCACATCCTGGGCCATAAATCTAGCCTTGGTAAATTCAGAAAAACTGAAATAATTCCAAGCATCTTTTCTGACCACAATGCAGTAAGATTAGATCTCAATTACAGGAGAAAAATTATTAAACATTCCAACATATGGAGGCTGCACAACACGCTGCTGAATAACCAACATATCACAGAAGAAATGAAAAAAGAAATCAAAATTTGCAAAGAAATGAATGAAAATGAAAACAGACAACCCAAAACCTGTGAGACACTGTAAAAGCAGTCCTAAGGGGAAAGTTCATAGCAATACAGGCATACCTCAAGAAACAAGAAAAAAGTCAAATAAATAACCTAAGTCTACACCTAAAGCAACTAGAAAAGGAAGAAATGAAGAACCCCAGGGTTAGTAGAAGGAAAGAAATCTTAAAAACTAAGGCAGAAATAAATGCAAAAGAAATAAAAGAGACCATAGCAAAAATCAACAAAGCCAAAAGCTGGTTCTTTGAAAGGATACATAAAATTGACAAACCATTAGCCAAGCTCATCAAGAAACAAAGGGGGAGAAAAATCAATTCAATAAAATTAGAAATTAAAATGGAGTGATCACAAAAGACAACACAGAAATACAAAGGATCATAAGAGACTACTATCAGCAATTATATGCCAATAAAATGGACAACATGGAAGAAATGGACAAATTCTTAGAAAAGTACAACTTTCAAAAACTGGACCAGGAAGAAATAGAAAATCTTAACAGACCCATCATAAGCACGGAAATTGAAACTGTAATCAGAAATCTTCCAGCAAACAAAAGCACAGGTCCAGATGGCTTCACAGCTGAATTCTACCAAAAATTTAGAGAAGAGCTAACACCTATCCTGCTCAAACTCTTCCAGAAAATTGCAGAGGAAGGTAAACTTCCAAACTCATTCTATGAGGCCACCATCACCCTAATACCAAAACCTGACAAAGATGCCACAAAAAAAGAAAACTACAGGCCGATATCACTGATGAACATAGATGAAAAATCTTTACCAAAATTATAGCAATCAGAATCCAAGGACACATTAAAAAGATCATACACCATGACCAAGTGGG
>NW_011484611.1:25042-25552 GCF_000754665.1 Bison bison bison
TAATGGAAATGGAGGAATCAACTTGCCTGACTTCAGGCTCTACTACAAAGCCATAGTCATCAAGACAGTATTGTACTGGCACACAGACAGTAATATAGATCAATGGAACAAAATAGAAAGCCAAGAGGTAAATCCATGCACTTATGGACACCTTATCTTTGACAAAGGAGGCAAGAATATACAATGGATTAAAGGCAACCTCTTTAACCAGTGGTACTGGGAAAACTGGTCAACCACTTGTAAAAGAATGAAACTAGAACACTTTCTAACAGCATACACAAAAATAAACTCAAAATGGATTAAAGATCTCAACGTAAGACCAGAAACTATAAAACTCCTAGAGGAGAACATAGGCAAAACACTCTCCGACATACATCACAGCAGGATCCTCTATGACCCACTTCCCAGAATATTGGAAATAAAAGCAAAAATAAACGAATGGGACCTAATTAAACTTAAAAACTTCTGCACAACAAAGGAAACTATAAACAAGGTGAAAATTCAGCCTTC
>NW_011484611.1:25652-26015 GCF_000754665.1 Bison bison bison
TCTTTCTTTTCCTTCTTCTTTTCTTTAACATTGTATTTTTGAAATTCCAAACTCTACTCTAGATTTTTAATTTTTGCTTTTAGGTATTTGTTACCAATTTTGTACCTTTAAGAACCCAATATTCAGTACCCATTTTTTACTAGGGAGTGAGATTACTGGCTTGACTGCTTTCTCCCCCTTTGGACTATCCTTTTTTTCCACCAGGTCTCCTGTGTCTCCTCCCTAACCCTTCTCTACTTGACCCAACTCTGTGAATTTCTGTGTGTTCCAGACGGTGGAGAATACTTAGGGAACTGATTACTGGCTGGACCTGTCTCTCTCCTTTTCATTCCCTCCTTTTATCCTTCTGGCCACCTCTGTCTC
>NW_011484611.1:27209-27653 GCF_000754665.1 Bison bison bison
CTGGGGCTGGTGCACTGGGACGACCCAGAGGGAGGATATGGGGAGGGAGGAGGGAGGAGGGTTCAGGATCGGGAACACATGTATACCTGTGGCAGATTCATTTTAATTTATGGCAAAACCAACAAAATATTTTAAAGTTAAATAAAATGAAATTAAAAAAAATTTAGAAAGAGAGCAAGGACTGATATTTTTGATTTTTTGATCATTTCCCCATCAATCATTTAATATTGATCTTGGCAAATATACTGACTTTTATTCAGTTATTCATACCTCTCTGATGAAGACCTTGTGCTTTGGGAGAAGATAACTCTATCTCTAAACTCTAGGATAGCTCATGTGAATTAAACCTAAGATAATTTACATAACACCATTTATTTCCAAGTGGTTCAGTGGTAAAGTATCCACCTACCAATGCAGGAGATGTGGGTTTAATCCCTGGGTTAG
>NW_011484611.1:28496-28838 GCF_000754665.1 Bison bison bison
TGTTTAATGATCTTGTATGTGAGGAACCAATCTAATTTGTGAAAACAAATTGCTTTTTGGGGATATTTTATTTCAACCCAAACTGAATATATTACTCATTTTTTATTTTTTATGAGCACTTACTCTATTTTATTGTTTTGAAGTATAGTTGGTTTACAATATTAGTCTCTGTTGTACAACTGGTAATTCAAAATTTCTATAGATTATATTACATTTAAAGTTATAAAATATTTTTAAAGTAGCAATAAAGAGTATGCTGCTGCTGCTGCTAAGTCGCTTCAGTCGTGTCCAACTCTGTGCGACCCCATAAATGGCAGCCCGCCAGGCTCCGCCATCCCAGGG
>NW_011484612.1:0-502 GCF_000754665.1 Bison bison bison
GTCAGCTCCCAGTCTTGTTTTTGTTGACTGTATAGAGCTTCTCCATCTTTGGCTGCAAAGAATATAATCCATCTGATTTTGGTGTTGAGCATCTGGTGATGTCCATTTGTAGAGTCTTCTCTTGTGTTGTTGGAAGAGGGTGTTTGCTATGATCAGTGCGTTCTCTTGGCAAAACTCTATTAGCCTTTGCCCTGCTTCATTCCGTATTCCAAGGCCAAATTTGCCTGTTACTCCAGGTGTTTCTTGACTTCCTACTTTTGCATTCCAGTCCCCTATAATGAAAAGGACATCTTTTTTGGGTGTTAGTTCTAAAAGGTCTTGTAGGTCTTCATAGAACCGTTCAACTTCAGCTTCTTCAGCATTACTGGTTGGGGCATAGACTTGGATTACCATGATATTGAATGGTTTGCCTTGGAAACGAACGGAGATCATTCTGTCATTTTTGAGGCTGCATCCAAGTACTGCATTTTGGACTCTTTTGTTGACCATGATGGCTACTCCA
>NW_011484612.1:602-2783 GCF_000754665.1 Bison bison bison
CATCCACACTGCATTTTATAGATGGTGTTTTTTTGTGAGCCATAGATGAACCACTGCCTCCAAAAGATGCACATGGTTATCATCTCTGCTTGAGAGTAGATGAACATGAGTATTGGTGAGGATGGTTATAGATCCAGGGGTCATGTAGAGAGAATAGCAAATAAGGAGCCCTGTGAATAGCAAGTAAGGAGCCCTGTGAATGCCTTCTTTCTTAGAACCTTTGCTTTGTCCTCCAATCTAGGGCATGGCCAGTGTTTCTTAACCTAGTAATTACGTGAGTTCTTTCCACAGTCAAGGTGTGAGATTGGAGCAGTTCAAAGCAAGTGTTGGCCTGGTGGTGAGATAGTAAGGAGGTGGGAGGTACCCCATATATTTTTGGGTGAGCCAGATTTCTCAGAATAGCTTTTTTTTTCTTCAGTAAATATTATGATTAATTTTCCAGCAGAACTGTTCTTAGCTTAGGTCCTTTCCCAGGGAAATTTTATCAAATCCATTTGGTGATACAACATAGACATTCCAGAAAGTGGGAAGCCCAAGAACATGTCAGAAAGAGAGCTCCTTTGGGGCAGATACACCTAACCACATGGTTAATTAAGAGACTTTGTTCCCTTATTCATCCCTTTCTGGCTAAGTGACAGCAGGTGCATGAAGAAGTAGGCAGTCTGAATTCCCTTGAGTAAGGAAAAGGCTAAAGGGTAGGTATGAAAAAAAGTATGAAAGTAAAACAAAGCAAATCTAGGCAAGCTTAAAGGAAATCAGGCAGATAACCAAAGGAAATCAGAAGGAAAATTTAAACCATTGGTTATGGTTTTTTCTCTCACTTATATTTTATTCAGTTTTCATCAGAATATGGATTTGTGAACTTGGGCATGGGTGGAACTTCTTTGTAGATCTTTTTTACATTCTCAGCCCACATAATTAAAATAAATAAATAAATATATATATATATATATATGTATATATTTTCTTGGTGAACAGAACACTGGATTAGGAGCTAGGAGGCCTAGATTCTCTTATGATATTAGCCTTCATTGTATTTGAAATCTTGTGCAATCCCTTAAACACCTTGAGCCTCTGAGTTTTGTTTTCCTAAAGGAGATAACACAGATCTTGTCTTGACTACCTCACGGAGTTGCTGTTGCATTGTATGAGATAACCTATGTGGAAGGCTCTACTCTGGATTATTCAGAAATAAATATGTAAGGAAGTAGAAAAATGAATATATAAGTATCATGACAGGTGCTAAGATTCTACTTCATCCATACATAGTTCCCCCAACCTTTGGCATTCAGAACAGCTATGCAACATCCCAGACTTTGATGCAGGCCGTAAGGTTCAGTTAACAGCTCAGAAGCATTGAAAAGTGTTTGTAAAGCCCCTTCCCAAGGTTCCTAAAGTGAGGTTGTTTCATTGAAATCAGTTTGCTCAATTTCAGACTTTTCTGGAAATGGATCTCTGGTAGTGGGACATAGGACCTGTGTTTTAGCATCAGAAAATGATTTGTTTTTTAATTGAGGGATGACAAATAAGGTGGATTGAGTCTATTGATTTTGTGTACAGCTTGATGATAATTCACATGTACAGCATCCATATAATCGTCACCCAGATGAAGATACAAAACATTTCTAGCATCCCCAGAAAGTTCCCTCCTGTCCTTTTGCAGTCTGTATTCAACCCCTAACCAAGATAACCATCCTTATCATCCGTATCGTGGGGCCATTTCCTTCTCCAGTATCATCAATTAGTTTTGCCTATTTTTGAATTTCATGTAAAATGGAATCATATAGTATATATTATTTTGTGTCTGACTTTTCTTACTCAGCATGATTTATATAGGATTCATTGGTCATTTTGTGCGCCAACATTCAGTCTTTGTGCGCCAACATTCAGTCTTTCTTTTTCTTAATTTGCTGTGTTGTATTCCTTTATATGAATATGACACCATTCATTTATACATTTTCTTATCGAGGAATTGGACTTCTGTAAAGTCAAAAGTAAAAGGTACTATTCTAAATAATGGGTTGTTGTTGTTCAGTTGCTCAGTCGTGTCCAACTCTTTGCAACACCATGGACTGCAGCACACCATGCTTCCCTGTCCTTCCCTATTTCCCAGAGTTTGTTCAAACTCATGTCCATTGAGTTGATGATGCCATCCAACCATCTCATCCTCTGTCATCCCCT
>NW_011484612.1:3726-6912 GCF_000754665.1 Bison bison bison
AAGTGAGGTCATTAACTCAAAGACGGAAAAGTAGCAACCAAGGACTATGTAATAAATTGTGCATAATAACTCTTAATAATTTCATTTTAAATAAAATAATTTAAATAAAACACAAATATTTCTTGTACTCAGTCTTAAATTTAACAAAATATTCAAATAATAAATCAAATTTTCAAAATTCTTTGGTCTTACATTCAAGTGAGTTAAAGAAAAGAGAAAGAGTTTAGAGGGGACAGAAAAAAGTGGGCAGGAGCACAACTATATTTATATAAAGAAAGATAAAAATGAGAATGACAGAGATATAAGTGGGAAAACAGAGAGGAATGTGTAAGAAGAGGTAACCGAGGAAAACAGAAGACAGGGATTATTTTCTGGATATGGAGATGCATAGATGTAGTAAAGGAAGCCAAGAGTGACAGAGAATAGGGGTTGGGGAGGGAAGGACGTGAGAAGGAACACTTGATTATTTTTGGCCTGGAAGGATTATTTTTGACCTTGTATCTGAACCTATGACCAACATTATATAATGGTTATTTTCAATTTTATTGAAGTAGAATTCACATACAATAAAATGCACCTATTTTAAGTGTTTTGTTTGATAAATGTGTACACCTGTGTAACCACCTTCCTAATTAGTATACAGAACATTCCTAAACCCCCGAGGGTCTTCCTTGACCTTTTGCAATGAACCCAGTACTTCCTGCTCTAGGCAATATCTGATTTGATTTCTATTGCAATAGATTTGTTTTGTCTGTTCTGTGGATGAAAACATACAGTATATTCTTTTGTATCTGACTTCTTTCACTTAGAATTCTAATGCTTTTAAGATTTTTTGTGTGTAGTTGGTATGTATTATAATAGTAGTTTGTTTCTTTTTATTCATCTCATTGTATGAACAGACAGTTGATTCTTGAACAACTTGAGTGTGAACTTAGAGGGGGTCCACTTATGTGTGGATTTGTTCAACAACAAATACTACACAGTCCACAGTTGGCTGAATCCACTGATGTGGAACAGCCGGTATGGAGGAATTAAACCCTGTATTGGAAGGGCCAAATAAAAATTATATGCAAGTTTTCAACTGCAAGGAGTGTAGGTATCCCTAACTTCTGCATTGTTTAAGGGTCAACAATTTGTTTATCCATTCATCTGTTCATGGACATTTAGATTGTTTCCAGTTTGGGTCACTCATGACTAAAGCTGTTACGAACATTGTGTATATAATTCACTTTGTGGACATACGTTATAAATTATCTTAAATCCATTATAGAATTGTTGGATTGTGTGGTGAATGCATGTTTAACATTATTAGAAATTGAAAAAACATTTTCCCAAGGTATATGTACTGTATTTTGCTCCTGTCAGTAATGTATGAGAGTTCTACTTGGCTCTATCCACATCCCTCAAAATATTTGGCATTGCCAGTGTGTGGTGGCACCTCATTGTGCTTTTGATTTGTATTTCTAGGTATTGGTTATCTAACATTGCATAGGAAATCACCCCCAAAGTTAGTGGTTCAAAATAATGATAAATATCTTTTATAGTTCCTATGAATTAGGAATTTGGGAACAGTTGACTTGGTGATTTTTGCATGGAGTCTCTCATGAGCTATCAGCCAAAACTGTAGGCATCCTAAAGCTTGACTGCGGTTGCAGGATTTACTTATAAGGTGCTTTACTCACATGACTGGCTGGCTGATGCTGGCTATTGGTGGGGTCTCAGTTCTTCACCAGGTGGTCCTCTCCACAGGATTATTGGAACATCCTTATGTCCTGGTGTCTGGCTTCCCTCAGACTGAGCATCTATTGAGATGATCGTGTGGTTTTTCTTCTTCTTCTTTGATAAATGTGAACTACAGTATTTAACTTCCAAATGTTGATTTGCTTTAAGTTCCCTGGATAAATCCCACATGGGTATGACTTATCATACTTTTTACATATTGTTGGATCTGCTTCCTAATACCTGGTGAGAATTTCTTCATGTTCATGAAAGTTATTGGTATAGTTTTCTTTTACTATCTTTGACAAGCTTTAGGGTCTAGGTAATCCTGGGATCATAAAATGAGTTGGGAAGTGCTCCCTCTTCTTTTGTTTTTCCTGGAAGAGAATTGTACGTTTTTCTTTCTGGAATTATTTTTGGTAGAATTCGGTACTGATGCCATCTTGGCCTGGTGTAGTCTTTGCTGGAGGGTTTTTAAATACTAAATATATTTATTTAATACTAATTAGAGGATTATTCATATTATCTGTTTATTTTTTAGTGAACTTTGGTCATTTTTATCCTTAAAAAAATTGGTTCATCTAATTTGTTGAATTAAAACAAGTTAGGTTGTTCATAATATTCCCTTATTTATTTATTTTTAATGTTTGTAGGCTCAGTGGTGATGCCCTTTTTTTACTCTTGATGCTGGTAATTTGCATCATCTTTCTCTTTTCTTTTTCATCATTCTGGGTAGAGAATACCAATTTACCAACTTCACTGAATTTTAAAGAAATGACCTTTGTGATATTGATTTCTTCTGTTATTTTTCTTATTTAAATTTCACTGATTTCTGCTCTCATTTTATTGTCTTTCTTTCATTTTGTTTGCCTTGGGTTTAATTTGCTCTAATTGTTTCTAGTTTCTTAAGATCATTGATTAAAGATTTTTTTGCCCTCTATTTCAAATATAATCATGTAATGTTAAAATGGAATCCGGTCCCATCACTTCATGGGAAATAGATGGGGAAACAGTGGAAACAGTGTCAGACTTTATTTTTCTGGGCTCCAAAATTACTGCAGATGGTGACTGCAGCCATGAAATTAAAAGATGCTTACTCCTTGGAAGGAAAGTTATGACCAACCTAGAAAGCATATTAAAAAGCAGAGACATTACATTGCCAACAAAGGTTCGTCTAGTCAAGCCTATGGTTTTTCCTGTGATCATGTATGGATGTGAGAGTTGGACTGTGAAGAAGGCTGAGTGCCAAAGAATTGATGCTTTTGAACTGTGGTGTTGGAGAAGACTCTTGAGAGTCCCTTGGACTGCAAAGAGATCCAACCAGTCCATTCTGAAGGAGATCAGACCTGGGCTTTCTTTGGAAGGAATGATCCTAAAGCTGAAACTCCAGTACTTTGGCCACCTCATGAGAAGAGTTGACTCATTGGAAAAGACTCTGATGCTGGGAGGGATTGGGGGCAGGAGGAG
>NW_011484612.1:7012-7188 GCF_000754665.1 Bison bison bison
GCTTATTGTAAATAGTGCTGCAATGAACAATGCGATACATGTGTCTCTTTCAATTTTGGTTTCCTCAGGGTGTATGCCTAGGAGTGGAATTGCTGGGTCATGTGGTTTTACGGAGAAGGCAATGGCACCCCACTCCAGTACTTTTGCCTAGAAAATCCCATGGATGGAGGAGCCTG
>NW_011484612.1:7925-8252 GCF_000754665.1 Bison bison bison
GTGTGTTTTTTTTGTTTTTGTTTTGTTTTTTTGCTCTTCAAGAATGATGTTCTTCTCTCCTTTGGTGAGAATTCTGTCATTAAATTGTTGTCCCTTATATGTAGCTATTTTTAAGATTTTTCTTTGGTCTTTGGTTTTCAGAAGTTTGATTATGATGAATCTGTGCATGAAGTTTTATTTGATTCTGTCCTCTTTGTGATTTGTTGAGATTCTTGATCTGTAAGTTTATGTCTTTCATGATATTTGATGAGTTTTCAGCCATTATTTCCTTATTTTTTCCCTTGCACCATTATCTTTCTCCTTCTCTCTGGTACTCTAATTGAACAA
>NW_011484612.1:8352-9391 GCF_000754665.1 Bison bison bison
TGGATTTTATGTGTCTTTTTAAAATTCAGTCTCACAATGTCTATCATTTACTTGATGTGTTAGACACATATATTTAATGTTATGTTTGATATGGTTGGATTTGGTCTACCATTTGTTATTATTATTTTCTCTTTATGTTTTTTGTTCTTCTATTATCCCTTTCCAGGTTCCTTTTGAGTTATTTGAATATTTTTTTGTTTTAATTTTTGTCTTCATTACATCTTTTTACATTATTATTTTAGTGTTTGCTCTTGGGATTTTGTTTATGTTTGGGCTTTCACAGTTTATTTTGAGTTGACATTTTAATACTTCAAGTAAAATATAGATGGCTTACAACTATGTGTAAGGCTTCCCTGATAGCTCAGTTGGTAAAGAATCAGCCTGCAATGCAGGAGACTCCAGTTTGATTCCTGGGTGGAGAAGATCAGCTGGAGAAGGAATAGGCTACTCACTCCAGTATTCTTGGGCTTCCCTTGTGGCTCAACTGGTAAAGAATCTGCCTGCAAATGTGGGTAACCTGGGTTCGGTCCCTGGGTGGGGAAGATCCCCTGGAGAAGGGAAAGGCTACCCACTCCAGTATTCTGGCCTGGAGAATTTCATGGACTGTCATAAAGAGTCAGATATGACTTAGTGACTTTCACTTTCTACAACTATGTATGTCCATTTGTCTTCCCCCTTAGTGTTACAGTTATCATATATGTTTTATCTACATAACTTAGAATCTTGCTAGACAGCAGTTTTAATTTTTTTTTCAGCAGTTATTCATATTTTAAATAAGAGGAGAAAACTAGTCCTTCATATTTACTCAGATATGTAGCATTTCTCTTGTTGTTCCATCTTCATTAAAATTCCAATTTTCCCTATTTTATCATTTTCTATCAACCTAAAAAGCTCCCTTTTGCATTTCTTTTAGAGCAGGTCTTCTGGTGACAAATTCTCTTAGTTTTCCCCTTATCTGAGTGTCCTTATTCCATCTTCACTTATAAAGAGTATTTTTACTGGGCACAGAATTCTGGGTGGACATTTTTGTTTGTGTGTT
>NW_011484612.1:9491-12300 GCF_000754665.1 Bison bison bison
ACTCTAATTGAACAACTATTTGACCTTTTGATACTGTCTCACATGCTCCTGAGGCTCTGCTCAGTTCATTTTTCATTTTTTTTTTTCTTTTTGTTCTGCAGGTTGGACAGTTTCTATGCTCTGTCTTCAAGTTTAATGAATCTTTACTCTGTTATCTCCATTTTATGATAATTTTTTATTTTAGATATATTTTTTTAGTTTAAATTTTCCATTAAAAGTTTTCTATTTACTTACTGACAACTACCTTTCCATCTATTTTTCAGATATGTATGTTTAACTCATGGAACATAGTTATAATAGCTTCTTTAAAGTCTTTGATAGTTTTAGCATCTTATCATCTTCTTATTGGCATCTGTTGATCATCTTTCTCCTTAAGACTTTGTCCTTTGTTTTGTTGTTGTTCTTTATATATTGAGTAATTTTAGGTTGTTTTCAGGAAAATTTGACTAAATGTTCTTTGGTCTGAGACTTGACTATGGTTTAAAACTTAGTTTTGTCCTTAAGGCCTTTGCTTTAAGTCTGTCCACACGTGTGTTGCTCACAGGTGAGCTGGAACCTGTGGCCAGTTTCTTTACAGAATTTGCATATTTCCTTCTCCATCTCTCTCTTCTTTTAGATTTTCCTTAAATTCACAGTTTTACCCACTTGTACTACTGCAGCACAACTCCTTTAACTAAGGTTGGCTTCAGGCAAAACAAAGAGCTAATAAAGATAACCAGAACAGGGATTCCCTCCACACTCATAGGCCTGAAGGGGTCCCTTCTCGAGCCCCAGGCCACCCCACCCCCACCTCCAGTTTTCTGGTCTGAATGATAACGATTGTTATAGGATTTCTATTAGAGTTTGGCTGTTGACATCACCAGCCAAGCTAACTCTCCTGAGGACTTATCATGAATTGAGAGAGAAAAAAAAGAATGTCAAAGATACATGTTCTCTGGATCACAATGCCCTTTACCTGGCCTTTTGGCCAGAAAGAAATGATTTCTCCAAGAATCCTTAGGAGTTGCTTTTCCAAGTTTTCCCTTTTCCTTTCTTTCTGAATATTCCTGGTTTTATTTACTTTTCAGAGTCCCTTGATAGTTGTTTTTGTATTTTGTCCAGAGTTTTTGGTTGTCAGCCTCAGGGTAATAAGATTTAGTGGACTTACTCTGTCTTGGCTGCAGGAGAAGTTCCTTGTTTTTTTTTGAATCACTTTACATCTATAATATTTTTCTTTCATCCATTAATATTTAATGTTGTGCCATTCTTCAGTATTAAAACTTGCTCAGATTCTGTTTGCTGAGTATCTTTATTTTGCTTTTATTTCTGAAGATTTTCACTGGATATAATTTTAGGTTGACAGCACTTTAGTATTGTTCTGTTGTTACATGGTTTGTCTTGTTTCTGATCAGAAGTCAGATAAATTCTTATCTCTATTTTCCCTTTTGTTTCACTTCCCATCATCCCATGGTTGCTGTAAGATTTTTTGTTTATCATAATCTCCACAGTTTGATTATAATGTGTCTTGTGGTTTCTTTGTGTTTTTCTTGCTTGGGATTTGCTGAGAGACTCTCAATTCTGCAGGTTTATATTTTTCATCATATTTGGAAAATTTTCAAGTAGTTTTTTCTGTTCCCTCTTCCTAAGAATTTAATTATAATTGTTATTACAATTAATGTATTCTCACATTTCATTAAGGGTCTGTTCACTTTTTTCCCAGCCCTGTTTCTCTCCCTACTTTTATCTGGATAGTTTTTTTGCTTGTCTTAGAGTTTGTTCCCTTTCCTTGTACAGTGTCTAATTCAATGATAAACCAGCCCATCTAATATATTTTTACTTTAGGTATTATATTTTTTAGCTCTAGAATATCTACTTCCATTTGTGTTTCTTTCCTCATTATGTTTTTAAAAAGTCCTTGAATGTATTAATAATAGCTGCTTTAAATTTCTTTCTGAGGCAGTCTGGTACTATAGAAAAGAGGATAGCCATTAGAATCAGATTTCCTGGGTTCAGATCTTGGCTTTTATATCTGAAAGCTGGATTGATCATAGGCAAGTTGTTTACGAACCGTATGGGGCTTTAGTTTCCTCAAAATGGTACAAAGAGATTATCTCTTAGAGGACTATTTTGAAAATAAATGAGATAATACCTAATGTTAAAACAATAATACCTTGCACATAATAAGCACTCAATAAACATTGACTCTCATAATTTTTTAAAGTTTCTTTCTGCTACTTAAATTATTTTGTCGTTTCTGTGTCTGTTTCTATTGATCAGTTTTTCTCTTAGTTAAATGTCACATTTTCTTTCTCTTTGGTATACCTAATAATTTTTTACTGGATGGTACATATTATAAATATTACATTGTTGACTGTATAGATTTTGTTGTCTTCATTTAAAGACTGTTAACTTTCGTTTGCCAGGCAATTAATTTTTCTTGCCCGTCAATTTGATACTTTCAAGGATTATTGTCAAGCTTTGCTAAAGGAGTTTAGAGGAGCCTTTATTCTTCTGTTAAGTTTGTTCTCATCTTAAGGTTTGATCTTTCTAGGGTCTCCATTGAAAGCCTGAAGTGTACAGTGAGGTTCTTCTCTCTGGTTAAAGGAAGGATACGCCCATCTGAGTAGGAGATGGCAACCCACTCCAGTATTCTTGCCTGGAGAATCCCATGGACAGAGGAGCCTGGCAGGCTACAGTCCATGGGGTCGCAAAGGGTCTGACACAACTGAAGTGACTTGACACACATACCCATCTGAATGCAAAGTTCCAAAGAATAGCAAGGAGAGATAACAAAACCTTCTTAAGTGAACAATGCAAAGAAACAGAGGAA
>NW_011484612.1:12719-13698 GCF_000754665.1 Bison bison bison
GATGGAATTCCAGCTGAGCTTTCAAATCCTAAAAGATAATGCTGTTAAAGTGCTGCATTGAATATGCCAGCACATTTGAAAAACTTGGCAGTGGCCACTGGATTGGAAAAGGTCAGTTTTCATTCCAATCTCAAAGAAAGGCAGTGCAAAAGAATGTTCAAACTACTGCACTATTGCACTCATTTCACATGCTAGCAAGGTAATGCTAAAAATCCTTCAAGCTAGGCTTTAAATTATGTGAACCGGGAACTTACAGATGTACCAGATGTATAAGCTGGATTTAGAAAAGGCAGAGGATCCAGAGATCAAATTGCCAATGTCTGCTGGATCATAGAAAAAGCAAAGCAATTCCAGAAAAACATCTACTTCTGCCTCATTGACCACACTAAAGCCTTTGCGTGGATCACAGCAAACTGGAAAATTCTTCAAGAGATGGGAATACCAGACCCCTTTGCTACTGCTAAGTAGCTTCAGTCATGTCCGACTCTGTGCAACCCCAGAGACGGCAGCCCAGCAGGCTCCCCCATCCCTGGGATTCTCCAGTAAAGAACATTGGAGTGGGTTGCCATTTCCTTCTCCAAACCCTTTACCTATGTCCTAAGAAACCTGTATGCAGGTCAAAAAGCCACAGTTAGAACCAGACATGGAACAGTGAACTGGTTCAAAATTGGGAAAGGGATATATCAAGGCTGTATATTGTCACCCTGATTGTTTAAATTATATGCAGAGTACATCATGTGAAATGCTGGGCTGGATGAAGCACAAGCTGGAATCAAGATTGCCAGGAGAAATATCAAAGACTTCAGAGATGCAGATGACACTACCCTAATGGCAGAAAGCAAAGAGAAACTAAAGAGCCTCTTGATGAAAGTGAAAGAGGAGAGCGAAAAAGCTGGCTTAAAACTCAACATTCAAAAAACGAGATGATGGCATCTGGTCCCATCACTTCATGGCAAATAGATGGGGAAAAAGTGGAAAG
>NW_011484612.1:13798-14713 GCF_000754665.1 Bison bison bison
GAATAGACTCTTGAGAGTCCCTTGGACAGCATGGAGATCAAACCAGTCAGTTTTAAAGGAAATCTAGTCCTGAATATTCATTGCAAGGACTGATGCTGACGCTGAAGCTCCAGTACTTTGACCACTTGATGCGAAGAGCTGGCTCATTGGTAAAGACCCTGAACTGGGGGCAGGAGGAGAAGGGGGTGAGAAGATGAGCTGGTTGGAGAGCACTGTAGACTCAAAGGACACGAGTTTAAGCAAACTCTGGGAGATAGTGAAGGAGAGGGAAGCCTGGCATACTGCAGTTCATGGGGTCACAAAGAGTTGGACAGGACTATACAGCTGAACAACAACAACAACAAAGCATTTTCTAATTCAGTGTGAGCTGCAGAAGTTGTTCAGATTGCAGTTCCCTCATATGTTCTTTTCCCTTTAGCTATGGGGTCACAAAGAGTCGGACACGACTGAGTGACTGATCTGATCTGATCTGATTGTTTACCCAGCTTTGTGTAATCTCATCCTATGAATACAACTTAATACTCAGCCAGAGACTCAAGGGGACTCCTGTACAGTTTTATGGAGTGTTTTATGTCTTTCTCTAGATGTCTCTTCTCTGGTCTGCTCCCTGATAATTGAAGCTGCATCAGCTTTCCCAAACTCTGCTATTACCTCAGGCCTGTGAGACCACCATGCTCTACTTGGATTCTTCCTTCCTGTATCAAGGGCCTCCTTGGTAACTCAGATGATGAAGAATCTGCTTGCAATGCAGGAGACCCAAGTTCGATCCCTGTGTCGGGAAGATCCCCTGGAGAAGGGAATGGCTACCTATTCTAGTACTGTTGCCTGGAAAATTCCATGGACAGAGGAGCCTGGTGGGGTATAGTCCATGAGGTTGCAAAGAGTCAGACATGACTGAATGACTAACACTTCAGC
>NW_011484612.1:14813-15358 GCF_000754665.1 Bison bison bison
TTCAGAGTGTAGTAAATTCCTCCAGGCAGAAAGTCAGGGCAGTGCTAACTAAGACCTCCCACATTTTATTTTTCTTCTTTCAAAGATTATAATTCTTTGCTACTGAGTATCCAAGAAAAATAGTTTTTTCATATATTTTGTCTAATTTTATTGCTTTTTATGACAGAAAGGCTAGTCCAGTGCTTGTTTAGTACTCCATCATGGCTGGGAGTCTGTGTGATGAATTTGGAGATCAGAGTCATAATGGCTTGTCTCTAGAGACACCATATAGGTGTTTGTGAGAGAACTCACCAAATAGAAATCAGACAGAGGGATTCTTTTTTGGATATCTGTAAATTTGGACTTTTGCCTGAGGAAATGCTATTTATTGGTTTGGTTTTTATTGAGCACTTACCGAGTTGAATGAAATACAATCTCTTTCTCCAGGGGAGTTCACAATGAGTTGAGGGGAAAAGGCAGACAAGGCATGCTAATAAATAACTCTAGTGAAAGGTAGCACTCGAATGGTGAACAAATGATGCAAATGGTTGTAGTGGTTCACTGGA
>NW_011484612.1:15533-18975 GCF_000754665.1 Bison bison bison
TGGGGTGATTGGGAGCAGGTTCATTCTGAACCTCCAGATCTCAAAAACCATTCCTTTAAAGTCAGATGAGCTCCAGTTGTTCAGTGTATGATGGGAGTGGTGAAGTTTCTCTGAGACAGGAAATTATATCTCTGAAATTTTAGAAAGAATAAGCTTATTACCTTTTGGCAGGAAGTCAAGGCAAAGGATATCTGCTAAGAGTGATGGTTTTCTTTTGGGACTACAATAGAAGTGAGTTACAAAATAGTCCAGAAGGAGGTGATTTGAGAGGTCTTAGAGTGAACACAGGGCTTCTCAGGGCTTCCCGGTGAATACAGTGCTCAGTGATAATCTGCTTGCTAATGCAGAAGCTGCAGGAGATGTGGGTTCAATCCCTGAGCTGGGTAGAGCCCCTGGAGGAGGAAATGGCAACTCACTCCAGTATTCTTGCCAGTATAATCCCACACACAGAGGAGCCTGGCAGGTTACAGTCCATGGGGTCTCAAATAGTCGGACATGACTTAGCAACTAAGCACTCAGCAGAGTGGGTACATAATTAGACTTGGAAAAGAGAATGGCAAAGGACTTTCAAGTTGGGAAGATGGGACCTTAACACAAACTAATGCCCAGAGGAAAAAAAACTGATTAGAGAGAGAAAGAGAGACAGACTGATTCTGTGTGTGTGTGTGTGAAAGTAGGACTAGCCAGAACAGAAAAGTCTAAGGAATATTGGGAGTTGAGAGGATGGGTGCTGAGTCAGATACTCTGAATTAGCGGTGGGGCTGGCTTATTGAGTCAGGATTTATATTTGATGTTGAAGAGTCAGAAAGTGTTGAATTTGTGAGTAGGGGTGATGCATGTTGATTGCCTGTTGACTGCAGATTCTTTAGGAAATGTAGTTTGGTCATGCATTTCAGGCCTGGACCACAGGGAGAGCTGGTAGTTGGATTTGAGCCCTGAGAGGCTGTACCCTGGCTCAGGAGTGGGGGACTCAAAGATGCCCAGATATAAGGGAACAAAAAGGAAGAAGTCAAAGGTCCAAGGTTTTGGGCCTGGGACCCTGTAGACTGGTAGTGTTGCTGATAAAGCAGTCAGTTGGAATGAGGATCTGGTCTAGGAGAGAGTGACTGGCATGATAATAGTTGTAGTGGGCATCCATCTGAGGATCAGGTTATCTTGTATGCACATGAAGATATAGAGTAGAAGCAGGAACAGGTGAGAGGTCCAGGCAGAAGATATGGATATGGGAGTTATTTATATGGAAGGAAGGTCACACCTAAGATTTAAGAAAGTTCATAATTAAGAGGTGGAATGGAGTCAGTGATTTCATCCCAGAGAACTTTCTTACAAGAAGGAGGAGAGGCTACTGGATCCAGTGGTGTGATGGGAACTGAAGGAGGAAGATTTCCACAGATGGACTGGAAAGGTCATTGGGTTTGGCCAAGAGCTTTCTGGAGAGCAGGCATATGCACAAGGAAGTGTAAGGGTAGTGTTAAAGAAATCAGAGCAAAATGTGCTTGCTTAGTAGTTCAAGAAGTTTATCATCTGTGAAAGGAAAAAGGGAAGAGAGAGAGACTGAGATGTCAGTGATGCTGCAGAATGAAGAAAAAGTGTATTAAAGATGGATGAACCTTCTTTATGTTGAAAATCAGAAGGGGAAAAGGTAAAGAGAAAGGAGATTTCAGGTACCAGAAAGAAGGAATAATTTTGTAGCAAGACCACTCAACCTAGGCATTTCAGCCTCTTATACAGGCCTCAGATGCCACTCCACTCAGGCTTTGTCTGCTCCGCAGTCTGTTCTTTGATAGTGTTCCTACAATCTCATCTTTTAAAATATTTCTAGAAGATGGGGAATCACTGTTTTATAAGGCTGCCCTATTTTTGCTGGACATATATGTTGAAAAAATATTTAATAATGGCTAAATTCTACTCCTCTGTAACTTAATACTAATGATAACAGCTACCATTGAACAATTTTCACAGATTACAATATTTAGTCCTCACTACTACAAGGTTGATTATATTATTATTCTTATTTTCAGATAACTAAGACTCAGAGAGATTAAAGTTACTGACAAAGATCACATAGCTAAGGAGAGAAGGATCTGGTATTTAAGTCCTAGCCAGTTTAACTCTTGTCCGTCATTCTACTTGATGACTGTCATTCTTTCCCCAGTATGAGGGCCCTTTACATCAGTCAGTTATCCTACATACGCTGGATAATTTCCTTAGTCTCCTCCTTCTTTTCTTTCTTTTCCTTTTTCTCACCTTATGTTTCTTGCAGGTTCAGAATATCAAACACTGTGCTAGGTACTGCACAGACAGCAATGAATAAAACAGACAAGGGCTCTGGCCTCATGAGGTTTGTAGACTAGAGGGAAGCATTTTAAGTATGCAGAGTAACAAATGCATAAAATAAGAAATGATGATGAGTGAGTGCTATGAAGGAACCATACATCCTAGCTTCCCTTGTTAGCCTTCTTCATAAACTCTGAGTTTTGGAGTGCTCACTGTGTTTGCTTATTTACTCCTGACATCTTATCCTTTTAAGGGGTCTCCTTCAAAGGAAGACAACTTCTGCTGTGATCTGACCATTGTGGAGCACGTTGAAGCAATTAACTAGGAATCCTTGTGTTACTGCAGCTTAGAGGTAGGAATGGGCAGACCTGCAGGCCGGGGTGACTGGAGAGAAGACAGATGTGCAGAGGGCTATGCAGAGATGAAGGATAGAGAACCCAGGAGTGGGGCCAGATGGTCTCAATCCGTTCCATGAAGTATGAGCAAAGGTCATGCTGAATAGATCATGAAACCATGCGTCCCCTTCCATTCCACAGATCCTGCCTTTCCCTTCATGCTCCAGCCTGTCTGTACCCACACATCTGCTTGACAAATGCAGCTGAGGAGGAAAGCACTGAAAACGCATGTGTCACAGTGGGCAGCTAAGGCTGGAAATGTGCTACAAGGAAGGCTTTTTCCCCTTCCCCCTTCCCTCTTTCTTTCCTTCCCTTTTAATCCCCTCCTTCAGCTCTCCCTACCCCATTCCTCCCTCCCTTCCCCTTTCCTTCTTTCTTCCTTCCTTTTTTTTTTTTCTTTCATAGTATTAGTCTTAATACCATAGTTTGGAAAACTGTAGTTGAAGAAAAATGTCAAGAAGTACAAATGCAGATTTGATACATCTGACCTTTCTTCTCTTCAGAACAATAAATGTCAAATAGCTTAAAGTGACAGCAGGATGGATAGGGATTTTTTATGTCCTTAAATATTTAGAAACATAGTTTAGATTTACATCTAATTTACATGGAGATTCTGGCCTATGAGAATCATAAAAATTTTTAAGGAAGCAGTATATAAGCCATGATGTTTACATTTCAGAAAACAGAAAATGTTTTGAAAAAGCATTCTGAAAAATCAGAAGAGAATGAAGTGGTAAGTGATTCCTGGTAGGTAATGAGAACGCTTGATA
>NW_011484612.1:19075-19938 GCF_000754665.1 Bison bison bison
GAAAGTATTTTGTGACCTGAAATTGTGTTTGAGTTTTATATATCTGTGTGATGTGGTTTGGTTAGCATTCCAGGGAAAGATCCACAATCCACATGCCCTGTTCTTTGATTAAATGAAAAATATTATATATACGCATTTTTACTTGAATCACTTATCCCCATTTTACTAAAGACATTTTATTGTTAAAACAGAAGCAGGGAGAATTATCTTGCTCCAGCTGTGTAATTCCTGATAGAAGTATAATCCTTCAGCCTAGAGTGTCATTCTGTAGTCTACCTCATACTCAATTATCATCAGAAGCAGCAGTATCTCTTTCAGAGTGTAGGCTCTGAAAGGTGTTTTCTTTTTTTTTTATTTTTAAAGAATGTTAGTTAACCCATTCACTTCTGAAATGACACAGTATTTCAGTGTGTTAAGAAAATGGAATCTGAACTTAATTCTGCATCTGGTACTCAGTTCCAGAACTTATTATATTTAAAAGTTCATAAAATAATGAGACAACAGCTTACTTTTCTGCTCTTGGAAGTCTTATCTATAGAATAGAGATTATGAAATAATAGATATTATGATAACATTTGCTTTATAGGGTTCTTATGGGAGGTACCCCCACTTCATGGGAAATAGATGGGGAAACAGTGGAAACAGTGTCAGACTTTATTTTTGGGGGCTCCAAAATCACTGCAGATGGTGACTGCAGCCATGAAATTAAAAGATGCTTACCTCTTGGAAGAAAATTTATGACCAACCTAGATAGCATATTGAACAGCAGAGACATTACTTTGCCAACAAAGGACCATCTAGTCAAGGCTATGGTTTTTCCAATGGTCATGTATGGATGTGAGAGTTGGACTGTGAAGAAAGCT
>NW_011484612.1:20280-20435 GCF_000754665.1 Bison bison bison
GTTTAACTTCCTCATAGCAAGAAATAGGCTGCCATCAATAGGTCTGATATGAATATAATTTTAGGAAAATGAAATTGTTAAGAATTTACAGTCTGTATTAGTATTGCAAAGACTGGAGTCAGTATTCTGGAGTGGAGGGTGGGGAAATATTTTGA
>NW_011484612.1:20535-22434 GCF_000754665.1 Bison bison bison
GATGGACAGGGAGGCTTGGCGTGCTGCGATTCATGGGGTCGCAGAGAGTGGGACACGACTGAGTGACTGAACTGACTGACTGATGGGAAGTAAATGAGATAATTAAAAAAAGTTTAGTGTAGCACCTGCCACATGGTTAAAGGGTTGAAAATATTATTTGTTATCTTCTATTTTAGTATTATTGTTTTCTTAATAAAAGCATCCCCTAACATTTTTGTGTCTTTCTTTCTAGTATCATCTTTGCTGAAATTTAGCTATATTCAAAATTAGAATTTATCCTGTATAAAATACAATTAAGCAAAGGACCCAAAAGAAATCTTGAGATGTTGTAGACTAAAGCAGTCTGTTTGCTCAAAGAACTAAAATCATCAGAAAATCAGAGCCATCGCATTGTGCATTTCCTAAGAGTTGCATATGGATCCAGCAAGTCTTTTCTTTATTTACGTTTAATGTCAAATAATTTTAATTAAGTCATGAAGATTGTTTTTAAACTCTTTAAGATATTCATTATAAGATCTTTTACTTTCATAGTAGAAAAAGTTCTTATTTCTGTAATTAACTATGAAGTTTGAAAACCTTTGTAAGTTGAAGCAGTAGAAGGAGGGAAGAGATTTGGACCAGGAGTCATGGGATTAGGTTTTCATCTTAGGATGTGCTGACTTGTCCTATTTGAACCCAGGCAAATCACCTAAACTTTCTCAGTCTTAAGTTTCAGTCATGTGAAATAAATGAATTCTAATTTCTACTATCCCTTTCCTGTTAAAATTATGTGATTCTAACCTATTTCCAGGACTGGTTTTGAAGTGATACTGGGAAAATCCTATTTCTATAAACAGTTGCAGGCTTAATTAGAATTTCACAGAGCAGTGGTAGGAAAGGATAACCTTCTCTGATTCTTATGTATTTGGTAACTAGCAGATTATAAATGTTGTTTACTGCTAACTAATATGCCTAGAAACTATAAGATTAAATAAATTTATTTTCATTTCTACCCCAAAGGAAAACCCAAGTTTTGGGGGTACTTTTCTGAATATGCAGAATATATCCAAGATACTCTGTTCTGGCTTTCTGTTCTATCAGGGACCAGCTATGTGGACAGAGGTGATAGATAAGAAGCTAGATACATAGACAAACAGATAGATAACTAGATTGATCACTACTTATTATTTACCTACCTTCATGTATTAAAAGCTGAACTTCTTCCTTATTTGGATAGGGTTTATATTAGGGGAAAAATTGAGAAATAAGGACTATTTGATTCATCTATCTCAGTGTGAAGGACAGGAGGTATGGTACATTTAATATGGTATATTAAGAGGACTACTTAAACAGATCCTTTCCATCTTTAATTACCCATACCCCAATGAACACAGTGTGTGTCTTACAAGTTTATTCACTCACATTTAATTTTTTTAAATTGAGGTATAGTTGATTTACAATATTTTACTAATTTAAGGGGTACAACATAGTGACTCAAAACTTTTACAGATGACACTTCATTTATTGTATATTTTTGCCTCCTATGTCTTAGATTAGTTGACTGTTAAATATGTGGATTTGTTTCTAGGTTCTCTATTGTGTTCCGTTGATTGATGTGTCTATTTTGTGCCAGTACCATAGTGTTTTGATTACTGTAGCTTTGTAGTTGGGGAGCATGATACCTCCAACTCTGATCTTTCTCAAGATCATTTTAGTAATTAGAGTTCTTTTGTTTTTCCATACATTTTTTTAGAATTATTTTTTTTAGCTGTGTGAAAAATGCCATTGATATTTTGATAGGTGTATTGCCTTGGGTAGTATGGTCATTTTATCAATATTAATTCTTCCGATCCATTAACATGGTATATACTTCTTAATGGCTTATTGACTCTTTCCTTGACTTTGTTCTCCATTCAACAA
>NW_011484612.1:22534-23816 GCF_000754665.1 Bison bison bison
TTTTGAAAGTGGGATGGTGGAGAAAAGGATGAGTCCAGAAAAATTTAACAGACTTAGGTGTCAGAGGCAAGAGGGGGGAATCCAATTTTATTTAGAGCTTTTTGCCAGTAAGACTAGAATAACAATGGTTCGTTTGATAGGAAAGAAGAATTGGGAAAGAAAAGAAATTTTGGAGGAAGAGTTGAGTTTTTTTGACACATGGGGAGCTGAGATGATAGCTCACTCAGGGCAGCAACATTCTGTAGGAAATTGGAAATATGAGACTAGAACTCATGTAAGAAGTCAGGGCTAGGCATGGGGATTTGGGAATAATCAGCACAGAGACTTATAAATTATGCACTTTGCTTAGAACTTAATTTCATGTTTTTTTAGAAGATAAGAGAAATGAAAAGCTTGCTGAATTATGGATTATTCAACTGTATTAAAAGTAATTCTCTCTGCTCCTCCATCTCCCTGATGATTTTTGTATTCTGTTTTTCTCTCTGATCCACTCACCCTTCCCCTAATACTTTATAAACTGAGGGACACAGTAACCTCTATTTCTGTCAGATCAGAAGATTGTCAGTGAAGAGATTAAGGTGATTGGGAATGTTCACCAGAAAATGTGCGATCCTCTTGGCACCTTCTCCAATCCTTCAGAGATCAGAGGGATACAAATTTTCTCTAGAGGAAAGCAACCATTTATATTTATTTATAGGAGGAAATGTTTAAAGAGCTAAATTTTCAGTTCCCTGGACAGCTCTGTTGTTTGATTTGCAGCTTTTCATAAGTAAAGCAGTGATTCTCAGCAGAGACAGAGCTGCTTGGCAGATAATTTAATCAGATGAAGTAGATTTTTCAGACCTAGTGGATGGACTTGAAGTTGGGACTCCACTCCTGGCATCCAGATTTCATCTGTGATTTGAACTGACTTTGCACAAATAGCAGGTATAGAACTCAGAAGTTGAACTTACTTTATCCTCATCATCCTCCCTTTCAAAGAAAAAAAATTTTCAATAATTTGCTTAAATGTTCTCAAACATTACCTGAAACAGAGAGTATCAGACTTGACTTTAGAAAAGGTATTGAGGAGGAAGAAGTTGGGGAAATAAGACACATGTTGCTAACATTTATTGAACATTTATTATATGCTGACATTTTATAGTCATTCTCTCATTTAATCTTCAGAACTGCAAAAGATGGATATTTTAACTTCAGTTTCACAAATGAGGCTCTGAGAGGTTATATAATTTGCCTAAATCATGCAACTATTAAGTGACTGAACTGGGATTTGGATCCTGTA
>NW_011484612.1:23916-24393 GCF_000754665.1 Bison bison bison
GAAGAACTAAAGAGCCTCTTGATGAAAGTGAAAGAGGAGAGTAAAACAGCTGGCTTAAAACTCAGTATTCAAAAAAATGAAGATCATGGCATCTGGTCCCATCACTTCATGGCAAATAGATGGGGAAACAATGGAAACAGTGACAGATGTATTTTTTTGGGTTCCAGAATCACTGCAGATGGTGACTGCAGCCATGAAATTAAAAGATGTTGCTCCTTGGAAGAAAAGTTATGACCAACTTAGATAGTATATTAAAAAGCTGAGACATTACTTTGCCAACAAAGGTCCATGTAGTCAAAGCTATGGTTTTTCCAGTAGTCATGTATGGGTGTGAGAGTTGGACCATAAAGAAGGCTGAGCACTAAAAAATTAATGCTTTGAACTGTGGTGTTGGAGAAGACTCTTGAGAGTCCCTTGGACTGCAAGGGGATCAAATCAGTCCATCCTAAAGGAAATCAGTCCTGAATATTCATTGGA
>NW_011484612.1:24493-24909 GCF_000754665.1 Bison bison bison
AATGTATTGTAAAAGCTAAGGGTCTTGGGGCAAAGAACAGTGAGTAGGGAGTTAGTGAGTTGAGACTTGATGGAACTGAGGCTTGATGGCTCCTGGAGATGAGTGGGTTCTGGAGACTCAGAATGAAAGAAGGAGACCATTCTAGGTGGGAAGAATAGAATATGGAGCTTGGAGTGAGGGCTGCTCAGTTCAGTTTGGTTAACTCAGCCAGCTCTCCTAGATTACCTAATATGAATGTCAGGCTCTGCTGGAACCTTTCTGTTTGGAGAAGAGATGTTTTGGAAAGAACAAGATGGGATCAGGTCATGATAGGAGAGCCCTGGGAGAGCAAGCAAGAGTGTTTAACTTCTCATAGCAAGAAATAGGCTGCCGATCAATAGGTCTGATATGAATATAATTTTAGGAAAATGAAATTG
>NW_011484612.1:25687-27790 GCF_000754665.1 Bison bison bison
CCACCTGATGTGAAGAACTGACTCATTGGAAAAGACCCTGATACTGGGAAAGATTGAAGGCAGGAGGAGAAGGGGATGACAGAGGATGAGATGGTTGGACAGCATCACAGACTCAATGGACATGAGTTTGAGGAAGTTCAGGGAATTTGGTGATGGACAGGGAAGCCTAGCATGCTGCAGTCCATGGGGTTACAAAAAGCTGGACACTACTGAGAGACTGAATTGAACTGGGATTAGGTTTCTAAACCTGAATGTTTCTTTCTTGTCCAAGCTTGTGCTTCCTTTCTATCCTTATTACACAGAAAAATTATTTTTTAAAGGACACTTGATTATAATTTTACAGAGGCCTGTAGGGTAGGATGAGAATCCAGTAGTGCTCAGATCCACATACTCCTCAGCTAGTTTGCTCGATTTGCTTATCCCTCTTACCTTCCTGCTTTCTCTTTTCTTCTCCACCTATCATAATGGGATGCCCTCTTCCCTCCTTACAGTTCTCCATCTTGTGATGAACAGGCTAAAGGATGAAGCAGAGCAGTATGGAAATACAGCGCCAAGTTCTTCATTTCTCAGGGTATCCTGTGTATTTTTCATCAGCCTTCTGTGGAGCCTGGTCAAGGGCATGTGGCTACTATAGTTTGGCTGTATTATAGCTTCTGATTTTCATGTTGACTGTGGACAGACATTGATAGAAGTACCTACCATATACAAGGTACCATAGTGGGTACTAGAAAAATTACTTTTAAGTGAATAAATGGAAATTTCCTTAAAATTAAAATAAAATGTGTTTAGTTATTGTATTTTTGGGGATTGGAATGAAAACTGACCTTTTCCAGTCCTGCGGCCACTGCTGAGTTTTCCAAATTTGCTGCCATGTTGAGTGTAGCACTTTCACAGCATCATCTTTTAGGACTTCAAATAGCTGTACTGGAATTATATCACCTCCACTACCTTTGTTTCTAGTGATGCTTTCTAAGGCCCATTTGACTTCGCGTTCCAGGATGTCTAGATCTAGGTGAGTGATCGCACCATTGTGGTTATCTGGGTCATTAAGACCTTTTTTGTACAGTTCTTCTGTGTATTCTCGCCACCTTTTCTTAATATCTTCTGTTTCTGTTAGGTCCATGCCATTTCTGTCCTTTATTGTGGCCATCTTTGCATGAAATGTTCCCTTACTATCTCTAATTTTCTTAAAGAGCTCTGTAGTCTTTCCCATTCTGTTGTTTTCCTCTATTTCTTTGCATTGGTCACTGAGGAAGGCTTTCTTATCTCTCCTTGCTATTCTTTGGAACTCTTCATTCAAATGTGTATATCTTCCTTTTCTACTTTGTCTTTTGCTTCTCTTCTCTTTTCAGCTATTTGTAAGGCCTCCTCTGAAAACCGTTTTGCCTTTTTGCATTTCTTTTTCTTGGGGATAGTCTTGATCACCACCTCCTGTAAAATATCACAAACCTCAGTCCATATTTCTTAAGGCACTCTGTCTATCAGATCTAATCCCTTGAATCTATTTGTCATTTCCACTGTATAATCTTAAAAGATTTGATTTAAGTCATACCTGAATGAATGGTCTAGTGGTTTTCCCTACTTTCTTCTATTTCAGTCTGAATTTGGCAATAGGGAATTCATGATCTGAGCCACAGTCAGCTCCGGGTCTTATTTTTGCTGACTGTATAGAGCTTCTCCATCTTTGGCTGCAAAGAATATATCAATTTGTTTATGGTATTGATGATCTGGTGATGTCCATGTGTAGTCTTCTCTTGTGTTGTTAGAAGAGGGTGTTTACTATGACCAGTGCGTTCTCTCAGCAAAACTTTGTTAGCCTTTGCCCTGCTTCATTTTGTATTCCAAGGCCAAACTTGCCTGTTACTCCAGGTATCTCTTGACTTTCTACTTTTGCATTCCACTTCCATATAATGAAAAGGACATCTTTTATGGATGTTAGTTCTAGAATGTCTTGTAGGTCTTCATAGAACTGTTCAACTTCAGCTTCTTCAGCATTACTGGTTGGGGCATAGACTTGGATTACTGTGATATTGAATGGTTTGCCTTGGAAACAAACAGAGATCATTCTGTCATTTTTGAGATGGCATCCAAGTACTGCATTTC
>NW_011484612.1:27907-28285 GCF_000754665.1 Bison bison bison
ATTTTGTCAGAACTCTCCACCATGACCTGTTCATCTTGGGTGGCCCTACATGGCATGGCTCATAGTTTCATTGAGTTAAACAAGGCTGTGGTCCATGTGATCAGTTTGATTAGTTTCTGTGATTGTGGTTTTCATTCTGTCTTCCCTCTGAGGAATAAGGATAAGAGGCTTATGGAAGCTTCCTGATGGGAGAGACTGACTGTGTGGGAAACTGGATCTTGTTCTTATGGGCAGGGCCATGTTCAGTACATCTTCAGTCCAATTTTCTGTTGATGGGTGGGGCTGTGTTCCCTCCCATGACCTGAGGGAACTAGATTGTTTGATCTGAGACCAAAATATGGTAGAAGTAATGAAGATAATGGTGACTTTCTTCAAAAG
>NW_011484612.1:28385-28892 GCF_000754665.1 Bison bison bison
TTGCCCTTGGACATGGGGTATCTTTTTTGGGTGGGATCCAACATTCTCCTGTCAATGGTTGTTCATCAGTGAGTTGTAATTTTTGAGTTCTCACAGGAGAAGATGAGCACACATCCCTCTACTCTGCCATCTTGTGTCATCTGTACTTTTGCAACTCAGGGGTCTGTCTGTCAAGCCAAGCGGCCATCATGCACAGTACCATCCTCTTCTGAAAATTCCTGTACCCAGGCTTCAAACTTCCTATATTCAATGCTCAAACTTCTCCAAGCCATGCTTCAACAGTACATGTACTGTGAGCTTCCAGATGTTCAAGCTGGATTTAGAAAAGGCAGAGGAACCAGAGATCAAATTACCAACATTTGTTGGATCATTGAAAAAGCAAGACAGTACCAGAGTACTACTTTATTGACTATGTCAAAGCTTTGACTGTGTAGATCAGAACAAACTGTGGAAAATTTTTAAAGAGATGGTAATATCAGACCTCCTGAGAAATCTATATGCAGGAGA
>NW_011484612.1:30213-33081 GCF_000754665.1 Bison bison bison
TGGATGGCATCACTGACTCGATGGACGTGAGTCTGAGTGAACTCTGGGAGTTGATGATGGACAGGGAGGTCTGGTGTGCTGCAATTCATGGAGTTGCAAAGAATCGGACATGACTGAGCAACTGAACTGAACTGAACTGACTATTTAACTTATACACAGAGTACATCTTGCGAAATGCTGGGCTGGATGAAATACAAGCTGGAATCAAGATTGCCAGGAGAAATATCAATAACCTCAGATACCCAGGTGACACCACCCTTATGGCAGAAAGCGAGGAAGAACTAAAGAGCCTCTTGATGAAAGTGAAAGAGAAGAGTGAAAAAGTTGGCTTAAAACTCAGCATTCAGAAAACTAAGATCGTGGGAACCAGTCCCATTGCTTCATGGCAAATAGATAAGGAAACACTAAAAAGAGTGAGAAAGTTTATTTTCTTGGGCTCCAAAATCACTTCAGATGGTGACTGCAGCCATGAAATGAAAAGACTCTTGCTCCTTGGAAGAAAAACTATGAACAACCTAGACAGCATATTAAAAAGCAGAGACATTGCCAACAAAGGCCCATCTGGTCAAAGCTATGGTTTTTCTAGTAATCATGTATAGATATGAGAATTGGACTATAAAGAAAGCTGAGTGCCGAAGAATTGATGCTTTGAACTGTGGTGTTGGAGAAGACTCTTGAGAGTCCCTTGAACTGCAAGGAGATCCAACCAGTCCATTCTAAAGGAGATCAGTCCTGGGTGTTCTTTGGAAGGACTGATGCTGAAACTGAAACTCCAATACTTTGGCCACCTGATGTGAAGAACTGACTCATTGAAAAAGACCCTGATGCTGGGAAAGATTGAAGGCAGGAGGAGAAGGGGATGACAGAGGATGAAATGGTTGGATGGTGTCACGGACTCGATGGACATGAGTTTGAGCAAACTCCCAAAATTGGTGATGGACAGGGAAGCCTGGCCTGCTACAGTCCATGGGGTTGCAAAAAGTCGGACATGGCTGAGTGACTGAACTGAACTGAAATACTGAATATTTAAGAACGGTGGCCCAAGGAGAAAGGAGTGGTGAAGAGAGCAGAGCAGGTAGCAGTTCATCTTAGAAGCTAACAAGTTCCTGGAGATAGAAGGCAAGGGCAGGTTGATGTGTGGCCCTGGCCACCTACCCTGGTTCCACTACATTGTCACTTTTTGGTCCACAGTCATCATGTGTTCAAGACTATTTATTAGGAAGCCCATTTCCACTGACATCCCTCGGGTGGCATTTCATGCAGATACTTTACTCCCTTTCCTCTTTCCCTTTCCTCTGAAATCTAATACATGAATCAATGGATGAATTGACCTATCCTTAGGGTAGATGGAGGTGCAGAGGACCTGTTATCTGGGCAAGACAGGGAAATTGGACTGGGCCAGGGCTCCTCAAAGGACTCCTAGATTAGTCAGTGCATGTTGACTACAGCCTTCCAGAGAAGTGTTGCTAATAATCAAGGAGGAGGCAAAGCCAGCTGTGAAGATGAATTGAGATGATGCACATGAGGCAGACTTGGCACATGATAAGTGCGTCCTAGATGTTATTTGTATTGTGATTATGCTTGTTCTTATTGAGATCAACTAAAATACTTTTGTCTGCAAATAACAAAGACCCAACTAAAAGTAGCTGAACAGTCTTATATAATGACAATTCAAGAGCTGGTGTGTCTCTAGGGTTGGTTAATTCAGGAGTACTTGAGAATCTAAAGGACCCAGATCCTTTCTGTCTTTCCACTCTGCCTTCCTCAGGGTGTGTGGTTGCAGAAGCTCTAGGCACCTTCACATGCAGCTGAAAAAGGGCAAGTGTTTGTCTTTTGTTCCTACACAAGAAAAAGGAAAACTTTTCCAAGGACTGCCTAAATCAAAAAGAAATCTAGAGGAAATAACATAATTCACATAGTCTCAAACCTGACCTTGTGTCAGAATCACTGGGAGGGCTTGTTAAAACAGACACTGCTGGCCTGCATCCGCAGAGCTCCTGGGTCATTATGTCTAGGGTGGGCCTGTGAACTTGAATTACTAACAAGTACTCTGTTAGTGGATCATGCATGCATACATGCAGGCTAAGTTGCTTCAGTTGTGTCTGACTCTTTGCAACCCTGTGGACCATAGTCCGCCAGACTCCATTGTCCCTGGGATTCTCTAGGCAAGAATACTGGAGTGGGTTGCTGTGCCCTCCTCCACAGGATCTTCCTGACCCAGTGATTGAACCTGTGTCTCTTATGTCTCCTACATTGGCAGGTGGATTCTTTAGCACTAGCGCCACCTGGGAAGCCCCTGTTAGTGTATTAGTGTAGGGGCCTTACTTAGTAACCATTGCCTTAAACTGTTCAGCAGTCATGTCTCAGGTCGAAAATAGTGCTCTTGAAGTACATAGGTGTTCCAAACCTGATCAGAGTTGAGACCCTGTTAGCAAGAAGGAAGGGGAAAAATGCCTGATGGGTAGTCAAATCATCATTTTTAATTTTTGGAGATACAGAAAGGGCAGAAGGTTTCATATAAAGCTTTTGTTTCCCTCTGGGTCATATCTTGTAGGGGGCTTTCCTTTCATTTAGGACAATGCCATATAGTGTCTGAATTACCAGTTCAACTCAGTTGAAGATGGGATAAAATTAACTGTCATGTTGTTACATAAGCTCTTGGATAAGCAAATATTAAGATTAGCAGATCCTGGAGATGGTGGTGGCTGGTCCTCTTCCCTTTCTTCCTCATCCTTGTCATCTTCCTCTTCTTTGTCTCTACAAACTTTGGCATTGTATGAAATGTCTATATTTCAGAGGACCAAATTCTTCCTTGTCCTGAATGTGTCCACTCCAAGTTTTCCACTTTGGGGCTGTGTGGCAGCAAAG
>NW_011484612.1:33181-34127 GCF_000754665.1 Bison bison bison
GTGTATGAATTGGATATTCTGCCTTAATTGCATTTGATCAGTTTCAAAGAAACCCTTTTCTCTTCCATCTTTGGTTAGAAATGTGGCCTTTCTCTGTGCTTTTAAACCTAAACCTGGAAGAAGAAATCAAAATGGGCTCACTGAATAAAATCGACCTATTCTACTTCTGGTGTCAGTAGGAGATGGACAACTCTGGGTGTGTCTGGGGCCAAGGGAGGGTGCAGGAGAGAGTGTGTCTCTGTGGGTCTGTTGTTGGGAATCAGCAGCATAGAAATGAGGTCTTGTTATTCTTTTCCCTTACTTTCCTTCCCTATCTTTTTATATGGAGTTTCAGCCTTCAGCATATGAATTTGGGGACAACACATGTCGATTCATGTTGACATTCAATTCACCATCACAGCTCTGTGCTTTTGTTAAACTATTTCCTCTTTTAGGTGCCATTCCATTCTGCTCCAACTGGGGAAATGCTTTTCATACCTCAAGTCTCTACATAAATTTCAGCTCTTCCAAGGCATGTAGTCACTCTAGCCCCCTCCCTGCCTTCTTCAAGAGAGATTTGCTACTTCAGAGCTGTGGGTGCATGCCTTGCCTGGTCATTTCTATGGCAGTGTCTGCTTGCATCCCCTCTGCCATTCCCATAATCCCATTGCAGGGAACAGTTTGTGCCCCCCCACCCCCGTGGGACATTTAGTATCGTATATGTGCCTGTCTTCAGAATGGAGAGACATATGCCCGAATCTTCTGGCACCAAACACAATGCCTGTGAAATGCATGGAAGGCCAGGAAAGGCCACAGGTCCATAACCTACAGCTAGCCCCTCTTTTCACTCCTGCCATTAGCAATCCTGGAAAGCCACTGGCTCACTTCTGTCCTCCTCTCAGATACCCACTGATCATAAAGAAAGTCCTGTGTGTTAGTCGCTCAGTCGTGTCCAACTCTTTGTGAC
>NW_011484612.1:35479-37450 GCF_000754665.1 Bison bison bison
GACAGGTGATGGACAGGGAGGCCTGGCATGCTGTAGTTCATGGGGTTTCAAAGAGTCAGACATGACTGAGCGACTCAACTGAACAGAACTCCTGCATTGGAAGCAGATTCTACCGTTTGAGCCACCAGGGAAGCCCCAAAGAAAGTCCTAGGAGAGTCAGTAACTTGACTGATAAACCAATAATTAACCAGATTGGGACTCACAATTAACTATTGAATTGAGATGGTGAAGGACCTACTGAATTAAGCCTCTGGAAATACTGTTAAGCTGCAGATATTATCTAGAAGGAGAAACTATGGCCAGTCATGCAATACTCATTTACAGAGTCCGTGATTTCTTTTCCACATTATTTAATCAGTCACCCAGTCGGTTTCCAAAGGAATGGTAAAGGAGCTGGACCACAGTTTAGCAAGGTTAACAGCCACAGCACAGACTTTCTTGGAGCTGCAGCTTCATTTTCAGTTTTTGTCTCTCTGCCAAGACTTTCAGTCATATAACTTTAAACTCCTAGCCCATTCTCTTTTAGAGCAAAGCTTTGTCTTTTAACCCTTGTTCACATTGTGTCTTTCAGAATGAAAAAAAGATCTCCTAATGGAACCCTGATTCACTCCAGTGTGGTCTTCCTCCCCAGGTTGTCACTAATTCACAGAACAAGATGGCAAGGAGGAGGCTATCCTGAATAATTACTTTCAGGGCTAATTGAGGTTTTAAATCATCCCAGAGAATTAGGATCAACCAACAGTCCTCATGTGTGCCACTGTAACTTGCCAAGCCCAAATCCCGCCTTATCTCTAGGCATAAAAGCCACATTAAGTTTTAAGACCTGATTCAAAAATGCATTATGGATAATGATGGCCCCTTGATATTAAGTTTTCAGAAAGGAGTCTGGGTATATGATTTGACATGTTGAGGTTTCACCACTAATAGAAATGTTAGTTTTTATAGGTTCCATTGATTATTAAGCAAATACTGTATCTTTCTATAGAAAATATTTTCTCAAAAGTACATTTTAAGAGGATTATGTGTAAATAGTGTGTGTGTTTTGGTGTGTGTATGTCTGTGTGTGTTTGAAATATTGTCATACTTATATATTGGCTTTTCCCTGTCTTCTTCCAAAGGGAAAAGCAAAATACTTGAGAATTTAAAAAAGTTGAAAGTCAAAGAACATACTGCATTAAAAAAAAACACTTAGGAATAAGAATGAAACGTTAGAGCACCCTGATTTTTTAAAATTTTAGAAGAAAATATCCTGACTAGAAGTCATGCTACTTAGGTTCTCACTGGTCTCTCACTACTTAATTAGGTGATCTTAGATAAGGTATTGAGAGTTTAAGCGCTAACATTTTGTTGGTTATTTTTTTGTTGTGTTGTATTTTGAGTTGAGTTTTGTTTCCATTTCTTATATCACCCTCCTAAGCAGCCCTATGAGGGAAGTATGGGTGCTTTTCCCATTTCACAGAGGCTTAGAGAGGTTAAGTCACTTGCCGAAGTGGTAGAACTAGTCTCTTGCTCGGGCTCTCGGGCCCTCAACACCCACCATCAGCCACCATGCTGTGCTGCTGTTCTGAGTCTGACAACACTGTCCACAGTGCCATACTCACCAAGTGCCTCCTGTGAGCCAGGCACGGGGAAGGGATGGAGGCGGGGTGGGCCCTGTTCTCAGAGCTTGCAGATCAAGACAATCAAGGCAGTTAAATTCTCTCTGGGTTTTTTGATCTTCTCTCATAAGAAAAGAGTTCTGGTCCTTGATATCCCTTCTAACCTGAAAGCTTCTGAGCATTTAAACTACTTGCAATGACTTCTGGTCTTCCATTCCTTTATTAATATTAATAACATTGTACTTTTGTTGGAGGGTTGTCGTGTGCCAGGCATTCTGCTAAGGATTTTTATAGGATTACTGAATTTAGTCCTCATACCGAGTCCAGGAGAGACTGCGGATGAGGAAATAGTGACTCAGAAAAGTTCCTTTGG
>NW_011484612.1:37550-37797 GCF_000754665.1 Bison bison bison
CTATTAGCTCCGTGATCTTTCCCATGTAAGCAACTTCTTGAGCTACTGTTCTGGAAATTTAATAAGCTGCATTTTTATGACTACAGATATCATGAAAACAAAATTCTAGGTAACTAAGCAAGCTGGAAGCCTGGGCCACAGCCTGCTTATTATAGGCAGCACTGTATACCAGAGAATTCAGATCTAAACAGCCTCAAATGTGGGGTTTGGTTTGTTTGAGGCTGAGAATGAATCTGGAAACCTTTAC
>NW_011484612.1:37971-39493 GCF_000754665.1 Bison bison bison
ATGGAGCAATCTTTTTCTGAATGGAAGGCAGCTGAAATTCCAGAGCCAGGGAAGGGGAGGGGTGGAAACATTCAGAAGTTATGGCCTGAGAGGAATCCCTAAAGCTGTCAGACAGCGGGGAATGATAAGGCCCATCAGGAGTGGCCCAGAATAGATGGAGCTATAAATCAAGGAGAAGTGTTACAGCCATCACAAGGCACTGCGGTGCCTTAATGGGGAATGGGCTGGAGGGCTTTATGAAAGCTGGGTCTCCTTGGCTCTGGGGCATGATGGAATTGACCGTGTCAACCTTGGGAAGGCTTGAAATTCAACTCAGTTTTTTAAATGGACCTGAGGGGTTGCTTAGATTATTCTGAAGATGCACAAGTCATTTTTTCTCTCACCAAAGAGCCTATTTAAAATAAAAAGATTATACTCTGTTGGGAAATAATGTGTGTGGGAGCAGAGGAGAGGTTCTGAGTATTTAGGCTTATGTGTGTTTGAATTCTATCAGTGCCCATAGAAGCAGTCTGGAATGGTGCTGGTGGCAGGGATAGTGTTTGTTCCAAGTCCCAGATAGGCCACCAGTGACCAATCCCCTCAGCTCTCAAGTTTTCCAAACCTCAAATTTATCATCTGTAAAATGGTGACAATAATATCTCAATTTTAGTTCGTCATGAGGATCGAATGAACTAAGAACTGTAAAGCACTTGATACAGGGTCTAGTACATAGTACATTACTAGAAGCCATCACTGGAGAGGGAAGTAGGGCATATCTCTCCATTCAGAAATCACAATTAACAAATGAAGAGTGTAGCAGAAATCTTTCTCTGAGTTATGCTGCATAAATAACCTCAGAGTCTTGTTGCTTTACAAGATTGCTGTATTTCTCAATCATGCTGCCTCTTGGTGCCATGGGTGGCTACTCTCTGCTCCAGGCTGTCAGTAGATTCAGATCTACTTCAAGCATATTCTCATTCTGGGATTCATGATGAAGGGGCACCTCTTATCTGAGCCTCCATATTCTCATGGCAGAGGAAACAAATGGAAGAGACCTCTCAGAGCTTCTGCTTGGATCTGGTACCTCTCCACTTCTCTATACATTCCAATTGATAAAGGAAATACTAGGCCAAGGCCAACACTGATGGGGCAGGCAAGTATATCCTCCCATAGTGGATGGGAAGGGGAGACTAAATATTTGCAGGACAGTAATAGAGTCCACCTCAGGGGGTATGCTTGGGACCATGGCTGTGTGTGTAAAGTCACCTGACTGGATCAGGAGGAGACTGAACTCAGTCAAGCCACCGTTTACCTAAGAAGGTAAACAGTGGATGTGCATTCAGAGAGTGGGCTTTTGTGGAATCTTGCTCTTGGCTTTGGCATTCTGTGGAGAGAGGCTGGATGTCAGGAGGGCTGTGCCTGGTTCTCCCCACCACTGTTGCCCTTAGGTCTTACTGCATCTGTGGCTCCACCTGTGACATGGCAGTGACTTCCCTAACTTACCCTTCAGTTCTCAGCTTTCTGATGGCAGTTCCTGGTCTGT
>NW_011484612.1:40138-40601 GCF_000754665.1 Bison bison bison
ATGACATGTACAGGAGACAGGGATCAAGACCATCCCTACGGAAAAGAAATGCAAAAAAGCAAAATGGCTGTCTGGGGAGGCCTTACAAATAGCTGTGAAAAGAAGAGAAGTGAAAAGCAGAGGAGAAAAGGAAAGATATAAGTATCTGAATGCAGAGTTCCAAAGAATAGCAAGGAGAGATAAGAAAGCCTTCCTCAGCGATCCATGCAAAGAAATAGAGGAAAACAGAATGGGAAAGACTAGAGATCTCTTCAAGAAAATTAGAGATACCAAGAGATCATTTCATGCAAAGATGGGCTCGATAAAAGACAGAAATGGTATGGACCTAGCAGAAGCAGAAGATATTACAAAGAGGTGGCAAGAATACACAGAAGAACTGTACAAAAAAGATCTACACGACCCAGATAATCACAATGGTGTGATCACTGACCTAGAGCCAGACATCCTGGAATGTGAAGTCAAG
>NW_011484612.1:40701-41556 GCF_000754665.1 Bison bison bison
TGTGCATGATTGATCATTATTTCCTCTTTACCTCCCAAAGAATGACTTTTAAATACCATGATGTGACAAGCTTGAAAAGGAAGACACTTAGGGCAGGAAAGCCCCTCTTCTTCTTTTCCCTAATTTGATAAATATTTATAGGGCACCAAGCCCCATGCTTACATTTATGTTCACTTATTTAGCCCTCAAAAACACCTTCTAAAGGAAGTATCACCATCTTACAGATGAGAAACCTAGTTCCAAAGAAAGGAACTTACCGCAGTCATACAGCCAAGAATGGCAGATCTAGGTTGCAAACTTTGGTCTGTTTGATTGCAGTTTCCATTCCCTTTTATTATGTTTTGATGAGATGTGACACCGAGATAAAGTTGAGGGTCTCTTCCTAAGACTTGAGTCTGCTTCTGGCCTGTGTGGCCTGAGGCAGAACTCTGATACTATAGAATTGAGGCAAGGGAACATTTAGCTACCGGGAGACTTTTGTTTTCAAAACCCGTTCATAGTTTACTAATTCAGTGATTTTACATTTGTTACATTTATATAACAGGATTTATGATACCAGCTCTGCCTACCCCACTGAGATTCTGGGAGAGTGTGAGGAAACAATAAATGTGAAGACACTTTGTAAATTGTTTAATGTTATTCAAATATAGGCATTGATGGTGGTTCTTCTTAGAAGGAATGGAGAACAAAGCTGACTACCACTTCCCATCTTAAAGAAGTTTCTGCCTGAAAAGGAAATCTTACCCTACACTGGTCATAGCAAACACCCTCTTCTAACAACACAAGAGAAGACTCTACAAATGAACATCACCAGATGCTCAACACCGAAATCAGATTGATTATATTCTTTGCAGC
>NW_011484612.1:42623-44331 GCF_000754665.1 Bison bison bison
GTCCCATCAGTTCATGGGAAATAGATGGGGAAACAGTGGAAACAGTGTCAGATTTTATTTTTTTGGGCTCCAGAATCACTGCAGATGGTGATTGCACCCATGAAATTAAAAGACACATACTCCTTGGAAGGAACGCTATGACCAACCTAGACAGCATATTCAAAAACAGAGACATTCCTTTGCTAACAAAGGTCCTTCTAGTCAAGACTATGGTTTTTCCCGTGGTCATGTATGGATGTGAGAGTTGGACTGTGAAGAAAGCTGAGCACCGAAGAATTGATGGTTTTGAACTGTGGTGTTGGAGAAGACTCTTGAGAGTCCCTTGGACTGCAAGTAGGTCCAAGCAGTCCATTCTAAAGGAGACCAGTCCTGGGTGTTCATTGGAAGGAATGATGTTGAAGCTGAAACTCCAATACTTTGGCCACCTGATGCGAAGAACTGAGTCATTGGAAAAGACCCTGGTACTTGGAGGGATTGGGGGCAGGAGGAGAAGGGGATGACAGTGGATGAGATGTCTGGATGGCATCACTGACTCAATGGACATGAGTCTGAGTGAACTCTGGGAGTTGGTGATGGACAGGGAGGCTTGGCGTGCTGCCGTTCATAGGGTCGCAAAGAGTCGGACATGACTGATTGACTGAACTGAACTGAATCCTGGAAAATGTTTGTTTTGAAGTTTCTAGGATGCAAGAGAAGGAGTATGACATCTGTAGCTACTTCTGAGAGAACGAAAGGTAGAATTTCAAACTCACTTGTAGACAATCCAATGCACAGAAATCCAGATTTTCACCAAAGGCATTCAGGGATTCAGGCCCAGGCTCTTTTGGCTTGGAAACTTCCACTTTTTCATTCTAAAACAGTGCTTAGGCTAGGAGTTAACAGAGGTTACCAAAGATGACATGGTCCCTTGATTCTAGTGACATACAGTCTGACTGGTCCTGGGAAAAGGCACACTTACACAACACAGTTCAATCACAATACAGAATGGTATGGGGTATCGGGTCTGTCACAAGAGTGAATGTCTTGTTAAGACAGAGGATGGAGCTTGCTTCTCTCCTACTGTAGGTATGTGCTTTGTGTCCTACCTCAAAGTGTAATGGCCTAGAAATACTTGTTTAGAGGACTAAAAACCTCAGGATGTATATGTTTTGGAAACATTGCTCTATAATATTTGTAAAGCACCCTGTTGTCTTCTTTTACCAGCTTATTTGCACAATAGAATCTAGTAAGAGCTGATTAGCTGGTTGTTGTTCTTTTCCCTTAAGAAGCTGGGTCATAAAGAGATGAAATGACTCCTTGGTCGTCTATGCCTAGGAGTACTCGATTCCATCTTCATCAGAGTCTTTACCTTGCCTGACCATCTACCTAATGTGTTCCCTCCTTCCCTCTCTTTCATTTTTTCTCTTTATTGATAGATCTTGATTTCCTTCTTTCTCTTCGCTCTCCCTTCCACAGAGAAACCATTGTACAGCTCTACAATCTTTCACTCTATTCAAATGTGCTTTTTTGTGTTAACAAAGTAAAAAGACAGAACGTTTTAAAAAGAGGCTGCCAGATTATTGTTTATTCAAACTCACTTTTTGATTTAAATTAACTTTTGAACACAGATGCAAAAACCCTTAACAAAGTACTAGCAATTAGAATCCAACAACACATTAAAAAGATCATACATCATGACCAAGTGGGCTTTATCCCAGGGATGCAAGGA
>NW_011484612.1:45326-45905 GCF_000754665.1 Bison bison bison
ATATAGATCAATGGAACAAAATAAAAAGCCCAGAGATAAATCCATACACCTATGGACACGTTATCTTTGACAAAGGAGGCAAGAATATACAATGGAGAAAAAGGACAATCTCTTTAACAAGTGGTGCTGGGAAAACTGGTCAACCACTCGTAGAAGAGTGAAACTAGATCACTTTCTAACACCATACACAAAAATAAACTCAAAATGGATTAAAGATCTAACATAAGACCAGAAACTATAAAACTCCTAAAGAAAAACATAGGCAAAGCACTCTTTGACATAAACCACAGCAGGATCCTCTATGACCCACCTCCCAGAATATTGAAAATAAAAGCAAAAATAAATGGGACCTAATTAAAATTAAAAGCTTCTGCACAACAAAGGAAACTATAAGCAAGGTGAAAAGACAGCCTTCAGAATGGGAGAAGATAATAGCAAATGAAGCAACTGACAAAGAATTAATCTCAAAAATATACAAGCAACTCCTGCAGCTCAATTCCAGAAAAATAAATGACCCAATCAAAAAGTGGGCCAAAGAACTAAACAGACATTTCTCCAAAGAAGACATACAGATGGCTA
>NW_011484613.1:0-287 GCF_000754665.1 Bison bison bison
TAAAAATAAAAATTAATGAAACATCTTACTTTGTGTGTCTGCACTAAAAGTTTTAAAATCCAAAGTGAGAGAAGGCCTCCATGGATATGTCTCTAAAAGTCCATCCAGTACACCCCTGAAAAAGATGTACAACCTTTAGCAAGTTGAGAATGCAATTCTTGAAAATAATAATTTATGTAAACTTTTGAGTTATTTTGTTATAGTTTTTAAGAGTGAATAAAATTCCCAGTGTTTATCCCTAAATAAAAGCCCAAGAATCTAGAATAAATAATACCTTAAAAGTGGGT
>NW_011484613.1:4401-6105 GCF_000754665.1 Bison bison bison
CTAGACAGGTTCAGGAATGACATTTGGTTCATGAAGAAAGATTTCTGGTTATATATTTGATTGAACAAACTCAAGATTTCTGAGTGGAGCAGAATATTCTTACCATGAGGCTTTCGTCTGCCCCACTTCCCACCACCACCACCACATAGAAGAAAAATAGGAGAGAAAAAGCTGTTCCCCTCCCATCAGTGGTGCTTTCTGTGAGGCAGATTTGGAGAAGACTGAAATTAAGAAGATTCACATACACAAAAATTACCCAGGTGATGTGAGGAAACTGTCCCACAGGAAGAGGGAAAGACCAACCTCAAATTGACTTGGGCTCAGTTTAGTCAGCCTGCTTGATGGGATATTGTTCACTAATAACTGTGAGGCTTTAACAGAAGGGCCTGACTGTAGCTTAAGACGTGGGGGTGGCATCTGGCACCTGCCTTGGCAGGTTTAATTTTTATCATTTACTTCACAGGCAGAAGCTGAGAGAATGAATTCTTAGAACAGGGTGTACAGGAAAGAAAGGATGAGCCACTAACAATGGCCAGGCAAGGCCTACTCTGGTCAACTGAGAGACAGTGGTTCCTAATACTTTTCTGGGGTGTGGATATGGGGAGAGGGGTACAAGAGCATAAAACTGGAGGAGCTCATTTTATGTGATAAGAACATTAAGTGCCTACTGTGTGAAGCCCTTGAACAACTTGGGCAAAGCCAAACCTGCCAGCCTTTGTAATGATCATCTCAGTCCCAATGTCATGGAATCTCTTCCACAGCTCAGATCCTTGAAGTTCCACTTGAATAATATCTTTCTCTTCCAGACTTCCAAAGCTGTTAAAGCCGAAAGTAGTTGCTAAAGGATCTGTTTTGGTTCGCTTTTCTGTGGGAAATAGAGACACCCAGAGTTTGAGAGAGCTTCGCAGCCGTGCACCCCCTTCTCACTGACGCCTGTCTCAGAACAGACCAGCCTGTCTCTTTCCTGGGAACCTTGGCGACTAATTTCCAAGTTCTTCAAAATACCCGCTATGTCCCCCTTGATGGAGAAAAGGGGACCCAGGTCGTGCCCTGTGAAATGCATGACACTTCTTCAAATTTTCCCACTCTCATCTCTTTTGGAGAATTTTGGTCCCTGATGCTGAATCACCTGGGGATCTGGGTCCTTGCCCTGCTTCTTACTCTGAGCAACAGCCATCCTCTGGCTCTCAGGGTTTCCAGGAGGTTGGAGAGACTCACTTCACAAACCTGTGGGGATTTCCCCTTCACCGCAAATGAACCGCAATACTATAGGCTGAACTTGGAGGCTCTGAAACTTCCCCCTACAGCCAGATGGCTGAGATATCCCCGCACCCCGGAACGCGGCCAACAGCTGGGCCAAGACATCCTTTGATAGGGCTAAGACATCCTTTGATTGGGCCAGCAGCCCTCAAGCAGCCTTAAGAGGCCCGCCTGAGACTTTCGGACCCAGCAAACTAGGGTAGCTGGCGCAGGGATTTGGGCTGCGGTAGAGGTACTTACCAGGCGGCTCACTCTTCGTCCCTGCAGCGGCGCTGCTCCTTCTGTCCTCCTCCTCTCCACCCTCTTTCTCAAGCAGCTCAGGTTGCGTCTCTTCTCTAGGGTCTTGTAGTTTTCTTTTGCTGGGTCTCCCCACCAAGGCTTCCACCGAGAAGGCATGCGCCCGAGAGCTCAGAGCCATCCCTGGAGAGGCTGAAGAAAACTGTA
>NW_011484613.1:9395-10496 GCF_000754665.1 Bison bison bison
GGTTAAGATATTTTGGCACATTACCAAGCTTGTAGAATGTGAGTCTGAAATAATTTGCTTATGGTCATTGTTGCCATTTCTTGGGAAAAGTCTGCCTACAAAAGTCAAGAAGTGCAGAGAATCAGTTTCCTCACAACATCATTTGAGTACCTGAATTTCACTTTGTCTGAACTAGCTAAATTGCTTACACAAATAAATCATCTTTGCCCAAGTGAGTTTCAGCTGTCTTTCTATCACTTGCAAGGAAAAGAATCCTGATAAATACATTCATCTTGATAAAAATTTGGAAAAATCAACATTTTCCCCCTGATTCTTCTTCCTTTCCTCTTCCTCCTTCTTCAATATCATTGGTTCTGTGAACTAGGAAATTACATGCTACACACTATCCTAGAATGTAAAAACCTGGAAGAAAATTTGACTTTCTACAAAAATTACTAGGACTATGATAATTAACAAAAAGGAATAAGGCTCAAGCAATAGAACACATAGGAAGACAGACTTTGGATTAATACAGAACTGATTCAAATTCTGACTTTGCTACTTTCTATCTGAGAGACCTTACAAAAGTCTTTTTTTAACATTTATTCTCTTTCTTCTAATATTTCAGTTTTTACTTTTAATACCTTCATAGAGTATGTTTCTGTAAGAGTATGTATCTGAGGGTTAGTAAAATGATATACACAAACCACTCAGCATAATGCCTGGAACACAGTAAGTACTCACAGCTGTTTTCAACATTAAAGAAATGATAGAGGTTAATTTCAAGAATGTATTAATATTTACATTAACTATATAGTTATAAATCATTTGTACCCAGCCATTAGAAACTGAAGCACTTTACACTAATATTGGCACCTTCAACTTTTGTTTAAATCATAAAGCAGATTCAAAAGTTCAGAAGTCTTTATAAAGTAATAAAGTTTCTTAATTTGAGAATCATTTTAATAAATTCAGCCAGTGAATTAAGCAAAAATATTGCATTTCAGTTTCTAAATACATGGGAAATACTTCTGTTAGAATACATATTCTATTCTGATTCCATTATCTTGAACTTGAAAAGATATTTTTGATATTTTACCAATTCATTGTGAGTGTATGTTT
>NW_011484613.1:14243-16070 GCF_000754665.1 Bison bison bison
CCACCATCCCAGTTTCCTTGTGTATCTTTATGCCTCTCTCTGTGTCTCTTTTTTGTACCAGTTGAATTTTTCTCCCTGTGTGTTTCTGTCTCTCTCAGTCTCTGTGAATTAATTTGTGCCTTTATTGCTCCTTTTCTCTTCCTAATTTTCTCTCTCCTCCTTCTGTTTAGCCCTCTTTTCCCTCTCCCTGTCTCTGCCCCTTATATTCTCCTCCTATCAATAACCCAAGAAGGCCTGTATTACTAGGAGAGTACTGTACAGAAGCAACTGTACCACCTTACAGCAACTTTTTGACATCTTTTTCACTCAGATGCCCTCTGTAGTCACATGTTTTTAGCTTGAAGGCAGGTATGTGGCATGTGTTTATGTGTGTAGTTTCACAACGCAGTGTCTTAACTAAAGCTCTGGTGAGAAAAAGCAGGAACGAGTTAAAAAAATGTATCTTTTGGCACACCCTGCTTCTCCTTCTTCCCTCCTCTAAAGATGGTCAATGCACACATTTTGAGGTGTCAGGCCTCCTCCATAGTGTTAGGGACTAAAGTCAAGATGAACTCAGAAAAATTCTTCTGGCTTAATGATTTGGAGCTCCTTGGAGAAAGGCCTGGGGAGAAAATATCACAGCTCAAAGCCCTCTTGACCCCTCTTAGTGCTAGACATTTACCACTCAACTCAGTATGCTTCTCTCAGATCTGACCTCATCACAGGTCAATCCTCATCTTCCAGCAAGGCATGCAAGCTTCTTCCTTTTGCTCTTTAAATCTGCCCTACATGAAGTTTCGTGGGTCCCCAGGAGCCTTCCCACAGCAACCTTGCCCAGGACAAGGACTATTATTGGGTCATTTCTGTGTCACTGAATACCCTCAAAAGACAGGACACGTCTAACCTTTATTCATTTTAAAAGATTAACATTCCACTTCATGTCTCCTGAGAAGTAGAGGTTTCAGGATTCCTGTTACATAGCCCCCAGTTGAAGAAGATGAAACCAACAATTATGACTTCAGCTGGACTTCTTTAACTTTATGGATTTGCCAAGTGATAGTTAATAGCAAAGGCAGATACTGAGAAGAATCCTTTCAGCTAAGGTCCCCAAAGAAAACCCACAGCGTGATCAGTAAGGGAGAAATTTTTACCTGGGTGGCAAGAAATGGTTGGCCACTGCATCACGATGCCAGGCAGGACCCTGGTTTAAAAGTCAAGTCTAAGGCTGGGCTCATTAACTCCACAGATGCCAGTACCAACTGTCTCCAGAGTCCAGAGGGGAGTGGCTCAGAGCCAGAGTAATGAGAACCCTATGTTCTGGCCCCCCAGCTACTGCATTTGGTACTTCCTGAATTGGACTGGTCCTGCACCTTCTTCCATGCATCTGAGCTGCAGGCAAATGCTTCTTAGGAACATGCCTCCTAACCAGAAGTAGACTGACCATACAAGTTGAATCGCCCCATCCCCATCCCTAGCAGCTGGAAAACCCTTTTCAAATCCCAATCAACAGCAGTTCAGTAGCTTTGCCTGTGGGGTCCAGCAATATGCTCTGTTTCCAGGTGGTCCACCTATGATGGACCCATTCAGTCTCAGCAATTTCATACAGGCAGCCCACACAGGCAGCCAATGATATGTCCCTTAGACAGCTCAGAAACTCTCAGGGGCCGTGGTCCCTCATCACCAAACCCTGCACTTCCCAAAGGAAAGAGTCAGGGCTTTCCTAAGAGGAGATATATACACTATCATACACTGGAGCTTCCCTGGTGGTTCAGTGGTAAAGAATTCCTGGGTCGGAAAGATCCCCTGGAGGAGAGCATGCAACCTACTCTAGTATGCCTAGAGAATCCC
>NW_011484613.1:19817-20097 GCF_000754665.1 Bison bison bison
CTTCAGCAATACATGAACTGTGAACTTCCAGATGTTCAAGATGGCTTTAGAAAAGGCAGAGGAAACAGATCAAATTGCCATTTGCTGGATCATCAAAAAAGCAAGAGAGTTCCAGAAAAACATCTATTTCTACTTTATTGACTATGCCAAAGCCTTTGACTGTGTGTATCACAATACACTGTGGAAAATTCTGAAAGAGATGGGAATACCAGACCACTTGACCTGTCTCTTGAGAAACCTATATGCAGGTCAGGAAGCAACAGTTAGATCTGGACATGGA
>NW_011484614.1:0-541 GCF_000754665.1 Bison bison bison
GTATAAACAAAGGGCTTGTTCCAAGAGCTTGCATGTCATCCTTGTTCAGGGGCTGTTCTAATCTTCTCTATGCTTCCAATTTTAGTGTATGTGCTGCTGAAATGAGTACTTACATGCTTTTAGCAGTGGTTGGAAGTCAGAGTAGGTTGATGTAAGAGGATGCAAGGGGATTCAGATAAGGGTAAGGAGGCAGGAGTCCCTGATTAAGAAGGCAGTGCAGTGTGGCCCACAGGACCATGGGCTTTAGAATCAAGTCTGTTTTCACTCTTGTTTCCATCATTTATTTACATGCTGGGTGACACCTTAGACAAATCATTGTATGCCTTCTCAGATAGGAATATTAGCACCTACTTTATATGATTATTTGGGTATAAACTAATGACACACCTGCAGTGTTTGAGAGTACCTATAATTGATAGCTAATATCTTAATAACAGCAAATTGTCACATAATTAGAAGATGAGACTGATGGCAGAGAGATGTATTTGATAGTACTGTGTGGTGCTCACACTAGAGGTGTTGGATGAGAGGGGTGGGAGGG
>NW_011484614.1:3170-3865 GCF_000754665.1 Bison bison bison
ATGTATGGATGTGAGAGTTGGACTGTGAAGAAAGCTGAGTGCCAAAGAATTGATGCTTTTGAACTGTGGTGTTGGAGAAGACTCTTGCGAGTCCATTGGACTGCAAGATCCAACCAGTCCACCCTAAAGGAGATCAGTCCTGGGTGTTCTTTGGAAGGAATGATGCTGAAGCTGAAATTCCAGTACTTTGGCAACCTCATTTGAAGAGTTGACTCATTGGAAAAGACCCTGATGCTGGGAGGGATTGGGGGCAGGAGGAGAAGGGGATGACAGAGGATGAGATGGCTGGATGGCATCACCGACTCGATGGACATGAGTTTGAGTGAACTCCGGGAGATGGTGATGGACAGGGGAGGCCTGGTGTGCTACAGTCCATGGGGTCGCAAAGAGTCACTGAGTGACTTCATTTTCACTTTCTAGGTTGGTCATAATTTTTCTTCTAAGGAGCAATATCTTTTAATTTCATGGCTGCATTCACCATCTGCAGAGATTTTGGAGCCGCGTAAAATAAAGTCTGTCACTGTTTCCACTGTTTGCCCATCTATTTCCCATGAAATGATGGGACCAGATGTCATGATTTTAGTTTTCTGAATGTTGAGTCTTAAGCCAACTTTTTCACTCTCCTCTTTCACCTTCATCAAAAGGCTTTTTAGTTCCTCTTCACTTTCTGCCATAAGGGTGGTGTGATCTGCATA
>NW_011484614.1:3965-5557 GCF_000754665.1 Bison bison bison
CCTCTTCACTTTCTGCCATAAGGGTGGTGTGATCTGCATATCTGAGGTTATTGGTATTTCTCCTGGCAATCTTGATTCCAGCTTTATCCAATCCAGCATTTCTCATGATGTACTCTGCATATAAGTTAATAAGCAGGGTAACAATATCCAGCCTTGATGTGCTCCTTTCCCATTTGGAACCAGTCTGTTGTTCCATGTCCAGTTTTAACTATTGCTTCCTGACCTGCATTCAGATTTCTCAAGAGGCAGGTAAGGTGGTCTGGTATTCCCATTTCTTTAAGAAGTTTCCCAAGTTTGTTGTGGTCCACACAATCAAAGGCTTTGGTATAGTCAATAAAGTAGAAGTAGATATTTTTTTGGAACTCTTTCTTTTTAAATGATCCAATGGATGTTGGCAATTTGATCTCTTGTTCCTCTGCCTTTTCTTACTTTAAATCCCATGTGCCGTGGAATTTATGGTCACACTCACCATTTGTATTGGAATGCATGACATTTTCCCCATCCTTTTACACTAAACTTATCTGTGTCTTTTTATTTCCCATGCAATGTAGTCAGAATGTTTTTTAATCTTGTGTCACACGAGTTCTTTGGAATCTTTAGCCCAATATAGTTAATACAATGATTAATACTTTGATTTATGTTTGTCATTATTTTATGTTTCCTCATTATGTCATCTGTTTTCTCTTCTCTGTCACAACTTTACTCACTTCTTTTGAGTCTTTAAATCAAATCAGTTCAAGTAAGTTTTGGTATTCCATTTTATTTATTCAGTTGACTGTTTGGCTATACTTTTTTGTTTCTGTTTTTTGTAGTTGCTCTGTGGGTTATGGAATGCAACCCTAACTTATCAGAGTCCACCCATGAATTAATATATTCTAGCCCACCCAAAAATCCTACTACTGGGCATATACCCTGAGAAAGCCACAATTCTAAAAGACACAGTGTACCACAATCTTCATTGCAGCATTATTTACAATAGCCATGTTGTGGAAGCAACCTAGATGTGCGTCTATGGATGAATGTATAAAGAAGCTATGGTACATATATACCATGGAATATTACTTATTTATAAAAAGAACACATTTGAGTTAGTTCTAGTGAGGTGGATGAACCTAGAATTTGTTACATGGAGTAAAGCAAGTCAGGAAGAGAAAAGCAAATGTCATATATTAATGCATGGAATCTAGAAAAATGATACTGATGAACCTATTTACAGGGAAGAAATGGAGACACACATGTAGAAAATGGGCTTGTGGATACAGTAGGGGAAGAAGAGAGTGGGACAAATGGAGGAAAGCACTGACATATATACACTACGTATGTAAAACAGATCCCCAGTGAGAAGCTGCTGTGTAACACAAGGCGGCCTGCAGCCTGGAGCTCTGTGATGACCTAAAATGGTGGGGGAGGGGAGGGGAGGAAGGCTCAATAGAGACGGGGTATATGTGTATGATTATGGCTGATTCGCACTGTTGCACAGCAGAAACCAACACAAAATTGAAAAGCAATTTTTCACCAATCAAAACATAAATTTGAAGAAACAAAATAAAATATTATACTACCCCATAGGTAATGTAAGAATCTTTTAACAG
>NW_011484614.1:6468-11778 GCF_000754665.1 Bison bison bison
GATGGGGTTGTGTGGTCTGAAGGTTAAAAATAATTTTATTAAATCTGATATTAGCAGGATCCCATTTATTGGATAATATGAAAAGTAATAACAAGCCTTAATGTCAACTGAAAAAATAAAAAACCTTCTTTGGCCAGTCTAGGACTTGATGTGAAGAAGAAATGGTTAGGAAATTTTTGTTGAAATATTTAATAGTAGCTGATAGTTAGTAATATATTCAGTATGCAAAAACTATATCAGACTTTCTAAGATAACTATGTTAGATAGATATTATTGTTTACAATATTTAACAGAAGAGTAAACACCAGAAGCTTACCCAAGTTCACACAGCTGGTAATCTGCAAAGATGAGACATGTACCCAGATGTTTCTGTATCATACTTGAGGGTTTATTTTTTTTCCTTAAAGAATGGAAATTCTAAGAAATCTAGGCAATGTTTGAACTGATGACCATCTCCTTGAAATATTCCATGGGAGTATACTCTATCCCACTCTCTTAATTTTTCTTCCTGATGTCTGGATGTTCTTGAGCAAGATGCTGTCAACAATCTTGTTACTCTTCAGGGTTCAATCTGAGATTTCAATTTTGTATTTTGCACAGTGTCCTAACGGATCTCATCTATTCCAATGACCATAGATATCAACTACCAGTTCAATATTTCTGATTTGATGACCAATATTTCTCTTGAGCTGTTTTTCCTGAAGTTCAGACTCTGTATTCAAAAGCATAGTGTGTAAGAACAAGTTTACCACTGAAAATGCACGTGAATGGACTGAGCATAAATATCCCTTGTTTACCACTACAAAAGAAAGGGAGATGGCACGAAGAAATGATTCTATGTCTTATATTTGTTCCACTCGCATTCACTCTTTGCATGCCTCCCAAGAAACTTTCATATTCTAGAAACTATGTTGATGGCAGATATGTGAAGACAAATAAAATCCCATCTACGTTTTACAGTATTTAGCAGTCTGTGTATATAATGGGGGTTTGGTTGGGTAGGTATACATGAAAATAGTACATTATAAAAGTATAGAAGAGACTATAGTAAAAACTGCACAGCTGAAATATTCCCCAGAAGACCAAAAGCAATACCCCTAGTCAAAAAAAGCAAAAAAGGAAAGGGTTATATGCTTTTGGGAAATGAGGATTTCCTCCTAGGGTGGAAGGGTCAGCATAAAATTTGCTAAATAGGCAAAGTTTGACAGATTACATACAGAATGAGATTTACAGCATTTGAAAATCTACTACCATCTCCAAAATGCACTTTCTTGGGACTTGACAGGAGGCTTGCTGCCATCGTGGGAGATAAATAAGATCTGTCCAACAGCTTAGCAGCTCCAAGTCGGTGGGTGAGGCTCTTTTACAAGCTGACAAAACAGAACTGCATAGAAAAAACCCCAAAATGTTCATATATAATATGAACAAAGGGCTGCTGACTATTTATTACATTTTCTTGGTTATCTTCTAAAGAATTACAAAATAAAATATCAATTCACAAACTTCAATTTAGCCAAATGATTTCCAATGTCCCCTATATTTTCCCTTGGAGACTGATGATTTTTCATCTGTTGCAATTTGAACTTGAAAATAAATTCTCTAATGAGGTTAATGCCTCACGTGAACTCTTGACTTCCTTTGTTTCTCCCTTTATTTTTGTGTTTTGCCATTATTTTTGTGCAATTGAAGTTATTACTTTAATAAGTTGTATTTACATATGCATGTATTCATTATGCTTACCAAATACAAATGGGATTTATAATGGTTAGCTTAAATATGTGTATTTCTCTGGTAATTTATATCAGTTATCCAACACTGGGATATCTGAAAGCTCAAAACTTTCATAAGCTGCAAGACTGTATATTTTACCTTTGAAAACATAATCTGTGAACTTTTTAATGACATTGTTCAGTTGATAAGTTGTGTCCAATTCTTTGCACTCAGGCTCCCCTGTCATTCACTGTCTCCCAGTTTGTTCAGATTCATGTAAGAGACTTTAACAGTAAAATCAAAATTTAGTTTAATGCATAGGTGGAGTTAAAATTTTTACCTTACAAAGGTAAATAGAATGATTGGGATATTTTTCATTTTGAATTTCTTTGACTAATTCAGTCATAGAGATAAAAATATAAGATAACTGATCAAGAGAAACAAGATGAATATGATACTAATGTATGGCTTCACCATTTTCTCTTGAAATAATAAATAATAACTTGAAGTGTGGGCCAAAGGTATTTGAGCTAGAAATTATCATATTTTGTGTTTGAAAATGAAGGCATTATGGATAAATAACTCCCAAGGGTGTATCCATGTTCCATTTCTCCTAGCTTTTCATTTGAAAACCACTATATCATCAATATTAGTATACTACATATACTTGTTCATGATTTTTTGAGCCTAGAGTGGTGTTTATGCTCATGTATAAAATTGAATAATAAATACCAAGATCATAAATTTAAGAATTAAATTAGTTTATAAATTAGCTTTCTAGCATTTGATATTCCCCATAGTGTAGATATCTACAGGGATCTCTGTGCAGGAGCACTACTGAAGATCATGTGGAAAAGCTGTAGAAAAGATTCTGAGTATCTGTCAGTACCTCAATCAAAGCAGCTCTGCTTTGACATGAGTTTCATATTTGGCTAGAAATGTTGGAAAACCACCTCCTTAGGATAAATTACTGTAAGTAAAATTTCTATGTTAGAGGACACGAACATGTTTAAGGCTTTTTGATAAATGTTGGCAGTTCCTTTTTATTAATATTTTGTCAAATATATGCTTCTGTATATAGTGTAAGAAAAACTGCTCATCTCCCTCTGCTCCTCCCCACTCCTGTCCAGCACTGAGCTTTATCCAAAAGTGTTACTGCTTTTTGTTTATGTGATTTCATATCTGGCTAAAGAGTTCATATTCCCACTTCTCATGGCTGTTCTCAATAACTCTGAGGTCCAACTTTTCCTTCTGATTGGAATTCCAGGATTGGAACATGCCCACGAGTGGATCTCCATTCCCATTTGCCTCCTATATCTGGTTGCCATCATGGGCAACAGTACCATTCTCTTTATCATAAAGACAGAGCCCTCACTTCATGAACCCATGTATTATTTTCTTGCCATGTTGGCTATCTCTGACCTGGGCCTGTCCTTCTCCTCTCTCCCCACCATGCTGAGAATCTTCTTGTTCAATGCCATGGAAATTTCACCCAATGCCTGCTTTGCTCAAGAATTTTTCATCCATGGGTTCACAGTCATGGAGTCCTCAGTACTGCTGGTTATGTCTTTGGATCGCTTTCTTGCCATTCACAATCCCCTGAGATATAATTCTCTCCTCACTAGCAACAGAGTTGCTAAAATGGGACCGATTTTAGCCACCAGGAGCCTTCTCTTAGTGCTTCCATTTCCTTTCATGCTAAGGAGATTGAAATATTGTCAGAAGAATGTTCTTTCTCACTCATACTGTCTTCATCAGGATACCATGAAGCTGGCCTGCTCTGACAACAAGATCAATGTTATCTATGGTTTCTTTGTTGCTCTCTGTACTATGCTGGACTTGGCTTTCATTGTTCTTTCTTATACACTGATCTTGAAGACTGTACTCAGCATTGCATCTTTGGCAGAGAGACATAAGACCCTGAACACCTGTGTCTCCCATTTCTGTGCTGTACTCATTTTCTATGTGCCCATCATTACTCTGGCTGCCATGCATTGCTTTGCCAAGCACAAAAGCCCCCTCGCTATAATCCTTATTGCAGACATTTTCTTGTTGTTGCCACCCTAATGAACCCCATTGTGTATTGTGTAAAGACTCAACAAATCTGGGAGAAGGTCTTGGGGAAGCTATCTAACATATATAGGAGATAAGATGAGGATGAGATGGTTGGATGGCATCACCAATTCAATGGACATGAACTTAGGCAAACTCCGGGAGATAGTGAGGGACAGGGAGGCCTGGCGTGCTGCAGTCCGCGTGGTTGCAAAGAGTCGGACACAATTTAGTGACTGATCGACAACAACAAGAGATAAGACTGAATATTTAGGCAGTAAACTGTTGACCAGTATTTATTGGCATCTACAATATATTCAGGACTTTCCCCGATGGCTCAACAGGTAAAAGAATTCACCTGCAATGCAGGAGACGTGGGAGATGCAAGTTCAATCCCTGGGTCAGGAAAATCCCCTGGAGAAGAAAATGGCAATCAACTCCAATATTCTTGCCTGAAAAATCCCATGGACAGAGGAGCCTGGCAAGGTAGGGTCTATGGCGTCACAAAGAGTTGGACATGGATAAGCAACTAAGCACACACAGTGTACTCAATGCCACAGCATTTACCATTTAATGGAAGACTGGGGGGACAGTGAAAAGCTGTGCAGTATGGAATTTATTATAAAGTCAAGAATACATTATGGATAGAGCATTTAATTTGACAAATAGTGATGGAATATTTATAAGTAGTATGAGTGAACCAGATTTTGGTACTTTTAAATGTCTTCATAGGAGTCTGAGCCTCAGAATTCTCACAGGAAGTTGCAGTTCATTTCTTCCCTTTTCCCATCATTTCTGGGTTGCATACGTTGCAAAGTTTAACAATTACAATATTAGATACAAAGGACTTCATCCTAAGTCCCTCAGAGCATTTTAAACTCTCAGATCAGATCAGATCAGTTGCTCAGTCGTGTCTGTCTCTTTGTGACCCCATGAAGCGCAGCACACCAGGCCTCCCTGTCCATCACCAACTCCAGGAGTTGACTCAGACTCACATCCATCGAGTCAGTGATGCCATCCAGCCATCTCATCCTCTGTCGTCCCCTTCTCCTCCTGCCCCCAATCCCTCCCAGCATCAGAGTCTTTTCCAATGAGTCAATTCTTCGCATGAGGTGGCCAAAGTACTGGAGTTTAAGCTTTAGCATCATTCCCTCCAAAGAAATCCCAGGGCTGATCTCCTTCAGAATGGACTGGTTAGATCTCCTTGCAGTCCAAGGGACTCTCAACAGTCTTCTCCAACACCACAGTTCAAAAGCATCAACTCTTCAGTACTCAGCCTTCTTCACAGTCCAACTCTCATATCCATACATGACCACAGGAAAAACCATAGCCTTGACTAGGCGAACCTTTGTTGGCAAAGTAATATCTCTGCTTTTCAATATGCTATCTAGGTTGGTCATAACTTTCCTTTCAAGGAGTAAGTGTCTTTTAATTTCATGGCTGCAGTCACCATCTGCAGTGATTTTGGAGCCCAGAAAAATAAAGTCTGACACTGTTTCCACTGTTTCCCCATCTATTTCCCATGAAGTGATGGGACCAGATGCCATG
>NW_011484614.1:12204-15773 GCF_000754665.1 Bison bison bison
GCACTGGTCTTTTTGTTTTTCCTACAACCTTTCAGTTTTGGGGTTTTTTTCTTTGTCTTTGTTTTTTTTTCCCCACCTCAGACCATTGACATTTATTCTGCATTTTTGGAATGCTTTTCCTTTCAATATTTCATATCTTACATGATTTAGAATTTTATTGAACCCCCCCATTTGGTTTCCTTCAGAGCACTTGGTGCTATCTGAAATGGTTACTCACTGATTTTTCTATTGTCTGTGTCTCTCAGCTCTGTAACAACCTAGAGGGGAGGAATGGGGAAGGAGGAGGAGGGATAGTCAAGAGGGAGGGGACATAGGTATACCTGTGGCTGATTCATGATGATATTTGGCAGAAACCAACACAATGCTGTAAAGCAACTATCCTCCAATTAAAAATAAAACAAACAAACAAAAAAAACAAAAATATAAACCAAGAAAAAAAGTCTTTCTTTAATATTTTGCCCACTGTGTTTCTAGGATGCAGACTCTGCCTAGGGAAACACACACACACACACACACACACACACACACTCAACAAATACTTGTGGCCTGAGGGAACATTCCTTCACTCACACAGTTTGGGCTTCCCTGGTAGCTCAGCTGGTAAAGAATCCGCCTGCAATGCAGGAGACCCCAGTTCAATTCTCCGGTCAGGAAGATCCACTGGAGAAGGAAATGGAAACCCACTCCAGTATTCTTGCCTGGGAAATCCCATGGACAGAGGAGCCAGGTGGGGTACAGACCATGCGGTCGTGAAGAGTTGGACACCACTGAATGACTAAGCATAGCATAGAACAACACAGAGTTTTGTCTATTTAAATTCTGCTTGTTCTTTAAGAATCAGCTAGGACATTCCCCTTGGAAAATTTTCCATTTTTTTTTCCTAAGGAAGTGGTTCTCCTTCATCTCAGGGCTGTTTCAGAGGTTCTTCTCTGACTGATTACACAGTCTCCATGGTATGTTTTATTCTGTGTCATTAGGCTTTGTTTTAGGAATGAAAGTAACTAAAAATTATTTGAAGCTAAAAAACATGCTAAGAATTGTTTTGAAACTTTCATATATATATGTGTGTATATATATATACACATATGTATAAAATACTTGGACTACGTAAAAAGCCTTGTGGGATAGACATTATTGATCCATTTTAATAGAAAAAGTTCCTAAGTTCACAGTTAGAATGCAGAACTTTCTCAAAACTGACTCCAAGTTTACTCTACTTACTGGTATGTCACAATAACTCTTTAATTCATTATAAGAATAAGAGAACATGACTCCCACTGAAGGATTGAAATTGCCTGTAGATGGCATACGTATTGTTTCCAGATGTGGAGTTGCAATGTATGCTTCAGTATTTGTAGTGGCTTTGTGGTTGTTTTGAAGTTTCGTGGGGGCTTCTCAAGTGAAACTAGTGCTAAAGAACCTGCCTGACAATGAGGGAAACACATGAGCAGTGGGTTCAATCCATAAACCAATCATGATACTCAAGGACATATTCTATTTGCTGTCTATAAGTAATCTTGGATCTTTCAAGTGATATCATCTAAGGTTCCCACATAGCTGTCATTGGAAACAGTTTTCTTATGCCAGACTGGATGAAGCACTGGTTGGCAGTGGGGCATGACACATGAAATGTTAAATGCCAAATGTGATAGGTAGCCTTGAATGAGACTAACTTCCAGTGAGAGAGAACAGCCTCCACATAAAGGTCCTAGTAGAGAATTCTATCCTTGGCCCTCTGTCACTCTCTTTCTAGACCCTGAACTAAAACTATGCAGGAACACAACATCCTCATGCTTCCCCCTAGATGTTCAAAACTACCCTTGGTAGTATCTTATCCAGGCCTGCTTTCCTTGCAAATATCTCCAAGTCAAAATTACAAATACTGTTCTGACAAGTATTATTCAAAAAATCCATTTAAAAAAATCTGGAGCAATGTAGTAGAGCTGCAGTGCACAAATAGGAGGGTGTAAGGAATTCTCTCTTTTTAGTTCATTGGCTTATAACGATAGGGTCAGTGCCTCCACCTCAGTCCACTTACCACCACCCACCCCCACATTATCTACTCTTCTCTGACTTGCTAGGGAAGAACAATGGCAATAAGAACAACTTCAGATATTTTCCTGAAGACAGGGTCCTCTCTCTCACCTCTGTGTCAGGTTAGCAAATGCTGTTCTCTCAGGCTGGACCATCACTTTCCAGTTTGCCTGTCTAACTTCAATACATCCCTGAAGGCTGCCTTCTATGCCAACTCAAGGAAATCTTTCATTCCATTTCTTTCCCTAGCTGGAGGAAGAAAATCTTTCTTTTAGCTTCTATATAAACATTTTTCACTTTAACACAGTTAACATATGGAACACAGTTAACATATGGTTAACAAAGAATCCCAAAAGGTAGTGTCTTAAAAACATACATACATACAAACAAACAAAAAACAAACAAACAAAAAAAACAGATATTCATTTAACTTACAAATCTGCAATTTGGGCTGGACTCAGAGTACATTGGTTGTTTCACCAGGCGCAAGTGGGAAAGACAGGAAGGTTGGGTGTTAGAATAATTTGAAGATTTATTGATACTAGTAGCTGATAATGATCCAACCAAGTCTGAGGCCTCAGCTGAGTCTATTGGCTAAAACACCTAAATGTGACCTCTCCATGTGGTTTGAGCTTCTGCTCGGTATGATGGCCAGGTTTCAAAAGCAAGCACTGAGTGAGAGCTATAGATACATATCGAAAGAGAGACAGAAAAGGAGGGAGAGAGAAAGAGAGTGAATATCAATGAGTAACATATCACCTCTTATGACCCAGCCTCAGAAGTCTACCTCAACAGCCAATCCATTAAGCTGCTGAGTCTGACCCAGTTACAGGGGGAGAAGCAACATATTCCAATCCCTTTTGGAGGACTTGGGCATTTCTGGAAGAGAATTGGGGATGAGACGTAACCCTGTGGCCTTCTTTGGAAAATACAAGCCACCACGTCCTATTGCCATGTATTTCCTTGATACCACAGTGAGGGTTCCATGACAGCTGTGACTTCTTATTTGTTCAGTAAATAAATAACAATCTCTTCCACTTCATGCATATTAGATATTATAAAGAATAGAAGAGTAAGGGTACATTTAAAAAAACAGTGCCTCCAAGATTAAACCCAGCTAGGAACAAAAGGCGTGGGTCACACGATCGCGGATCTGCTTGGTCTTCACACTGTAGATGATGGGATTCATCAGAGGAGGGAAGAGAAGATACACAAAGCCCAGAATCACCTGGAGCAGATGAGGTGCCTGCTTCCCAAAGCGGTGGATGACAGACAGACCAATCATGGGAGTATAGAAAAGGAGCACAGCACAGATGTGGGAAACACAGGTGTTAAGAGCTTTGAGCCTTTCGGCCCTGGATGCGATGGACAGTACGGTGCGCAGGATCAGGGCATAGGAGAAGAGAATGAGCAGTGAGTCTATACCCACTGTAGAAACGATGACAAACATGCCGTAAATGCTGTTGGCTCTGATGTCTGCACAGGCCAACTTCATCACTTCCTGGTGGAGGCAGTAGGAATGTGAGAGGACTGGG
>NW_011484614.1:19401-20386 GCF_000754665.1 Bison bison bison
AGAGGATATTATGCACTGCAACTAATTTTAAAGACCTGGTAAAAATTTTGAACAACCCTCACAATTTCACAGAAGCACCGTGGGTGTAGATGACAGTGTCTTGTTAATAACATATCCTAACTCTATAGTTTATGCACATCACATGTGCATCTTTAGTGTACATCTTTAGTTTATTTCAGTCACTCAGTCATGTCCGACTCTTTGTGACCCCATGGGCTGCAGCACACCAGACCTCCCTGTCCATCACCAATTCTCAGAGCTTACTCAATCTTATATCCATCAAGTTGGTGAAGCCATCCAACCATCTCATCCTCTGTCATCCCCTTCTCCTCCTGCCTTCAATCTTCCCAGATCTGGGTCTTTTCAAATGAGTCAGTTCTTTGTATCAGGTGGCCAAAATGTTGGAGTTTCAGCTTCAGCATCAGTTCTTCCAATGAATATTCAGGACTGATTTCCTTCAGGAAGGACTAGTTAGATCTCCTTGCAGTCCAAGGGACTCTCAAGAGTCTTCTCCAACACCACAGTTCAAAAGCATCAATTCTTCAGCACTCAGCTTTCTTTATAGTCCAACTCTCACATCCATACATGACTACTGGAAAAACCATAGCTTTGAATAGACAGACCTTTGTTGGCAAAGTAATGTCTCTGCATGTTAATATGCTGTCTAGGTTGGTCATAGCTTTTCTTGCAAGGAACAAGAGTCTTTTAGTTTCATGGCTGTATTCACCATCTGCAGTGATTCTGGAGCCCCCCCCCAAAATAAAATCAGCCACTGTTTCCTCCATTTCCCCAGCTATAGCCATGAAGTTATGGGACCAGATGCCATGAACTTAGTTTTCTGAATGTTGAGTTTTAAGCCAATTTTTTCACTCTCCTCTTTCACTTTCATCAAGAGGCTCTTTAGTTCTTCTTCGCTTTCTGCCATAAGTGTGGTGTCATCTGCATATCTGAGGTTATTGATACTTCTCCTGGCAATCTTGATTCC
>NW_011484615.1:0-414 GCF_000754665.1 Bison bison bison
AGTTCCCTTTTCTCCACACCCTGTCCAGCATTTATTGCTTGTAGACTTTTGGATGGCAGCTATTCTAACTGGCGTGAAATGGTACCTCATAGTGGTTTTGATTTGCATTATTCTGATAATGAGTGATGTTGAGCATCTTTTCATGTGTTTGTTAGCCATCTGTATGTCTTCTTTGGAGAAATGTCTATTTAGTTCTTTGGCCCACTTTGTTGATTGGGTCATTTATTTTTCTGGAATTGAGCTGTAGGAGTTGCTTGTATATTTTTGAGATTAGTTGTTTGTCAGTTGCTTCATTTCCTATTATTTTCTCCCATTCTGAAGGCTGTCTTTTCACCTTGCTTATAGTTTCCTTTGTTGTGCATAAGCTTTTAAGTTTAATTAGGTCCCATTTGCTTATTTTTGCTTTTATTTCCA
>NW_011484615.1:514-1140 GCF_000754665.1 Bison bison bison
GATTTGATTTTATCATAATTGTTTCCCTCTTACCATTTAGTTGTGGCTTTTCCATTGTCCTTGGATATAGGTTATCCTTTTTGTTTTGTTTTGTTTTGGAGCTCTGGCTGCAGAAGATGAGTACATGTTCTTCTACTCTGTCATCTTAATCTGGTTTTTCTTCTTCTATTACTCCTTCATTTTTTTTAAAATTTTAATCAAACCAATCATTGTTAAATTTTCATTCATTTTTTTATTATTTTATTTTTTAACTTTACAATATTGTATTGGTTTTGCCATATATCAAAATGATTCCACCACAGGTATACATGTGTTCCCCATCCTGAACCCTCCTCCCTCCTCCCTCCGCATACCATCCTGCTGGGTCGTCCCAGTGCACCAGCCCCAAGCATCCAGTATCATGCATGGAACCTGGACTGGTGACTCGTTTCCTATATGATACTATACATGTTTCAATGCCATTCTCCCAAATCATCCCACCCTCACCCTCTCCCACAGAGCCCAAAAGACTGTTCTATACATAAGTGTCTCTTTTGCTGTCTCGTACACAGGGTTATTGTTACCATCTTTCTAAATTCCATATATATGCGTTAGTATACGGTATTGGTGTTTTTCTTTCTGGCTTA
>NW_011484615.1:2107-2685 GCF_000754665.1 Bison bison bison
CTAACACCATACACAAAAATAAATTCAAAATGGATTAAAGATCTAAATGTAAGACCAGAAACTATAAAACTTCTAGAGGAGAACATAGGCAAAACACTCTCTGACATATATCACAGCAGGATCCTCTATGACCCACCTCCCAGAATACTGGAAATAAAAGCAAAAATAAGCAAATGGGACCTAATTAAACTTAAAAGCTTCTGCTCATCAAAGGAAACTATAAGCAAGGTGAAAGGCAGCCTTTACAATGGGAGAAAATAATAGCAAATGAAGCAACTGACAAACAACTAATCTCAAAAATATATAAGCAACTTCTACAGCTCAACTCCAGAAAAATAAATGACCTAATCAAAAAATGGGCCAAAGAACTGAATAGACATTTCTCCAAAGAAAACATACAGATGGCTAAAAAACACATGAAAAGATGCTCAACATCACTTATTATCAGAGAAATGCAAATCAAAACCACTATGAGGTACCATTTCACACCAGTCAGAATGGCTGCGATCCAAAAGTCTACAAGCAATAAATGCTGGAGAGGGTATGGAGAAAAGGGAACCCTCTTACACTGTTGGTGG
>NW_011484615.1:2990-22847 GCF_000754665.1 Bison bison bison
GCAGTGGTACATATACACAATGGAGTATTACTCAGCCATTAAAAAGAATACATTTGAATCAGTTCTAATGAGGTGGATGAAACTGGAGCCTATTATACAGAGTGAAGTAAGCCAGAAAGAAAAACACCAATACCGTATACTAACGCATATATATGGAATTTAGAAAGATGGTAACAATAACCCTGTGTACGAGACAGCAAAAGAGACACTGATGTATAGAACAGTATTATGGACTCTGTGGGAGAGGGAGAGGGTGGGAAGATTTGGGAGAGTGACATTGAAACATGTAGAATATCATGTAAGAAACGAGTTGCCAGTCCAGGTTCGATGCGCGATACTGGATGCTTGGGGCTGGTGCACTGGGACGATCCAGAGGGATGGTATGGGGATGGAGGAGGGAGGAGGGTTCAGGATGGGGAACACATGTATACCTGTGGTGGATTCATTTCGATATTTGGCAAAACTAATGCAATTTTGTAAAGTTTAAAAGAAAAAAAAAAAAAAACATCAATTCTTCGGCACTCAGCCTTCTTCACAGTCCAACTCTCACATCCACACATGACCACAGGAAAAAACCATAGCCTTGACTAGACGAACCTTTGTTGGCAAAGCAATGTCTCTGCTTTTGAATATGCTATCTAGGTTGGTCATAACTTTCCTTCCAAGGAGTAAGTGTCTTTTAATTTCATGGCTGCAGTCACCATCTGTAGTGATTTTGGAGCCCAGAAAAATAAAGTCTGACACTGTTTCCACTGTTCCCCATCTATTTCCCATGAAGTGGTGGGACCAGATGCCATGATCTTCGTTTTCTGAATGTTGAGCTTTAAGCAAACTTTTTCACTCTCCACTTCATAGAAAACTATAAAACACTAGTGAAAGAAATCAAAGAGGACACTAATAGATGGAGAAATATACCATGTTCATGGATTGGAAGAATCAATATAGTGAAAATGAGTACACTACCCAAAGTAATTTATAGATTCAATGCAATCCCTATTAAGCTACCAACGGTATTCTTCACAGAGCTAGAACAAATAATTTTGCAATTTATATGGAAATACAAAAAACCTCGAATAGCCAAAGCTAGATAGAGAAAGAAAAATGGAACTGGAGGAATCAACCTGCCTGACTTCAGGCTCTACTACAAAGCCACAGTCATCAAGACAGTATGGTGCTGGCACAAAGACAGAAATATAGATCAATGGAACAAAATAGAAAGCCCAGAGATAAATCCACACACATATGGACACCTTATCTTTGACAAAGGAGGCAAGGTTATGCAATGGATTAAAGACAATCTCTTCAACAAGTGGTGCTGGGAAAACTGGTCAACCACTTGTAAAAGAATGAAACTAGAACATTTTCTAACACCATCCACAAAAGCAAACTCAAAATGGATTAAAGATCTAAACATAAGACCAGAAACTATAAAACTTCTAGAGGAGAACATAGGCAAAACATTCTCCGACATATATCACAGCAGGATCCTCTATGAACCACCTAGCAGAATACTGGAAATAAATTTTCATTCTTATTTTTCCTTTTCTGAGATCAAATGTCAAAATTCTTTATAACTTATAGAAATATCTCTTTGAACCATGATAAATTTTGGTAGTGGTTGATTTCTTTAAAAGAAGTATTTCTTGTGGAACTACCAGCAGTTTGATTTCCCCTAGATAATGGAGAGTCAACTTTAATATTCCACAGAATTGTAATAATAGCAAATGCAACAGCCTAACATATTGCATACAACAATTCTAAACAATTTTGCTTTCATTTTACTGGAAGTAAGAAAGAGAGCCATGTTGCTTCCATAACATTCCAAAATTATGAGTTACTTTGAAAGCATATGCACTATAAATATAAATATGGGCAGTTTTGCCACTGGTCAAAGTACAAGCCTGTATAAGAGTATGTAGTTCAGCCTGATGGGCTGTGATAGCCATAGGTAAAGATGCTGCCTTAACAACACCAAAAAGAGTTGCAACAGTCTACCCAGCACAGGATTTGACATTGTCACCTTTTAAATAAGAATGATTAGTGAATCATGAAAATTCAGCATTACTCAAAGAAATTTCCTGAAGATCTTGACAAAAGGTCAGGATGTTATCCATCAGAAATATGCAGTTATGAGGGATTCTATTTGGATTGAGGCCATTATAATACAAAAGTTTTATGTGAGTAGAAACCAGCAAAAATACTTCATATGAGATGAGAGTGTTGGTTGATAAATGTTAAGTATGATTTAAAATAAAGGAGAGCTTTTACTTCATGGGGTACATAATAAGTTACAGAGAATCCCATGAGGGTTTTCTTGGTGGCCCTAGCCAAAAGGACAGTGGCTATAGTGACTCTAAGGCAAGTGGGATATCACTGTGTCACAGGGTCCAGTTTTTGACTATACTAACTTTTGTGTCTATGATGACCCCTATGTTTTGGGGTGAGCATCCCAAAGACATTCTCCTCCTTTTTGTGAACAACAAAAAGGGAAATTTGAGAGTTGGGAAGTCCAAGAGCACACAGCGTCCTCAGACTCTCCTATAAGTCCTTAAAATCTGTGTCCTCTGGTTTTGACCTAAAATTGCATCAAGTTTGTCATTGTTTAGTAACTATACGGAAGTTTACCCATAAGAGAGAAATTTGGAATTCAATTTTGGCAACCAACTATAGTCCAGAAAAAAAAAAAAAAAATCAGTGAGGATATTTGATTCTTTGGGAAAATCTTTGGCTATGGCTCAGTTTAGTTTTAGTCCAGGGAATATGAAAATTTAAAGGTTTAGCTTCGAGACCCTTAGAAGACTTAATTTTAAAGGACACGTTCTGAGAAGTTCAGAGGAAATGGGAAGTTCCATGAAAGAATTAATATGTTGGAGCTGAGGAACTAGAGGAAGTGTAGATGATGTACAAGGAAGAAGGGAGGTGGCCCCAGAGGCAGAACCTGAGATAAAGAAGGGAAAAGAGCTTGGGGCTTCAGAAAGAATTTTACCTTCCTTTCTTTGTTTACCTCGGTTAACCTTAAACTCTTATTTTGCAGAGAGTCAATTTTGACTCCTGATAATATCTGGAAGCCTGAAAATACCAACTGAAATAAGCATTCTATTCACTTCAGGAAACTTTAGAGGTATTTGATTATCCAATTAGATTTTAACACAAGTAAGTGTGAGGGTTTTGAAAGTTTCTCAAAATGGTCATTGACTTTCTAAATTGCATTTGGTTAGTTTGATGCACTTAGTTAGAAATATCCATAAGGAAGGACCATGATTTTCAATCCTGAAATCAGCGGAGATTCCTATAAAGGGAACACCATCAAAATATTTAGATAACTGGGATCCATAATTCTTAGAGAAAATAATTTCTCTAATTTCCCTTTTTCTTTTGTTTAAATCCAGATTAAGAGAAAATTTTTTCAAACAGGCTAAATAGCTCAAGCAGTTCATACATTTACAAAGTTCAAACAACCTACAGATCTGGTATACCAACCAGTCTGAAGGAATAGTCTGGACTTGGAGTAGCCAGGTGGAAGTCTATGCTAAGCACATATCTTACAAAATGGCCTCTCTTTCAAGGGGATTTGCCCAAAGTGTAGTCATCTCCAAATGGAAAAGTCTGACTTCAAAATCGGACCAAGGTTCCAAATAGGTACTCACATACAGAACAAACCTGAACTAAAAAGAACAAAACTTTATTTTTATTTTTTTTTTATTTTTTAACTTTACAATATTGTATTGGTTTTGCCATTATATGGAATTTAGAAAGAACAAAACTTTAAAACAGATCCCAAATACAAATAAATCTTGGAAAGCTTCCTAATGCAAAGAGAGTGGCAATATATTTCAAGAAAAAAAAAAAAAAAAAAAGGCTCAAACTCCAAGTTTACTGAGAAAAACAGTGAACAACAATGGGCTTGATGTGGGTATGAAACTTATTTGCTCACCAGCCTCAGAGTCATTGGGTGTCATCTCTGGATTCCTATACTGGCTGACCTAAAACAAATAGACTGCTAGTTATTCCCCAGCAATAATGGATTAATTTGTGATCAGCAAAGAACTTCCATTTGAGGTCTGCTATCACAGTGAGCCATTGTAAATCCCCAGCAGAGGAGAACACTTTTATAAGAGGAAAAAGGAAGTGGGAGGTCGACAGTTAACAAAGGGTTCATGACTCTTCATTAGCTGAGTTATGAAAGCTTCTCATTGATTGAATTCTTGCAGGGAAAGAAGAGAAAGTTTTCTTCATTGCATTGATCTTTACTATAGTCATAGAGTGTGAGAGGTCCCACTTTCAATCCCCTAACTCTTTCTACTGGAGAATGTTGTTTATTAATTTTCATAATATTTACCAAAAGTAGTTGAAAATTTGAGTCTGCTTGAAAACTTGTACATGACATTTACAACAGCTTAACTCAAAATTGCCAAAACAGAAGCAGTCATATTTAGTAAGGGAATATATAATAAACTCTGGTATATCCATACAATAGAATATTATTCAGTACTAAAAATAAATGAAAAGACACAAAGAAAACCAAAGCACTTCTTACTAAGTGACATAGTCAATCTGAAATGCTACTTCCTATATAATTCCATATAGGAAAGGAAAGATATACCCATCTGAATGCAGAGTTCCAAAGAATGGCAATGAGAGATAAGAAAGCATTCCTCAGTGATCTATGCAAAGGAAAAAAATAAAATGGGAAAGACTAGAGATATTTTTGAGAAAATTAAAGATATCAAGGGAACATTTCATGCAAAGATGGGCAAAATAAAGGACAGAAATGGCATGGACCTAACAGAAGCAGAAGATATTAAGAAAAGGTGACAAAAACACATGAAAGAACTATATAAAAAAGATCTTCATGACCCAGATAACCATGATGGTGTGATCACTCACCTAGAGCCAGACATCTTGGAATGAAATGTCAAGTGGGCCTTAGGAAACATCACTACAAACAATGCTACTGGAGGTGATGGAATTCCAGTTGAGCTATTTCAAATCCTAAAAGATGATCCTGTTAAAGGGTTGCACTCATTATTCCAGCAACTTTGGAAAACTCAGCAGTGGCCACAGTGCTGGAAAAGGTCAATTTTCATTCCAATCCCAAAGAAAGTTAATGCCAAATAATGTTCAAACTACTGCACAATTGCACTCATCTCACACACTGGTAAAGTAATGCTCAATATTTTCCAAGTCAGACTTTAACAGTACATGAACTTCCAAATGTTCAAGTTGGATTTAGAAAAGGCAGAGGAACCAGAGATCAAATTGCCAACATCTGTTGAATCATCGATAAAGCAAGAGAGTTCCAGAAAAACATCTACTTCTGCTATGTTGACTGCCAAAGCCTTTGATTGTGTGGATCATAAGAAACTGTGGAAAATTCTTAAAGTGATGGGAATACCAGACAACCTTACCTGCCTCCTGAGAAATCTGTATGCAGGTCTATTTGGCGAATGCAGAGAAAAATATAGTTAGCTGGGCAGTCAGGCAAGAAAAGGGGGATTTATTAGAGGGAAACAAGAGGATGATTAGCTATTAACAAGAACCAGTGTCTTCCCTTTCTGATGGGGTCTTTCTTATACCCTGCCAATGAAAAGGTCTCTGAAGGGATGGTTAATTTTTAGCCTGTAGTTGAGTCCTGTGGTCACTTAGCTGGAGGTCTGGAATGTGTTGGTCTCATAGCTTTAAGAGTGTAGGCTCCAGTGAGCAAACAGAATGTCCATTGGGCAATTTGGTCAGTTTCAAGGATCACTGTGATTATTTTCTTTGTTTTTGAGGTCAACATAATAAGCCATCTTAGCAATGAGTCCCCATGTGGGCCGTATCATTCCATGCTTCTAGATTTAGGAAAATGTCCAAAGGTCAATCTTCAGTACCTACTTCTTGTGGGACAGGGGTGTCAGGGGTGAGATCAAAAAAGGCTGGAATGTGGGTCAAAGGGAGTTGTGTGGGGTAGTTTTTGATAATTTGAGCGAGTTAGAAGTAGCTTGTGGATAATTCAGTTGGTGAAGGCTTGTAAGTGATCTGGAAGAAAATTTGAAAAAAGACACATTAAACATAGACTTAAAGTTAGAATAAGGGTAAGTAGAAGGAGAGGGCCTAGAAAAGGTAGGACCCAGGGTATCCAATTCCAATTGCTTAACCAGATTTGCCATGAATTACTGAGTTGTTGACATATTTTTGAGGCCCTGTTTGTCAGATTTCTTGCTGCTTCTTTTACAATGCCTGATTTATTGGTGTAGAAGCAATAGGCTTCCTCCAAAATTAGGCATAGGCCTCCTTTTTCTGCTGTAAGGAGGTCTAATCCTCTTCTGTTTTGAAGGATCACAGCTGCCAGGGAATCTAGCTAGTTTTGGATAGTGATATGGCTGGTAGCTCTTTCTTCTAGGCTATCAGTGAGGTTGTTAGAAAGGCTTTGATAGTAATTTAAAGAAGCTCTGAGTCCTGCAGTCCCTGTCCTGATCCCAGCCACTGTTCCTAAACTAATTAATACAGGAATGAATTGAATTGCCTGTGTGGGTTGGTTATGAGTTAGTGGGATAGGGAGGGTTTGATTGTTAGGAGGAATAGAAATATCTGGGACCAGATATACCAGGGTACATGTTCCCATCCAGTTAATGGGAGAACATAAATAAGTGGTGGTTCCACATAAGAAAAACATTCCAGGAATAAGAAGACATCAGCTGAAATCGATAGCAAATAGGAGTCTTTCTGGGAACTTGTTAGTAATCTCTAAAACTGACAGTGAACTTGCCAGTGTAGACCCTATAAGAGGATCATTTATACCATATGCAGAAGGGAGTCTTCCTGAGAAAGCAAGAGAATGTCTCACAGTTCAAGAGACGTGGTAGATGGATTGGCTGGAAGGGAAAGAGAGATATGAAGTGTGACTACAGAGGTGTGGCTGTATAGTTCCCAGTTGGGGGTAAGAGTTGTTTATAGAGTTTTGTCTGGACAAACAGAAAGGAGACTGTTGTAGATGATCGTCAGAGGCAGTGGTCCTCCTATAGTTGGTCCTTTGTGAGTAGAAGTGAGATCCAGAAGGAGGGAGGTCAGTATCTTGTCAGGATTGTGAATTTGATCAATTGAATATAAATAATGCATGTATAATAAAAAGAGAGATTCTCCTCTATATGTGTGATAAATAGAAGTGTTTATGTGAGTCGATTTACATGTGGAGATGGGGAGTGCTAATTCTCTGGGTGAGGAAATGGATAAGCAAATCCAACAATCACTGGCCAGGGTTGGGTTTCATGAATTGAGTAATTGATGGGTCAGATTTAGAGTTTTGAATAGGTAGGCATGCTTTGGGACAGGCTGACTTATAGGTATGGTATTAATGTGAAAGAAGAGGGAATAAAAGTAAAATAACTGTAAAAGAAGAGGGAATAAGAGTAAAATCATGATGTGGCATCTCATGTCTAAGGGGAGAGAATGATAAAAGTAAGAATCCATGTGTAGAAGTAAATTTGGGTTGGTGTGAACTCTATGAAATCTCCCTGGAGCCAAAAATCAGTTATAAAGTCAGGAGTAAAGGGAGATCAGTAACAGTGGTGTTTCCAGGAAGGTAAGGTCTTGTGTTACTATGTGAAGGAAAGTGGATAATGAATTCATCTAGGCTGATCACAGTAAGAGGAGGACCACACCCCCCAAAACAAGAACTATGGAGAAATAGGTAAAACAGAGGGAAAGCTTTTGAAGATAGTCCACTGAGGGTGAGAAATAGAGTAAACTCCTATTGTGAATAGAGTATGTAGGGGGACTCCCAATTCAATTAGTAACCAATACCATCTGTTTTTGTTTTACTTATAGATATTTGTGTTTGACTATTCTGTTTCTTCAGAGAAGACGATGGCACCCCACTCCAGTACTCTTGCCTGGAAAATTGCATGGATGGAGGAGCCTGGTGGGCTGCAGTCCACGGGGCTGCTAAGAGTTGGACACGACTGAGCAACTTCACTTTGACTTTTCACTTTCATGCAGTGGAGAAGGAAATGGCAACACACTCCAGTGTTCTTGCCTGGAGAATCCTAGGGATGGGGGAGCCTGGTGGGCTGCCATCTATGGGGTCACACAGAGTCAGACACGACTGAAGTGACTTAGCAGCAGTATTCTGTTTCTTCAGGAATTCATTCCAGTCAAAGTCTGGGGGGTCCCAGAACAGTACTGGTGTAGCAAGGAGCCTCGTAGTGGGGAATGTTTCTTGACAGAGATGGAGAGTCTCCTAGGAAGACCCCAAGAGAGTGGACTTAAATTAAAATACACTTTAATCTAGTGAGATGAAACCAAGAGGAATGACCTGCCAGTTTAGCAGCTGTTGGTGTGGTTAGAACAACCTCAAATGGGCCAGTCCATTGAGGCTAGAGATCCTTAGGGTTTAAGGTTTAAAACCTTGCACCTTAAAACCTGCTTAAAGCAGGACTTGATCCCCAGTTATGACTGCTAAGTCGGTTGAATTCCTTTGATAAGGCTTTGGGAGAGAGCGATCTACATGTTCTCTCATGAGGGAAGATAATCTCCCAGCAAGGGGCTCACAGTAGGGAACTGACCTAAGAGAAAATGGTGTCCCTACATGAGCTTAAAAGGACTGAAGAAAGAGGGGGCCCATGGAGTAGCCCTAATGTGACCCAAAGTTATAGGAAGAGGTTCAGTCCATGGCCTTTGTAGTTCTAGAGCTTGGTTAGCTGCATTTTGAGAATAGAATTTGCCTTTTCTACTTTTCCTGAGGATTGAGTCCATAAAAGATATGTAGTTTCTGGATTATGCCAAGCAGCTGGGCTACCTGTTGAGTGATTTCGGAGATAAAAGCTGGCCCATTATCGGATTGGAGAGAGAGAGGAAGGCCAAAGTGAGGGATAATTTCTTGTATGAGAAACTGTGTTAGCTCTGAGACAGTTTCTGATATCATAGGTAAAGCCTCAATCCACCCTGAAAAAGTGAGCATGAGTTTTATTTCTTACGTTAGAGGCATGTTCAGTTCAGTTCAGTTGCTCAGTCATGTCCGACTCTTTGCGACCCCATGAATCACAGCACGCCAGGCCTCCCTGTCCATCACCAACTCCCGGAGTTCACCCAGACTCACATCCATCAAGTCAGTGATGCCATCCAGCCATCTCATCCTCTGTCGTCCCCTTCTCCTCCTGCCCCCAATCCGTCCGAGCATCAGAGTCTTTTCCAATGAGTCAACTCTTCGCATGAGGTGGCCAAAGTACTGGAGTTTCAGCTTTAGCATCATTCCTTCCAAAGAAATCCCAGGGCTGATCTCCTGGAGGCATGTAAGTGAAGTCAATTTGCCAGTCCTCTCTTGGGATATGTCCTGTAGCCTAATGTGTTGGGAATGAGGGAGTAGGCTTTAGGGATCCCTGTGATGAGACTGAGGAGCAGATAATGCAAGAGTGAGTGATTTGTTGTAGGAGTGAAAGAAGGTTAGAATAGGTGATAAGAGGTCTTAAGAGATGATAAAGAGGTTTAGTGCCTAGGTACAGGGCCTGATAAGTGTCTGTAAGAATCTGTGTGGCCTAGGATTGAGGAAGGACAAAGTGGCCCTGTTTTCGTAAATAATCTCCTTATGGTTGTGCTTCCTCTTGTAATAATCATGTTTTTTTCTTTCTGGAAGTAAAGGGGCTTTATGTTGGGGATTACTTACTATAAGTTATTGAGCTGATGATTGGAGTGAGGCTTGTTTTGCTTCTCTGTCTGTGGCATGGTTGCCCCATGAAATGGGGTCTGAGGCCACCTGGCGATCTCAGAAATGTATGATGCCTACTTTAGTTGGCATGTTAGCTATTTTTCAAAATTGGAGTATAAGCAAGTCATTAGTTAAGGGGGAGACTTTAGTAGATAAGAGCCCTCGTTCCTTCCAGATGGCAGCATATGAGGGTATGACGTGGAAAGTATATTTAGAATCTGTGTATATGTTTGCTCTTTTGTTAGCTGTGAAGGTAACTGCTCTAGTTAGTGCAATAATTTCTGCCTTTTGGAAAGAGGTTCCCAAGGGGAGAGGTTGGGATTCAATAATCTTGGTGTCAGAGACAATTGCATATCCAGGTACCTTTTTTTCTTTCTGATGTCATAAAGGAGCTGCCATCAATATACCGAGTAAAGTCAGGGTTTAATAAAGGAGTTGAGGAAATGTGGGAGAAATGGGGCATCAGGTCTTCTAATGCCTCTTTGAAAGTATGGATTGGGGGCTCGGAAAAATTAGGGATAAATGTTGTGGGGTTGAGAGTAGGACAGTATTCAAAAGAGAACTCAGGAGATTTGAGAAGGGTGACATGAATTAGTTGGATGCATGAAGGAGATAGAAGGGTCATGGATTTGTGAGAATGTAAGCCCTTAAAGTCATGTGGTGAATGAATGACAGTGGTGCTCCAAAAGTCAGTTTTTTTACTTTCCTCAGCGAGGAGGGCAGTTGCTGCCAGAGCACTGTGGCAAGGTGGCTGTCCTCAGAGTGTGGGATCTAATTGCTTTGATAAATAGATAAGTGTCAGGGGTGAAGGAGGGGCCCTGATTTTGCCCCAAAACTCCTAGGGCAATTTTGTGTCTCTCAGTAGTGTAGAGTATAAAGGGGTGAGAAAGGTCAGGAAGTGTCAGAGCTGGGGCTGAGAGAATGGCTTGCTTAAGGGTGTTAAAGGCTGAACGGATATTTGATTTTTGCTCTAGGGGTTTTGAAAGACCTCCTCGGGTGGCGTGATATAGGGGTTGTACCAAGAGGGTGAATTAGGAATCCAGAGGTGTAGATATCCAGCTAAACCCTAGAAGGACAGGATCTCTGTTTTTGATGTAGGGAGTGGTAGGGTGAATATAAGTGACTTTCTATCAGGAGTAATATATCGTTTGTTGGTGTTAAAAGGACTCTGAGATAGGTAACTCAAGGAACAGAGAGATAAAACTTGGTGGGGGAGACTTGATAGCCTTGATCAGATAGAAAATTAAGGAGTTGTATAGTGTGTTGCTGAGAGTGTCTAACCGAAGGACTACAAAGGAGGAGTTCATCCACATATTGGAGGACAGTACTTGGAGTAAGGTCAAGAGAGGTTACATCTCATGCTAGAGCTTGGCCAAAGAAATGAGGGCTATCACAAAAGCCTTGTGGGAGGACTGTTCATGTCAGCTGTTGGGAGCAATGATTGTCTGGATTAGTCCAGGTAAAAGCAAAAAGGTCTTTAGATTCTGGGTGTAAAGGGATAGTAAAGAAGGCATCCTTGAGGTCTAGAACAGTGAAGTGGGTAGTGGAAGAGGGACTGAGAGAGAGAAGAGTATAAGGATTTGGAACTACTGGGTATATGGGGATACCAGCTGCATTGATAAGTCTCAGATCCTGGACTAGCTGAAGTGGGGTCTAATTTTGTATATTTTTGTAGGGCTTCCATTAACCTGGTTAGAAATTGTGCCAGGTTTTCATATAGTCCTTGAGTTATTAGCTGGAGCTTATCAAAGTTGACAGCTTTATGCCTTGCCTTTTGAAGGCCCATGATGAGGCAAGCAACCATTGATTATGGGCTGCTCATCCAGGTGCCCCTGCCTGATAATCCCAGTTGGGATCTTCTCAGAGGACAGCAGTTGTCCCTATGGGCTCAGTGTTGCAAGTCCTGTGTATCTCATCAGCATGAGCCTGAGAGGCTTGCCGTACTTGTTCCTTCTCTTCCGTGTGAAGAGTGGAGGAATGTATGATGTAAATATCATGCCAGGTTAAGTCATAAGACTGGGTAAGATACTTGAATTCTTTTTAATTATTTAATTAAGATAGTTGAATTCTAAATAATTATGAGAGTATGAGGAGAAGGAGCCAAGACACTTTTCAATTTGAGCTAAATTGGTGAGGGAGAATGGGACATGAGCCCTTCTGCTCTAGCTGCTATCCATAAAGGGAGGAATGGAGCAGGGAAAGGAGCGGGGTCCCACTGTGAAGTTTCCTGTTTTAAAGTTGTATGGGACCAGGTACAGGGAGGTGATCTAGGGAGGTCAGGGTAAAGCCTTAGGACCCTTTGGGTAAAGGGTGGGTCTGAAGTCTTAGAGCTTGCCTCCACCACAGGCAGGAGTTGGGGGTGAGGGGTGGGGTGGTAGCTTCAGCAGTGGTCTGTGCCTGAGAAGGAGGGAGGGAAGAGAGTGTGTAAGGTGGAGGTTGTAGAACTGGATCTGGAGTGGCTACAATGGGATTAGTAGTGATAGGAGTTGGACTGTGGTCTGAAGGTTTGAAGGAAGAAGAAAAGTCTGAATAGAGATCAGGAGACTTTGTATTAGGAGGATGTGTCCCAGAGCAGAAGAACAGGATTCACAGAGAGAAGGTCGAGAGTGAAGAGCAAAGAAAGCCTGAACATGAGGGATTTCTAACCACTTGCCATTGGGGCAGCAGAAGTTATCAAGGTCCTGTAGAGTATTATAATAAAGAGAGTTCCGTTTTGGCCATTGGAACCTATTATAAAGTCTGAATTGTGGTCAGACAGTGTTAGAATAGTAAATAAGTCTTTTTGGTCTTATCTCCCCTTGGAAGCCCAAGGCTTATAGATCCTGGAGAAGGCATCCTAAAGGAGGAGATTTTGAGGGCTGGGATTGAGAATGTCCTATTGCAGCTGAATAGGGAGGTTACACAAGGACAAGAGAAAGCCAGGAGAGAAGGCATCCCCGTTCTCAGGACTTTCTGAGAGAGTAATAATTGCCTGCTTTGACATGGGTGTCCCCTATTTCAAAGTCAGATGGGGCACAAGACCGAGAGCCCGAGGGCCATGGGGATCCTCCCACCTAGTGCTAAGACATGGAAAGGAGGCAAGAGAGAGAGGATCCAAGAGAATGGGATTTCACTCACCCTTGTAACTAATGGATGAAATGTGGGCCGGTGTGTGGATGTCAGTCCAGTAAGGCAAGTGGAGAGTCCTGTCCCAGAGCTCATCTCAGTTTCTGGGCAAGGTCCCATCACTTCATGACAAATAGATGGGGAAACGATGGAAACAGTGACTGATTTCATTTTTGGGGACTCCAAAATCACTGCAGATGGTGATTGCAGCCATGAAATTAAAAGATGCTTACTCCTTGGAAGAAAAGTTATGACCAATCTAGACGGCATATTAAAAAATAGAGACATCACTTTGCCAACAAAGGTCCACCTAGACAAAGCTATGGTTTTTCCAGTAGTCATGTATGGATGTGAGAGTTGGACCATGTAGAAATCTGAGTGCTGAACAATGGTGTTGGAGAAGAGAGTCCCTTGGACTGCAAGGAGATCCAACCAGTCCATCCTAAAGGAAAGCAGTCCTGAATAATCATTGGAAGGACTGATGCTGAAGTTGAAACTCCAATACTTTGGCCACCTCATGCGAAGAACTGAGTAATTGGAAAAGACTCTGATGCTGGGAAAGATTGAAGGTAGGAGGAGAAGGGGATGACAGAGGATGAGATGGTTGGATGGCATCACTGACTCAATGTAGAAGCTTTGAGTAAGCTCAAGGAGTCGGTGATAGACTGGCAAACCTAGTCTCTGCAGTCCATGGGGTTGCAAACAGTTGAACACGACTGAGTGACTGAACTGAAGTGATATGATCCCAACTATATGAAATTCTGGAAAAGACAAAAGTGTGAATGCAATAAAAATATCAGGGGTTGCCAAGGCTTAGGTTGGAGGTGGGGCTGAATAGGGTGAGCACATAGGATTATAGTACAGTGACAATATAATATATTATTGGTGGATTTATGTAAGTGTGAATTTGTCTAAACCAATTAAGGAAATACAACAGCAACATAAAGGCCTAATTTAAACTATGGTGTTGGGGTGATAATGATTTGTCCCTATAGGCTTATCATTTCCAACACCTGTATCACTCTGGTGGGGTATGTCAATAATAGAGAGGCTTCTCAAGAATAGGATAGGGAGTAGATGGGACCTCTCCCTGTCTAAGTTTTGCTGTGAGCCTACAATTACTCTAAAAATGTATTTTAAATTAATCAATTAATTAATTTTAAAATGATTTAAAGCAACATGCTGCTAGACAAGGTATTATTAAATAATAAAAATATATAATTCACTATAAAAGTTGAAATCAAAGAAAGACCTTTTGAGATAATTGGGTAATCATGAAAGTATGAAATATCAATATGGCAAGTACTTACACAATATGTTACAAAAGTGAATCCTGTTTGGATTTCAAAGTTCTTGAAAAATTATAATGTTTTATGATAATCTTTACCATTGGGAGATATCAAGGAGTATCCCACAAAATTTAAGCACTTTATTATATTTCCCTCATAATGCAGCAGGGAAAAATAAAGATCAACATTAGTCCCTAAAGAGTCAGTCAAGACACCCACAGTTGAGCAGAATCAGAATTTTATAATGCGATTATGATGTGTCCCCCATAGTTTAAATCAATATAGCAAACAAATCTGTGTATGTATATTAACAAATATGTATATTATAGTTATATGCATATGCTTATAAATACATAAGGAGACATATTTACATTTTTACCCTACATCATATGGCTGTATTGCTCAATTGTACATAATTGATTTGCAAATATATCATAGTAAAGTCACTAGCACAGGTTTCTTTTTTCTTGAAAAATGAAGAAAATATAAAAGTATTAACAAAATTTTCATCTGACTAAGGCAAACATTTTGTTATGTGAACTTCTCAATCTATGCATGCTATCTTTGTCCTAAGTTAACATTTCTTTTTATGATAGCATTGATTAGAAAATAATTAGATAACATTAATTAGAAAAGGAATTATTTTTATGTCAGACCCAGACTACTGTCAGTTGGATACATACACACATACATGTACAGAAAAAGACACAACTACACATCTCAAAGCTCCCAAGGTGTCCAGGGAGGAAATTGAATATAAAACAAACAATATTAATAAGTCCCTCCCTGGAATTCTCAAACAGTATGCACTGGTAAACATTAAACAGAAATTTTATATTTTCTGTGTTTTTCCCATTTGTTTCCATGATCATGCTTTTTATGATAATTCCAGGATGAGAGCTATGAACAGTATAATAGAATGAATAGCAAAATTTAGTAGAAAACTTCTAATATAAAACATAGACATGCAATTAGTCTAGTTTAAATATAGTCCATTCAATATTTATCTCAACATTTTTGAAATCTTGAGATTCCTCATTCTAGAATCATCTGGTCTTTTGTGAATCAGAAAGCAATTTTATGTGGAAACAAATATAGCCAGTTGACAAAGTACCATCCAGAGTCTCCTTTTCCGTTCCTGGTAGGCCAGTTTGACAAAATAAAGCAGAAGAGTCAGAAGCAAAACAAAAGAATGACTTTTTTCTTTGGTGAGCAGAGACTGGAATTGAAGACACATCCTCCACAATATCCCAATCTTCTGTATACTTCTTCAGACTTTCTACAAAAATGTCTGGTCTCCTCATTTCACATGCTCATTCCCCAGTGAAAAACAGGGACTCAAAGACATGCCCACTGGACCAGCTACTACGTTTGCCATCCTGAAATTTCAGTATCTATTTTAAGACTTATAAAGGATTATCTCTTAACTCTTTCAATAAATACAACTTTTTATTCTATACTCAAAATTATTCTCAGGAAAATTAGTGTGATAGAATATGGTTGTTTATCTCTAAGAAATAACCTTGTTAAAAAACAAAACAAAACAAGGTTTTTAGTTTAAGGAAGAAAAACATTATTTGACTATACACTTATGTTTCAACATGCATTCTCTACTTTTCTATCAGAAAGGTAATTTAAACAGTAAAGCCTAGAGAGTTGATTTGTCCATCACATAGTCATTCAAGCAAAACTTTTATATGCACACATTACACACATGGTTTGAGCCAGCATTTTTCAAAACCGTGTTGATCAGACTAACAAACTGAATTATTTAGTGTATAGATTGGTACCAAAAGAAGAAAAATAAGAAATATTGATCATAAAAGTGCATTCCTATTTCCTTTATGCTGCAATACATGGCAAGGTAAGGATTTATCATTATATAAAAGGGGGTTAAATGTAACAAAATACAAACATAGCTATAGATTCCAAGAACAAATAGCTGGTTGTCAGAGAGGAGGGGAAATAGGAAAGAAGAGAAACACGTGAAGGAGATTAAGAGGTACAGACTTAACAAATGAGTCACAAATATGAAGTGTATAATGTGGGGAATTTGGTAAATAAATATGCAATATCTCTGTATGGTGACATATTAACTAGACTTAACATCATTTAGAAATGTACAGAAATATCCAATCACAGTGTTGGGTACAAGGAATTAACACAATATTGTAACTCAACTATGCTTCAATAACAAGCAAAACAAATAATTTCATAGGAAAAGAGATAAGATTTGTGGTTACCAGAAGCAGGGATTGGCCAAAGGCAGGATTGGATGAAGACAGTCAAAAAGTATGAACTTCCAGTTACAACATAAATAGTACTATGGATGTAATATACAACACAATAAATATAATTAATACTGATGTATGTTATATGTGAGAGCTCAGCGAGTAAATCCTGAGTTCTCATTAGAAAGAAATTCTTTTTTCCATTTCTTTAATTTTGTATCTGTATAAGATGATGGATATACACTAATCTTATTGTGATAATGATTTCATGATATATGTAAGTCAAATTATTATGCTGTACACATTATACATATATAGTACTGTATGGCAGTTATATATTGATATACAGTTATATAGCAGTTTAACTGCCATATAGCAGTTAAAACTGAAAGATAAACAAATGCATGTATAAACAAATAAACAAATGCACACATAAATGAATAAACATCTGTCTGCCTACATGGCTCAAACTGAACTCTGGAAATGTTTCATAAAAGTGGTAGAAGGACTGGGAAGTATTCAAGGGTATCTATACACGTTCTGGGAGATTAACCAGTTCTGAAAAGACTGGACAACTTGGACATCATGGCAGAGAGGTAGATAGGTTTTGTGATATATGGGGAATATCTAACCTATAAATATTGACACAGAAATAGAATTACAGAGTCGCATATTAAATGAATTTTGGAAATGGAATTAGTCTTAGAAATCAAATAACCTAATCTTTTTTATTTTATATTGATTTTTCACAACTTTATTGATGTGCACAAATCTGAAGATATTCCATATATATGTAATTTGATGAGTTTGTACATATGAAAACACTTATGAAACAAACTGTCACCACAATCAAGGTAATAAGTATAGCACTCAACCCCAAAAATAAAAAACTAAACAGAAAAATGATTTAGGTTGATAACCATTTACTGTATCCAAAATTTTGACATTATTTGGAATAAAATATATCTTCATATTTTTATTTATTACCAGTAAATTATTATTATTACTTCTGATCTCATTTTGAAATACCTATTAAGAATCACAATCATAAATGAGTCTATCTCATTTTCTGACATCTTTTTCCTAACAAACAAAATTAAATTAAAATTTTAGGTTATTAATAATTCTTGACACATGAATATTGGTACTGGCTTGATAGATTCATAGCATATGTAATCCCAGTAACTATTCACTTACAATTGTATAGGTTTATCTATAGCAAATTCACAATTAAGAATGCTTGTCTTACCCAAAATATAAATCATATAAGCTTTGTGATATATCAGGTTGCAATTGCGATTGCAATAAATTTTATTTTATTTGCATTTTTTATCAAGTAGCACTTGCCCTCAGTGAGCTATTTAAAATTTTATTAAAAAGAATTGTGTAACAAAAGATTACCCATAATATAGTACAGCAGAAGAAAAACTTAATGATATATTTTTCAAATGCAGCTATATTCTTCACTATTTTCCAGTTAATATAGAAATAATTTTATTTTAACATGCTTTATGCTTAAAGAATAAGCACAAAAGTGGTAATGAATCCTTCTGCCAATGCAGGAGGCATAAGAGATGCAGGTTCAATCGGTTGGAAATATTCCCTGGAGTAGAAAAGGGCAACCCAATCAAATATCCTTGCCTGAAAAATTTCATGGACAGAGGAGCCTGGCAGGCTACAGTCCATGGGGTCACAGAGTTGAACATAACTAAGTACACACACCCAGACACTCACGCACCCGCACACACATATAATATTTATTTATTCTTTCATTCATCCATAAGCCCTTAGGTAGTTTTCATGTCTTGATTATTTGGAATAATGCCACAGTAAATATAGGGATGTGCAGACATCCCTTTCTGAGAGTGATTTCATTCCTTTTAAACATATACCCAGAAGTGAAATTGCTTGATCATATGGTAGTTCTAGTTTTAATTTTTGAGAAATATCCATACTGTTTTCCATAGTGGCTGTACAAACTTGCATTCCTTCCAGTGTACCTCAGAGTTCCAATTTTTTTCCACATTCTCATCAACACTTGTCTCCTGTTTTATTTGATGATAGCCATTCTCATAGGTACAAGGTGGTATCTCATTTTGGTTTTAATTGCATTTTCCTGATGACTAGTTATGCTAAGTATCTATTCATGTATATGCTGGCCATTTGGAAAAATGTCTATTCAAATCATTTAACCATTTTTTAAATTGGATTATCTTTTGTTTGTTTGTTTATGATATTGAATAGTATCAGTTCCTTATACATTTTGTTTGTTAGCACATCAGAAAAATGGTGTGCAAAACTTTTGTTCCATTTCATAGGTTGCCTTTTATTTAATTAAATGTCTCCTTGGATGTGCATAAATTTTATATTTGATGTAGTCGCAATGTTTATTTTTGCTTTTGATTTCATATCCAAAATTTTTTGCCAAATCAACATTAAGAATAAATTTCCCCTTGATTTCTTCTAGTAGTTTTACAGTTTCAGGTATTACATTTAAGTCTTTAATCCATTCTGAGTTGGTGTGTGTGTGAGAAAGAGAGTTGTATAAGACAGGGCTCCAAATTAAGTCTTCTGTTTATGATTATCCCATTTTCCCAACACCATTGAGAATGTCCTCTCCCAAAGACATTGGAGGAGTATTCTTGTTTCCCTTCTCAGATATTAGTTGTCTGCATAAACATGGGTTTATTCCTGGGCTCTTGATTCTATTCCATTTGTTGATGTAAATGATTTTATGACACAACTGTATTGTTTGATTGTTATAGCTTTGTGATAAGTTTGAAATCAGGAAGTATGATGCTTCCAGTTTTGCTCTTCTTTCTCAGGACTGTGTTGTCTATTGGAGGTATTTTGTAACCTCAAAATATATGAATTGTAGGATTGTGTTTATGTGTGTCTACTTCTTTGAAAAATTCCATTGATTATCTTTGAAAATCAATCCAATCCAGGGATTTCTTTGAAATTTATAGATTTCTTTTGGTAGTATGGACATTTTCACAATATGCATTCTTCTAATCCATAAACATGGGATGTCTTTTTTATTTGTGTCTTCAACTACTTTCATTCAGATCAGATCAGATCAGTCACTCAGTCATGTCCAACTCTTTGTGACCCCATGAATCGCAGCACGCCAAGCCTCCCTGTCCATCACTAATTCCTGGAGTTCACTCAGACTCACGTCCATCGAGTCAGTGATGCCATCCAGCCATCTCATCCTCTGTCATCCCCTTCTCCTCCTGCCCCCAATCCCTCCCAGCATCAGAGTCTTTTCCAATGAGTCAACTCTTCACATGAGGTGGCCAAAGTAATGGAGTTTCAGCTTTAGTATCATTCCTTCCAAAGAAATCCCAGGACTAATCTCCTTCAGAATGGACTGATTGGATCTCCTTGCAGTGAAAGGGACTCTCAAGAGTCTTCTCCAACACCACAGTTCAAAAGCATCAATTCTTAGGCGCTCAGCCTTCTTCACAGTCCAACTCTCACATCCATACATGGCCACAGGAAAAACCATAGCCTTGACTAGACGAACCTTTGTTGGCAAAGTAATGTC
>NW_011484615.1:24453-26943 GCF_000754665.1 Bison bison bison
GAGTGTTGATTTCCTTTAGGATTGACTGGTTTGATCTCCTTGCAGTCCAAGGGACTCTCAAGAGTCTTCTCCAACACCACAGTTCAAAAGCATCAATTTTTCAATACTCAGCCTTCCCTATGGTCCAACTCTCACATCCATCCATGACTACTAGAAAAACCATAGCTTCACTATCCAGACCTTTGTTGATTGTAGATAGAGGCCAGAATAATTTTGAGGCCCTTGATTAAAAAAAAAAAATCTAGTCTCCTTTGCAATATTTCATGAATGCCATCTTGACCCTGTTTTAAGAACATGGGTAAACAATTCTCAGTTCCCTTAATGGGTAGTTTTCTGAATTCATGAATTCATGCCTCAGCTGTTTGCCTTATCAGATTCTAGCAGTCTTGGGTTGCAAAAATACAGCTCAAGGGCCAGAGGCCTCGATGCCAAACATCTCAAAATGACATTTTCCTCCTTGGGCTTGTGGAATCATTTAGAATACTGAGTCCACAAGAAGCCTGCAAAACCTAGCTAACCAACCACACTTGCCACACTAAATAGCCAACGGTTGCAGCTTGCTGTACCCATTCCCAGGTTCAGCACCCTATGCCCGTCCATGTCTGTGATAGCCTTCTCCTTGGAATTGTAAATAATAAAGAATTCTGCCTTCCCTCTATATAGGGTCATTTTGTCATGTCAGCTATTATCAGAATCTATCAATTGCCAAAATAATGCAATATTTATTTAAGAGAGTACTGGCAGACATATAGATGTTAAAAGCCATTCTGGTAAGGACTCAGAAAGAACAGGGAAGAGCAGTAGTCAATGTCCTTCTTGTTTTGGAGAATACATATGTTATTATGAACAGAATGTCTGAATGAGGAAATTTCCAAGCAAAATATAGAAGGTTCAACCTTTACTCTTTGCTGCTTGGAGTAAAATGCAAAATTAATGATAAATTGAGGAATTAATTGTTAAAGAAGAGGGAAACAGCACCTGATGATTTGGAAAATCATTGGCCTATCCAGACAACATGGTCTGGAATTAGGGCCAAGTGTGTGGCTGGAAAATCTTTTGTTAAAGTCTTTAGATGAATGACTCATGTATATGATCAAGCGTCTGAGAATAAGCCAAGGAAAAAAGCAGAAATCCAGGAAAAGTCTGCAAGGACCTTCTTGTCTAATGTCATGGATTCTTAGGAATGGCATGAAAGATGGACAGGGATAAATACTGGTAACTTGGACAGAAAGGGACAGAGATAGGATGAAATAAAGGAAAACTGTAGAGGCAGAGCAACAGATTTAGAGGGCTGAACTGAGGGTACCTTTCTGGGCTGGGAATGTAGGCCAGTTCCCCAGTGAGCCCAGAGAAAAGACCTTCAAGCCACAGAGGAATATTTTCAAGCATTAAAATCTAATAAATATGCCCTGCTGGCTTTTGGACTTCCCTGGGATCTATAATCCCTTTTATTCTTCCAGTTTTTCATATTGGAATGGGCATGTCTGTTTTGTGCCTGTCCCACTACTCTAATTTGGAAGCAAATAACTTGTTTCATGGTATGATAGGTTCACAAGTGGTTAAAATTTTTGCTTTAAGATGGATTATACCCTGAGTCTCACTCCACAATAAATATTGCATAAATAAATATATGTAATTATATGCTGTATACTACATACTATAAATATTCACATAATCAACTTTTTTGTTTACCCTGAAGAAATATAGCTCCTGGGATTGCAAAGAGTTGGACATGGCTGAGTAACTAAACACACACACAGCCACCAAATTGTGTCTGACTCTTGTGGCTCCATAGACTGTAGTCCATCAGCTTCCTCTGTCCATGGGACTTCCCAGGACAGAATGTTGGAGTGGGTTGCCATTTCCTTCTCCAGGGGATCTTCCTGACTTAGGGATTAAACTCACATCTCCTTCATTGGCAGATAAATCCTTTACCTCTGAGCCACCAGGGACATAACATAAATATTCATATAATCAATTTACTGATATATAAGTCCAAATAATTGTATTATCGATGTTTATGGCAAAGCGTGCATTCATTTTGGTATATACTTTTAAGTCGTTGGTGCCTTGAAACAATAAAAAGTATAAGTCCACTACAAATGAACATTCAAGTCATGAACTTTGAAAGATGCATGTGTTTGCATACCCAATCATGTAAGTTTATTTATTGTGACAAGAGTTCATCCTCTATAAATGGTTGTACTCTACTGTAAAGTACTGTATAGAGTTCAGTAGTGTGGTATCTTTATTTCAAACCCAGAATTCCAGAAGCAAACATAAAAGCAGTGGTAGTGTAGCTGGTACAGTACTTCCCAAACATCACTGGTTCATTTTTTTCAAGAGGGTGGATAGAATTGAATCTAGCAAGGAAGCAGAAACTGGGCCATCAATGTCAGACATGCATGAACTGCAGCTTGTCCTCCATCTCCTATTGCTGAGGATCCTTCAGCTCTACCATTTCCCACGTCTTCTATTTAGTACCTATTC
>NW_011484615.1:29047-30318 GCF_000754665.1 Bison bison bison
CACTCTCCACTTTCACTTTCATCACGAGGCTTTTTAGTTCCTCTTCACTTTCTGCCATAAGGGTGGTGTCATTTGCTTATCTGAGGTTATTGATATTTCTTTTGTTTTTTCAGCTCTAAAGAAATACATTTATTTAAAACTTACATCAAGACGATTAGTAGCTCTAACACAGAACAAGGTAGCTTTAGGAACATAAAACAAGCTATTTTACAAGGTAATGTCTCAGAGTGTCCTAAATTCTACATCTCTGACTTAATTAAAGGGAGATATTTCTCCCGGTAATCTTGATTCCAGCTTGTGCTTCTTCCAGCCCAGAGTTTCACATGATGTACTCTACATTTAAGTATATCCTTAGTCTATACATATAAAAATAATAGGTCTTGCTGGAAAGGCATGTTTTAACTCAGATCCATCTGTGACAGCTGCTATGATTACAAGTTATCCCCACTTAGATTCCCAAAATCTAACAAACTCCAAATAAAATTTAACAGCATTAAAATTTAAAGTAGAGATGAGGGCCAAGATGATAATTCAATTACATAGCATTCATGTAGGAGACATGGTGAAAGTAAAAATTATGTGAACATTAAGTGCTTTTATTATTCTTTGTAGATTTCATCAGGCACTGGAAGATGTGAAAATATGTTACCTTAGTTCATTTCCTCCCACGGTGATTGAGCTGCCCCATTCTTGGCATTGTTAAGGAGTTGGACTCCCTAATATTTTAAGGATAATATTCATGAGAATTCCCTGAATACACTCAAAATTTGCACACTTTAATGACAAATCTCACTTTGTATATTATCAGCCACTTGAAAGTGAAATATAAATCATTCTATCTGAGGTCACATGCTCTCAAAATATATGCTATGGTGTGCTTTACATCTTATACTTTTGCATTAACATAAATCAGCAAGAAAAAAGTGTCCTTAACAAATTTGGAAGTATATATTTTAAAATAGTTGTAAATTTAAAAATGCATAAATGCAGATTTTAGATGGATATACTTGTCAGAGGCAGAGAAGGCAATGGCACCCTACTTAAGTACTCTTGCCTGGAAAATCCCATGGATGGAGGAGCCTGGTAAGCTGCAGTCCATGGGGTCGTTAAGAGTCGGACACGACAGAGCGACTCCACTTTCACTTTCACTTTCATACATTAGAGAGTGAAATGGGAACCCACCCCAGTGTTCTTGCCTGGAGAATCCCAGGGACGGGGGAGCCTGATGGGCTGCCGTCTATGGGGTCGCACAGAGTTGGACATGACTGAAG
>NW_011484615.1:30418-30829 GCF_000754665.1 Bison bison bison
CAATTCTTCTCATGAGGTGACCAAAGCTGGAGTTTCAGCTTTAGCATCATTCCTTCCAAAGAACACCCAGGGTTGATCTCATTTAGAACGGACTGGTTGGATCTCCTCGCAGTCCAAGGGACTCTCAATAGTCTCCAACACCACAGCTCAAAAGCATCAATTATTCAGCACTTAGCTTTCTTCACATTCCAAATCTCATATCCATACATGACCACTGGAAAAACCATAGCCTTGACTAGACAGACCTTTGTTGGCAAAGTAATGTCTCTGCTTTTCAATATGCTTTAATTTCATGGCTGCAGTCACCATCTGCAGTGATTTTGGAAACCAAAAAAATAAAGCCTGACACTGTTTCTACTGTTTCCCCATCTATTTCCCATGAAGTGATGGGACCAGATGCCATGATCTTCA
>NW_011484616.1:0-315 GCF_000754665.1 Bison bison bison
TCTTGTGCAGTTCATTTACGTCGTTGGTAACTTTTCCTCTTTTTTCTCCTTTAGGGCATCCTGTGCTCATTGTCATTTCCCAGTGTGCGTGCTCATTTGATTCTTTACCAGCTAAGCCACGAGGGAAGCCCTTTATGCACGGAAGAACTTCTTAAATATTTCTGAGGATTTTCAGATTTTTTAGTTCTGTTCCTTCCTTGAGATTCAACTTCTCGTTTATTTTAGAGTTTTCTGGCTATATTGCAGGCTTTCCGCAAATAATGATTTCTAGCCATCCGTTTATATGAAAAGATGGGGCGATAGCAGGACAGGTCG
>NW_011484616.1:4265-5110 GCF_000754665.1 Bison bison bison
GCCACTAGGGAACCCCAGTCCAACGAATCTCAGACAGGCAAAGGATGCTGCAGAAGCAGAGCCACTTTGAGGGAAGAAGGACCAGTATGGAAAGTGGACATGGGAGGATGAGGGGAAAGGAAATGATTATTTTAAAAATTATTTGAAAAATGGTTGACTAATTTGGGTTTTGCTTCCACCATCTTCCTTTCCCTCATTACCAGTGAAGGAGTTTATCTCTTGGATGAAAATGAACAGTGTTTTTTCTAAAGAAATTGAGGGATATGCCTGCAAAAGGCTAGGGCTCCAGAATAGAGGGGGAGAAGTGGATTGGTGCCTGGGGCAGAGTAAAAATCACCACAAATGCTTCCTCTCCCTGAATCCATAACTTTGCACTGATACTGCAGATCTGTCAAGAGGTGACCTGCTTTGTTTTTTTCTTGAAGATATCTTTTAACTTGCTTTGGTCAATGGGACATTGGCAAAAATAGTGCAGACAAAAGCTAGAAAAGTACCTATGTGTTGGGGCCCGCACTATTGCTAGTCTTGTAAGCCTGCTGCCACCAGACTGGATGATCAGACTCATGCCCTAATTATCCCCGTATCCCCAAATAATAGCCAACCAACTCCTACACGTAGTGTCACTAGGATGCTAGCAGCAGCTGACTACAGATACATGAGAGCGGACACAAGCAAAAGAATAGTCCAGTTGAACCCAGCCCAAATTGCCGACTCCCAGCAACTGTACATTAAATAAATGGCGGTTGTTTTAAGGCTCTAGGTTTTGAGTGGTTTGATCTTTGGTGGAAATTACTTGAATCATGGGGCCCTAGGACTGAAATAGGAGTATGACTCATTTAACCAAA
>NW_011484616.1:8512-10165 GCF_000754665.1 Bison bison bison
TGGTATAAATCCTGAAGTTCAAAGGCCCAGGAACCAGCATCACAATAAAATGTTTGAGGGTAGGAAAAGATGGATGTCCCAGCTCAAAAAGAGAAATAATTCTCCCTTTGCCTTTTTGTTCCTTTCAGGTCCTCCCACCAAACTGGTGAGAATGGATGTCTTTACTCAGTCAGGAACCTACTGAAGTACAGCTTTGCATGTCATTAGGGCACCAGCCAGAAGCATATTGCTGCAACATTCCAGACCCACATAGGAGTAGGCCAAGAAAGACAGTGCAAAAGTAAAATCTTCCCTGAAAATTGGTACATCTGGTTGTTCACTTTGCTTAGAAGGAGAAACGGCTTAAGGTATGGCTCTACACTGTCTGATGTTCAGGAACTAGGAAAGAAAATAATTTGTAGTACTGGTGACAAGAAGGTTTGGGAGGAGTAATATGTAGTTGAACCTATAGGAATAGCCAGAGAGTGTGAGTACATTTGTGCTTCATATAAATGCCCAACAGAGCATGTTAGCTGTGATGAAGGCTCTCACTGATCATGTGAACAAGGTGACTTACCTAAGAATGTCAGCCAGCCCCACCCTGAATCTTGCTCAGTGGCCCATATACAAAGTGGCCATAGTTGCAGGGACAGAGGCTCTTCATAGGCTCAATTACATGGGCATCCCCTCACCCAGGCTGATGTAGTTGTCAGATCAGTTGAGTGTCCAACCCCAACTTGCCAATAGCAGAGGCCAATACAAAACTCTTGATATGTGCCATTTCCTTCTGGGAGGAGGGTTCCAACCAGCCATCTGGTGGCACATTAATTACATTGGACCCCTTCCATGATAGAAGGGGCAGGAATATGGACTTGCCTTCCCTAACTGCAACACTGCAGCCAGCACCACTCTCGCGGGCATACAATTGTGATATCCCACACAACACTGCTTCTGACTAAGGAACTTCTTTTACAGAAACAGGCAAAAAAGAGTTAAACAGAATTCACCCTTGTCATACCTTACCCTCCATCATATAAAATGGTGAATTGCCTATTCAGCCTCCATTTGTAAGTATTTTCTTCACATCCTCTTGATTTGGGCCTCTGCTGATTTAAAACTCTGATTATTAGTCTACCAGTAGAAATAACAGTGATTCTATTGAATAGATTGTTGAGACTGCAACCTAGCCATCTGAGCTTAATGAATCACTGGGCCAGCATGCAAAATATGGGTTTGATTGGTGTGATTGATCTTGATCATCAAGGGGATGTTTGGCTTCTCTCACACAATGCATGCAGGGAAAATTAAGCCTGAAACTCTGTGGCTCCTCTTGAAACTGGAATATTCAGTGGTCAAAGTTAATGAAAGATTACAGCCACATCACATAGGCAAGACCACTGAAAGCTCAAACCTCTGAGTAATGAAGCTTTACCTCTGCCCACTGGGCAAAAAGAACTCAATAGCTGAGAAACTTACTGAGGGCAAGAGAAAATGGAATAAGTAATGGAAGAAAGAAATTATATTCAGTTCAGTTCAGTCGCTCAGTCGTGTCTGACTCTTTGCGACCACGCAGCATGCCAGGCCTACCTGTAAACTCCCAGAGTTTACCCAAACTCATGTCCATCAAGTCGGTGATGCCATCTAGCCATCTCATCCTCTGTTGTCCCCTTCTCC
>NW_011484616.1:12888-13709 GCF_000754665.1 Bison bison bison
AAAGCACAATCCATGAAAAAAATTGATGAACATTATCAAAATTAAAAACTTGTGCTCTTTAGAAGTCACTGTTAAGGAAATGAAAAGACAAAGTACTGTCAAGAACTTGATGGTATGAGATTTTATCATACTTAGAAGTTTAAAAAGCTAACCTGTTTCATTGGTACTGGCAAAAGACTCTTGGGTCTGACACAAATGACCTTATTGCTCCTGGCAAAAGCCATAGCTAGAGGATCAGCATGATGCTCATGTTGGTCCCTCATGCTCCCCGAGTCCCACGGAGGTGATGCAAAGCCTCTATTGTGGATGTTAGGACACACAGGGGCTACATTACAGCAGAGGGACAGTGGGCTTGGTGAATACACTGCTTTTATAACAAGTGTAAGCAAGCCCTTTCTGTCTAGGGGAAGACATCACCTCATTCATCAAGGCTGTTTGCTCTGATCTAAACACAATCCTGAAAAAGTCCAGGTAAAGAGAGTCAGTGTTTCCAGTCTTGGCCAGCCCATCAGAAAGATGTGCAGTGGCACTAGTGGCCCATGGTGACTGTCTCTCCCAACATTCTTGGCCAAATTTGATTGTTTTGCATGAATATGCCACCTTAATCTGACCAAGAGAGTGTGGGATCAAATCTGTTGAGTTTGTCTCATAAAATGTTTTCACCAGAACTCCAAGCTGCAGGATGAGACTGCCTAGCAGTAGTCACCTCATCCACCCCTCCCAGAGTCCTCAGATCAGATCAGTCGCGCAGTCGTGTCCGACTCTTTGCAACCCCATGAATCACAGCACGCCAGGCCTCCCTGTCTATCACCAACTCCTGG
>NW_011484616.1:13809-14799 GCF_000754665.1 Bison bison bison
AAGGCAGATTCTTAACCACTGGACCACCAGGGAAGTCCCTAGAACATTTTATTGTTGTCACCATTGTTATTTAGAATTTTAAGTGTGGAAGAAAATTGAATAGACATTCATCATTATTTAAATCTAATCTGTTACAGAAAATACATTGAATAGCACATTGTTGGATAGCAGAAGCCTATCTTTCATTAATTTAAGTGGGAAAAATATTTCTTAGCTTAGCCAAACCCATTTTCCCAAATGTTACTAAAAGACTCTTAAAAAATCTATATAATCTGCCAAAGTTTTCTGTATAATATAAAGCATTTGTAATCCAACTATCTAGCTATTTAATATTTAAGGAACTCACTAGTTTCTGTCTTTAGGTGCAGTATGTGATGATACTATAAAGTATAGGATATGAATTACACTCTTCCACATTGCAGGAAACACATTCTGTAATATTATTACACTATAATGTTGCTGCTGCTAAGTCGCTTTAGTCGTGTCCGACTCTGTGCGACCCCATAGACGGCAGCCCACCAGGTTCCCTGGTCCCTGGGATTCTCCAGGCAAGAACACTGGAGTGGGTTGCCATTTCCTTCTCCAAGGCATGAAAGTGAAAAGTGAAAGTGAAGTCGCTCAGTCGTGTCCAACTCTTAGCGACCCCATGGACTGCAGCCCACCAGGCTCCTCCATCCATGGGATTTTCCAGGCAAGAGTACTGGAGTGGGGTGCCATTGCCTTCTCCGACACTATAATGCAACAGTAATCTAATAGTGTGGTATTGAAGAAGAAATAAATACACATATCAGTGGAATAGAAGAGAGCCCAGAAATAGACCTACACACATATGGCTAACTGATTTTTCACAAAGATGAAAAAGCAGTTAAATAGAGAAAAGACAGCCTTTCAACATATGTGTTGAAATAATTGAACATCAATAGACAAAAAAAGAAAAACTGTCTCGACTTAAAAATAATACTTTATTTAAAAAGTAGTCTGAACTGGATG
>NW_011484616.1:18515-19398 GCF_000754665.1 Bison bison bison
CTAAAGGAAATCAGTCCTGAATATTCATTGGAAGGACTGATGCTGAAGCTGAAACTCCAGTCGTTTGGCCACCTGATGTGAAGAACTGACTCATTGGAAAAGAGCCTGATGCTCAGAAAGATTGAAGTCAGGAGAAGGGTATGAAAGAGGATGAGATGGCTGGATGGCATCACCAACTCAGTGGACATGAATTGAGCAAACTCTAGGAGTTGATGATGGATGGGGAAGCCTGGCATGCTGTAGTCCATGGGGTCACACAAACAGTTGGACACGACTGAGTGACTGAAGTGAACTGAGCTGAACTGAGCACAAGCATGATAACGTTGCAGTTAAGGCTGTTGATTTGGAAAATTCTAATGTCATCAATACCACAGAAACTTCGGACCTCAGAGAATAAAGGCACTTACAGTGAATGCTGACACACATGCCCTTCTTCCCCCACCATGGGTGGCAAATAGCAGGGGAGTTTGTCCCAGTAGTGCCTCTCTACCTTTGTAAGTGCCCTGAATGGAAGTATCCCCTTTGACTTTTTTTTTTTTTGGCTGCCCTGCAGGGCATGTGGGATCTTAGTTTCGCCCTATCAAGGATGGACCCTGCGATCCCTGCATTGGAAGCTCGGAGTCTTAACCACTGAACTGCCAGGGGAGTCCCTCTGCTGACTCTTTGTGAGCATTTTTAGTACAGTACAAGCCATTTAACACACCAGTTTCCTTGTACATTTTCACATCAGTAGACTGAATTGGCACAGAGTGCTCTAACCGCAAGATCACTTGAACTGTTTTCCTTCGCCTAGAGTTTTACTCAAGCTCTACCAGTTGAGTTCAGGCTCTTTTTGTTCCCCTGTGGGAATACAGACCAAGTTGTTTAGCACCTGCACTTCCGC
>NW_011484617.1:0-465 GCF_000754665.1 Bison bison bison
GATGAGCTCACCATCCCCGTGGCTTCAGCTGGTGTCTGAAAGCCAAAGAGTGACTCCCAGGCCCCAAGCTCCATTCCACTGCCTCCTGGATATTTTCTAGGTGAACAGTTCCATCTGGGTGACCTAAAGATGCTTCACACTCATCTATCCAAAACTAAGTCCTTCAGCATCCAAGCCCCAAGCCTGCCCCTGTCCAGTGCTCCATGACTCTGGCATTGGCGCCTCCAGCTACGAATCTGCTAACCCAAAAACCCCAGTGTTTGGGCCCAAGGCACAAAGTAGAGACTGTGATGGGTCTCAACCAGGACATCACCTGGAAAGTTAAAAAGTGCTGGTGTTCAGGCCATACCACCAGCGATTCTGATGTCCTTGCTCTGGGGCAGGACCTGGGCATGGGGTAAAGCTGCAGGTGATTTTAATGGGCAGCCAAGCTCAAGAATGCCACTTAGTGCCAGTTCAACCTAG
>NW_011484617.1:4435-5618 GCF_000754665.1 Bison bison bison
GGCTGAAGATTAATAGGCCATAATGCAGCCAGTTGGTCACCTTCTGCTCTGTGGGTAGGGCCCCCTGGCAGTAACAGACAGTGTGCACCTGCCAGCACCTCCTGGCAGCTCTGAATGACCCTCCTGTCCTGTGCTTTCTAGGCTCTCCTTCCCTCATAAGGCAGACTCTGGTGGAAGCACTCAATCTCAGGATCCAGAAAGACCAGGCCACGTTCTTGATGTTCTAATGAGGATCTGAGGCACTGATGGGCAAGTGAATTCTGGAAAGTTGTGGCCAGTCCTGCTGTCCCGAATCATCTCTTTTGTGGAAAAGCCAACTTACATAAATGAATCAACCATGTAACACTAAGATTGCATTTTTTTTTCTTTCCAGGGAATATCTGTATTGCTAAAATAAAAACAAAAACCCCAGTGGGGCAAGGAAAACACTTAAGCTAAAAGAATTTCTGATTTCAGAACTTCAACTTCATGGCAGCTGTGTAGTGGAGAGGGCCTGAACCACCCAGGCCATCTTCATGTTCCTCAGATACACAGCCGTCCTCAGCTGCACAGTTGATGGGGTCAGTGAAACTAATCCATATAAATAATCTCTTCTCAATTTCTTCTTAGAATGAGCTTCCTTGGACTGGAATTCCAGGAGGACTCCTGTCTCTAGTGAAGAGAACATTTGTTTCCACTAAAGGGTAAACTCCTTCAGGGTAGAGACAGTGGTTCATTTTTTATCTTCCCATCAGCACATAACAGGCACATGATGACAGAGGGTGGAATTGAATTCTAAATGGATTTATTAAGGAGATTGCCTCAGTCTTGACTGGGCAGATCACCCCAGCACAGAAGGGCTGCAGGAGCTCAGTGGGATGTCCTTCCCAAGGGAGAAGCCCCTGAACTCATCAGCACTTACTGCTTTCCTGGCTACCGGGCCCCCACTGTTTCCTTCCAGGAGACTTCCTTCAGAAACCAATTCCTACCCCTTTAGTAAATAGGAAAGCAGGCAGTAAAAGCCTTTGTAGATCCCCTTTCCCCACAACTTGCTATTTTAATGCAAATTTAATGAAATAATGCAGAGAAACTCACATACTGCACACTAAACCTCTCTCCTGGAGCTATTATTAGGCGATTATGTAAAGTGAATGACACCGCAGGGCTCCAGCATAACTCTGGAAAGGGGTGGCAAGGACAGTTT
>NW_011484617.1:8786-9967 GCF_000754665.1 Bison bison bison
AGATATAAAAGTCCTTCCTTAACCACTTTCCTGTCTAAAAATTGAATCTGATGCTCACCAAAAACTTTCAGATTGTGAGAGTAAAGGAGTGGTCTCATCATTTTCATTAGAATTATAAAGCTAGTTTGTTTGTTTGTTTTTTTTTTAAATTGTGCCTTTCTTTAATAATATGTATCCTTCCACACACCACTTTTTTGTGTCCACTGTGAGCCTGGCTCTGCTCCAGGGCCTGTGCTTTCTGAAATGGAAGCCTTGCTCTCTGCCCACAAGGGGCCTGAGGACCCAGGAGAAGACAGATCACTGGACTGCGCACATGGTGAGTCCCCTGCTGGGTTATGCATAGGCTGTAAGGGTAGTCGAGGGGGCATATCTTTCAGCCTGAGCAAATTCAGCACTACCTCTCAGCTATGGTCAACAAACTGCTGTCTCTCCTGGGCCTTATCCATTGATGATTCATTCCTAGAGACTCATTGGTCCACCTGCTATGGGCAGAATTGACCCTCTCAGGTAGCAATGTAACACTAGGGAGTATTATCTTGTTAGGAGTGCAAACTCTGAGCTGGCAAAGGAAGTTGCCAAGGGCTTCTTTTTTTTTTTTTTAATTTGGGGTATAGTTGATTTACAATGTTGTCTTAGTTTCTGCTGTACAGATAAGTGAATCAGTTATACATATACATCTATCCACTCTTTTTTAAGATTATTTTTCCATATAGACCATTGCAGAGTATTGAGTAGAGTTCCCTGTGCAATATAATATATGTTTTTGTTTGTCAGAGAACATATGTATGCATTTCTAGTGGGTAAATACTTGAATGGAATTCCTGGGCTGTTGGGCACATATATGTCCAGCCTTTGTACAAATTACTAAAGATTTTTTCAAAGAAATTAGACCAACTTATACCCCACAAGCAACATATGGGAGTTCAGGTTGCTTTATGACCTAGCCAGCACTTGGTTGGGTCCAGTTTTAGGTAGCAAGAGATAATTAATGAGAAGATATCCAATAAGCCAAACAAAACCATGTATTAATACTAGATTATTTGTACTAGCAGTATTTGTAAAACCCCAAACTGGAAACACTCATATGTCCATCAAGAGTAGAATGGATACACGTGGTAGATTCATACAGTGGAACACTACTGCAATGAAAATGGATGACCTACAACTCCACGCCACAATAT
>NW_011484618.1:0-172 GCF_000754665.1 Bison bison bison
CTGCTGAACAACCAACAAATCACAGAAGAAATCAAAAAAGAAATCAAAATTTGCATAGAAACGAATGAAAATGAAAACACAACAACCCAAAACCTGTGGGACATGGTAAAAGCAGTCCTAAGGAGAAAGTTCATAGCAATACAGGCACACCTCAAGAAACAAGAAAAAAGTC
>NW_011484618.1:295-868 GCF_000754665.1 Bison bison bison
TTCCAAACTCATTCTATGAGGCCACCATCACCCTAATACCAAAACCTGACAAAGATGCCACAAAAAAAAGAAAACTACAGGCCAATATCACTGATGAACATAGATGCAAAAATCCTTAACAAAATTCTAGCAATCAGAATCCAACAACACATTAAAAAGATCATACACCATGACCAAGTGGGCTTTACCCCAGGGATGCAAGGATTCTTTAATATCTGCAGATCAATCAATGTAATACACCACATTAACAAATTGAAAAATAAAAACCATATGATTATCTCAATAGATGCAGAGAAAGCCTTTGACAAAATTCCATATCCATTTATGATAAAAACTCTCCAGAAAGCAGGAATAGAAGGAACATACCTCAACATAATAAAAGCTATATATGACAAACCTACAGCAAACATTATCCTCAATGGTGAAAAATTGAAAGCATTTCCTCTAAAGTCAGGAACAAGACAAGGGTGCCCACTTTCACCATTACTATTCAACATAGCTCTGGAAGTTTTGGCCACAGCAATCAGAGCAGAAAAAGAAATAAAAGGAATCCAAATTGGAAAAGAAGAAGTA
>NW_011484618.1:1169-1861 GCF_000754665.1 Bison bison bison
CAGGATATAAAATCAACACACAGAAATTCCTTGCATTCCTATACACTAATAATGAGAAAACAGAAAGAGAAATTAAGGAAACAATTCCATTCACCATTGCAACGGAAAGAATAAAATACTTAGGAATATATCTACCTAAAGAAACTAAAGACCTATATATAGAAAACTATAAAACACTGGTGAAAGAAATCAAAGAGGACACTAACAGTTAGAGAAATCTACCATGTTGATGGATTGGAAGAATCAATATAGTGAAAATGAGTATACTACCCAAAGCAATTTATAGATTCAATGCAATCCTTATCAAGCTACCAACAGTATTCTTCACAGAGCTAGAACAAATAATTTCACAATTTGTATGGAAATACAAAAAACCTCGAATAGCCAAAGCGATCTTGAGAAAGAAGAGTGGAACTGGAGGAATCAACCTACCTGACTTCAGGCTCTACTACAAAGCCACAGTTATCAAGACAGTATGGTACTGGCACAAAGACAGAAATATAGATCAATGGAACAAAATAGAAAGCCCAGAGATAAATCCACACACATATGGACACCTTATCTTTGACAAAGGAGGCAAGAATATACAATGGATTAAAGACAATCTCTTTAACAAGTGCTGGGAAATCTGGTCAACCACTTGTAAAAGAATGAAACTAGACCACTTTCTAACACCATACACAAAAATAAAC
>NW_011484618.1:1961-23287 GCF_000754665.1 Bison bison bison
TAATAGCAAATGAAGCAACTGACAAACAACTAATCTCAAAAATATACAAGCAACTCCTACAGCTCAACTCCAGAAAAATAAATGACCCAATCAAAAAATAGGGCCAAAGAACTAAATAAGACATTCTTCAAAGAAGACATACAGATGGCTAACAAACACATGAAAAGATGCTCAACATCACTCATTATCAGAGAAATGCAAATCAAAACCACTATAAGGTACCATTTCATGCCAGTCAGAATGGCTGTGATCCAAAAGTCTACAAATAATAAATGCTGGAGAGGGTGTGGAGAAAAGGGAACCCTCTTACACTGTTGGTGGCAATGCAAACTAGTACAGCCAATATGGAGAACAGTGTGGAGATTCCTTAAAAAACTGGAAATAGAACTGCCTTATGATCCAGCTATTCCACTGCTGGGCATACACACTGAGGAAACCAGAAGGGAAAGAGACACGTGTACCCCAATGTTCATCGCAGCACTGTTTATAATAGCCAGGACATGGAAGCAACCTAGATGTCCATCAGCAGATGAATGGATCAGAAAGCTGTGGTACATATACACAATGGAGTATTACTCAGCCATTAAAAAAAAATACATTTGAATCAGTTCTAATGGGGTGGATGAAACTGGAACCTATTATACAGAGTGAAGTAAGCCAGAAAGAAAAATACCAATACAGTATACTAACGCATATATATGTAATTTAGAAAGATGGTAACAATAACCCTGTATACGAGACAGCAAAAGAGACACTGATGTATAGATCAGTATTGTGGACTCTGTGGGAGAGGGAGAGGGTGGGGAGATTTGGGAGAATGGCATTGAATCATGTGTAATATCATGTATGAGACGAGTCGCCAGTCCAGGTTCGATGCACGATGCTGGATGCTTGGGGCTGGTGCACTGGGATGGCCCAGAGGGAGGGTATGGGGATGGAGGAGGGAGGAGGGTTCAGGATGGGGAGCACGGGTATACCTGTGGCGGATTCATTTCGATTTTGGCAAAACTAATACAATATTGTAAAGTTTAAAAATAAAATAAAATTTAAAAAAAAAGAAATAAACAACTTGAGTTATTTCAACTTTTGTTGAAAATAAACTTTCTCCAAGATGACATCTCATATCAAGAGAATGTAAAGTACCTTACTGAAATTCTAACTTGGTTCTGATCAATTAAAGAACTATTAAATGTTACATGGAAATAAATTGAATTCTTGAGCTGATAGGAAAATAGTGGAGTAATAGTATCCACTGTGTTTTTTAAGCCAAACATCCAAATGCATTTATATAATTGTAGTTACTCTTTTCAAGAAGGAATTGATTATTCAACATAAAAATGAGTTCATTTGTGCAAAAAAGGAATAAATTTTAACCACGGAAAGGAAAATATATGACTTTAGACACCTGGAAATCCACACTGACCTTGTAAAAGAAACTTTAAAGCCCAAAGACTTGAAGTTTAGATTCATCAGATTCTCTCTAAAGTGAAAACCTTTCTGTTAATTCTAAAGCACAACCTCTCTGTTAATTCATCACCCTGGTGGCCAAAATCAGATAAAATCTGCTGACATAATAAAACAAGTTAGTGCTGAAATATATAATATAATGCAAGTCCTAAATATAGTAATTTAGACAAATAGGAGCAAGAAAATCTCAGCAAATTAAAGCTCTAGAGATCAAGAAAATTAAGCTATCAAAATACAAAGAACCCCTGGGTTATAGACAAGGAATCCATTATCAAGGCATAATTGTTTTCTCAATGATTATCTTTAACATTGCAAAAGCATAAGTATGATCTTCACTAATATTTTACAAAGGAAGATGTGCTCCTACATGTATAGTGTGAAAATATCTCTTTAAGACCCTTCTTTCAATTTTCTTTTATTTTGATATCTGTTCAGAAGTAATACTGCTTGATCATATGGTGTGTGCGTGAGTGCTAAGTCACTTTAGTCCTGTCTGACTCTTTGCGACCCTATGGACTGTAGTCCACCAGGCTCCTCTGTCCCTGGGATTCTCCAAGCAAGAATACCAGAGTGGTTTGCTGTGCCCTCCCTCCAGGGGATCGTCCTGATCTAGGGATTGACCCACCTCTCATGTCTTGCACATTGGCCAGTCAGGTTCTTTACCACTAATGCCACCTTTGAAGTCCACTTGATCATATGGTAGTCTTATTTTCTTTTTGAGAAATCTTAATACTGTTTTCCCAAGAGGCTTCACCATGTCTACAATCCGAGCAACCGTGTGCAAATATCCTGTTTCTTTGTATCCTTGCCAACACATGTTATTTTTTGATTTTTTGAAAACTATCCATCCTAATAGGTGTGAGGTTACACATATTTATGGGTTTTTTATATTTTATTTATTTTTTAACTTTACAATATTGTATTGGTTTTGCCATATATCAATATGAATCCGCCACGGGTATACACGTGTTCCCCATCCTGAACACTCCTTCCTTATGTATAATATCATATATGAAATGAGTTGTCAGTCCAGGTTCGATGCATAATTATGTTTCATCTATATTTCTATGTTGATTGGTCATGTTGAACATCTTTTTATTTGCTTGTTGACCATTTGTATATTATCTTCGAAGAAATATCTATTCAAGTCCTTTTTACCCATTTTTGTCCTTTTGTTGTAGTTGTGGAATTCTTTATGCATTCTGAATATCAACCTCTTATTAGGTATGGGGTTTGCAAATATTTTTAAATATTTTGTTCCTAATATATTTTTGCATTAATTTTTATTTTTTATGAATATTGCATTAAAGTATGAATTTATGTTGATACTGAGTTTTCTGGCACCAACTCCTAAAATTTATGCCCAAAGTGAGCACCTTGCTTCATACACTCTAGTACCTTTTGTGATAAACAGAACACTCTTTCCTAACACTCTGATATGATTGTGTCCTTAACCTATGGGTTTTAAGTAAAGAAAACTAGGAGTAACTAAACTTCAGAGGATGGGGTAACACTATTTCGTTTTGGCAATTCTCTCTCCTTTTCCAAGAAACAGCCTGCCCAGTAATAACCATGAATTCTTCATTCTCTGGGATAAGTGGCTGAGTTCAGGTTTTGCCCTTAGAAAATCTGAGACAGGAATAAGTCATTAATGGAAATAACATAAAAGTCAAACAGTGAGTTCAGACTGAAAAAATCTAATTTATATTTCCTATCTTATTAAAATCAAAAACAAATGGAGACCATCCTTGAAAATTCCCTGAGCAGACAAAGCTAATTTGGGTTATTTCTTATTTATGCCTCTGGAAATCATAACTAAAACATAAAAACTTTTATAAGGTCATCACTAACCAAAGATTGATATAAGGTCATCACTAACCACTTCCCGTTATTTAAGAAAAGTCTAATATTATAAACAGTCACTGTGGAGAAAAAACAGTCACTTTCTTCTTAATAGATAGACTGCTTTAAAACAATATACTCTTTTTAAAAATATACTTATTTATTTTTGGTTGTGCTGAGTCTTTATTGCTACATGTGAGCTTTCTCTACTTGTGGCAAGAGGGGGCTACTCTCGAGTTATGGGGGTGGGCTTCTCACCACAGTGGCTTCTCCTATTGCAGAGCACGGGCTCTAGGATCCATGGGCTCAATAGTTGTGATACATGGGCTTAGTTGTCCTACAGCATGTGAAATCTTCCTGGACCTGGGATTGACCCTGTATCCCCTGCATTGGTAGGCAGATTCTTAACCACTGGACCCCTGAGGATGTCCCACGATACACTCTAGAGTCTCATTCCATGTTTTGTTTGAGGACTTTCAATTCACAAACTGTCTTTGTGGTATAGACACAATAAACTTTTACTAATTACAGCTTCAATGTTTTATTGGTTTTATTCTGTTATTTCTGAACTTTTGACAATCTCAACTTCTTAGTCACCAAGCTTTATTTCACCCCAAATTATGCAACTAATCAAATGCTGAAAATTTACAATTAAAAGAAAAAGAAAGTCTCCCTAGTTAGATGATGGGGCATAAAACTGTTGTATTTGGATACTTCAACTCTTCTGTTATTATTTAACACTGAAAGCAATCTTAAAATCTAAATACAATCAACTGCTGCTGTCACTTCAGTCGTGTCCGACTCTGTGAGACCCGATAGACGGCAGCTCACCAGGCCCCCCCGTCCCTGGGATTCTCCAGGCAAGAACACTGGAGTGGGTTGCCATTTCCTTCTCCAACACACGAAAGTGAAAAGTGAAAGTGAAGTCGTTCATTCGTGTCCGACTCTTAGCAACCCCATGGACTGCAGCCTACCAGGCTCCTCCGTCCATGGGATTTTCTAGGCAAGCGTACTGGAGTGGGGTGCCTTTACAATCAACTAGTAGTATGCAAATGAAGGAAAATCCAAATATCTCTCCTCTTACCTTTCTAACTTTGCCCATTCTCCTTGAGAAGCATCTCATTCACATGCACTTAAAGTGTTCTCCTTACCTTCTGCATCATATTTAACATTCATTGCAATACAATATCTTATTTTCTTTGTTTTTCTCTGTGCTTATTTTTATTTTTCTAACTTGCACATACTTGATAGACCCAACATCTGAGGAGATGACTACCTCAGCACTCCTATAAACTACTGCCTTCCATAAAAAGACTGTGAGATTTTATATGGTAGCTTAACAGCGTCTTCAGTGGATCTGATTTCTTCTGGACTTCATGTTCTGTGCATCTTTACATGAGATTTTCACTTCTTTGTTGCTACACATCTGCAGAACATTCAACCACATGTTCAATACAGGTTAAAAGAAGTAGGAAAGTCAAGCTCCCTTACTAAATTAAAAGTATATAAATTGTATCTAAAAAGGATTTCTCTCACTTCACCAGTGATGTTTGCTTTAAACTATAACTGGTTGCATATAGTCACCTCTATCCATATAAGAGTATATAGCAAGCTTACTCGGAGAAGGCAATGGCACCTCACTCCAATACTCTTGCCTGGAAAATCCCATGGATGGAGGAGCCTGGTAGGCTACAGTCCATGAGGTCGCGAAGAGTCAGACATGACTGAGTGACGTCAGTTTCACTTTTCACTTTAATGCATTGCAGAAGGCAATGGCAACCCACTCCAGTGTTCTTGACTGGAGAATCCCAGGGACGAGGGAGCCTGGTGGGCTGCCATCTATGGGGTCGCACAGAGTTGGACACGACTGAAGTGACTTAGCAACAGCAACAGTAGCAGCAAGCTTACTAAAGGGTCGGACTAAATTTTTTGAGGTCTGACTGTTGTCAGCTTTTGAGTCCCACTTCTCTGTCCTCTTCTGCTCGTGCATGCCTGCATGCTGTCTTTTCAGTCATGTCTGACTCTGTGAAACCCTATGGACTGTAGCTTGCCAGGCTCCTCCATCCATGAGTTTCTCCAGGCAAGAATACTGAATGTGTTGCCATGTCTTCCTCCAAAGGATCTTCCATACCAGGGACCAAACCCACATCTCATACATCTCCTGCATTGGCTGTGGGGATCTTTACCACTAGTGCCACCTGGAAAGCCCCTACTTCTGCTCATATCTGGGTAAACTGATAAGAAAGCTCAAACATTCATTTCTTTGGTTCTGGTAGGATGTTGAGACCACATGGAGGTAATTTCACCCCATCCCTACCTTTTCACCACCGTAGAACCAAGCCAGTCTTCTTTTCCTGTTCTCTCATGCCATTTTTAGACCAGCATGAAAAGCAGAGAATTTCTGCTCTTCTCAGAGAACTTCATTATCTGAATAATTAACCTTACAAACCCTCTTCGTGTGTGCACGTTGTCATCCATCTCTACATCCAAATCAAATTTTGAATAAAGGTCCATCCTGTCTCTATGAGGGGTGAAGGATGGAGACAAAACTACCACCTGACTAGACACTACAGGAAATTCAAAATAATTTTTCTGTGGTTCCTGTCTCCAAGAAATTGTCAAATCATGTTTCAAGATGTAATATCTTCAATCAGGGTTCAGAGATACAAATGATTTATGGTCATGTTATAACAGTCAAGTTGCCATGAAAAATTTTCAGTATCTTGTTGAAAAATCCCATATTTGGCAATGTAGGAAATGAGGGTGATTTGTTTTTGGTAAATTATCGGTGTCTCCTTCTGAGCTCATTTGTCTTTTTTCAGGCATGCCATGCCAATCTTGGAAGGTTATCTCAATATGGGGATGTCCTCAGTTCAGTTCAGTTCAGTTGCTCAGTCGTGTCTGACTCTTTGCGACCCCATGAATCTCAGCACGCCAGGCCTCCCTGTCCATCACCAACTCCCAGAGTTCACTCAGACTCACGTCCATCAAGTCAGTGATGCCATCCAGCCATCTCATCCTCTGTCATCCCCTTCTCCTTCCCCCAATCCCTCCCAGCATCACAGTCTTTTCCAATGAGTCAACACTTCTCATGAAGTGGCCAAAGTACTGGAGTTTCAGCTTTAGCATCATTCCTTCCAAAGAAATCCCAGGACTGATCTCCTTCAGAATGGACTGGTTGGATCTCCTTGCAGTCCAAGGGACTCTCAAGAGCCTTCTCCAACACCACAGTTCAAAAGCATCAATTCTTCGGTGCTCAGGTTTCTTCAAAGTCCAACTCTCACATCCATACATGATCACTGGAAAAACCATAGCCTTGACTAGACAGATCTTTGTTGGCAAAGTAATATCTCTGCTTGGTCATAACTTTTCTTCCAAGGAGCAAGCGTCTTTTAATTTCATGGCTGCAGTCACCATCTGCAGTGATTTTGGAACCCAAAAATATAAAGCCTGACACTGTTTACCCATCTATTTGCCATGAAGTGATGGGACCAGATGCCATGATCTTAGTTTTCTGAATGTTGAGCTTGAAGCCAACTTTTTCACTCTCCTCTTTCACTTTCATCAAGAGGCTTTTGAGTTCCTCTTCACTTTCTGCCATAAGGGTGGTGTCATCTGCATATCTGAGGTTATTGGTATTTCTCCCGGCAGTCTTAATTCCAGCTTGGGCTTCTTCCAGCTCAGCATTTCTCATGATGTACTCTGCACATAAGTTAAATAAACAGGGTGATAATATACAGCCTTGACGTACTCCTTTTCTTATTTGGAACCAGTCTGTTGTTCAATTTCCAGTTCTAACTGTTGCTTCCTGACCTGCATACAGATTTCTCAAGAGGCAGATCAGGTGGTCTGGTATTCCCATCTCTTTCAGATTTTCCACAGTTTATTGTGATCCATACAATCAAAGGCTTTGGCATAGTCAATAAAGCAGAAATAGATGTTTTTCTGGAACTCTCTTGCTTTTTCCATGATCCAGCAGATGTTGGCAACTTGATCTCTGGTTCCTCTGCCTTTTCTAAAACCAGCTTGAACATCTGGAAGTTCATGGTTCACATATTGCTGAAGCCTGGCTTGTAGAATTTTCAGCATTACTTTACTAGCGTGTGAGATGAGTGCAATTGTGCAGTAGTTTGAGTATTCTTTGGCATTGCCTTTCTTTGGGATTGGAATGAAAACTGACCTTTTCCAGTCCTGTGGCCACTGCTGAGTTTTCCAAATTTGCTGGCATATTGAGTGTAGCACTTTCACAGTATCATCTTTCAGGATTTGAAAGAGCTCAACTGGAATTCCATCACCTCCACTAGTTTTGTTCATAGTGATGCTTTCTAAGGCCCACTTGACTTCACATTCAAGGATGTCTGGCTCTAGGTCAGTGATCACACCATCATGATTATCTGGGTCATGAAGATCTTTTTTGTACAGTTCTTCTGGGTATTCTTCCCACCTCTTCTTAATATCTTCTGCTTCTGTTAGGTCCATACCATTTCTGTCCTTTTTCGAGCCCATCTTTGCATGAAATGTCCCCTTGGTATCTCTAATTTTCTTGAAGAGATCTCTAGTCTTTCCCATTCTGTTATTTTCCTCTATTTCTTTGCATTGATCGCTGAGGACGGCTTTCTTATCTCTTCTTGCTATTCTTTGGAACTCTGCATTCAGATGCTTATATCTTTCCTTTTCTCCTTTGCTTTTTGCTTCCCTTCTTTTCACAGCTATTTGTAAGGTCTCCCCAGACAGCCATTTTGCTTTTTTGCATTTCTTTTCCATGGGGATGGTCTTGATCCTTGTCTCCTTTACAATGTCACAAACCTCCATCCATAATTCATCAGGCACTCTATCTATCAGATCTAGACCCTTAAATCTGTTTCTCACTTCCACTATATAATCATAAGGCATTTGATTTAGGTCATACCTGAATGATCTAGTGATTTTCCCTACTTTCTTCAATTTAAGTCTGAATTTGGCAATAAGGAGTTCATGATCTGAGCCACAGTCAGCTCCTGGTCTTGTTTTTGTTGACTGTATAGAGCTTCTCCATCTTTGGCTGCAAAGAATATAATCAATCTGATTTCGGTGTTGACCATCTGGTGATGTCCATGTGTAGAGTCTTCTCTTGTGTTGTTGGAAGAGGGTGTTTGCTATGACCAGTGCATTTTCTTGGCAAAACTCCATTAGTCTTTGCCTTGCTTCATTCTGTATTCCAAGGCCAAATTTGCCTGTTACTCCAGGTGTTTCTTGACTTCCTACTTTTGCATTCCAGTCCTCTGTAATGAAAAGGATGCAATCTCAAAAATGACACAATGATCTCTGTTCTTTTCCAAGGCAAACCATTCAATATCACAGTAATCCAAGTCTATGTCCCAACCAGTAATGCTGAAGAAGCTGAAGTTGAACAGTTCTATGAAGACCTGCAAGACCCTTTAGAACTAACACCTAAAAAAGATATCCTTTTTCATTATAGGGGAATGTCCTCAGGAGATTTCAAATAACAGGTGTGCTGACCACCTTGGACATTTGAGCCAGCAATGTGAATGCCAGCTATCAACACTTTAGGCTAAAAAATGGTTTTAAAATGTGTAACCAGCAGCCTAATTAAACTTTCTCTGTACCCTATTTGCCTGTTGGAAAACCAGAAAATATTCCAGAGCATGATTTTCTCCCTTTATTAAACCTATATTTGCTTAGTCACTTCAGTCGTTTCCGACTCTTTGCAACCTCATGGACTGTAACCTGCCAGGCTACTTTGCCCATGGAATTATCCTGGCAAAAATACTGAAGTGGGTTGCTATATCCTTCTCCAGGGATGAAATTCATGTCTCTTGCAACTCCTGCATTGGTAGGCAGATTCTTTACTACTGAGCCACCTGGACTTCCCTTATTAAACACCACAATTGTTTTATGAAAGTAAAGAAGAAAGCTGAGCCTAACTCCATTTTGGTTTGGAGTCTATTTACTAAATCACTGGCTATTTTACCCCCTGAAATTAGTCTATGTCTAAATAATCTCTTGTCCTCCATTAGATACTCATTTTAGAGGACAGGATGTTAGAACTGAATGGTTCTTTAGTTCTAATGCAACTCCCTTTACTCATAGATGAAATATGAGTCTGGGAGAAAAAAAGAAAATTTGCCAAATGATTTATTGATTAGAGCAGTTGGAAAGTTGAGATGCTCCAACCCTGACTGCTCAGATGTGTTTATCTTGTTGTTATTGTTCAGTCACCTAGTTGTGTCCAACTCTTTGTGACCCCATGGACTGAAGCACTCCAGGCCTCCCTGTCCCAAGTTCATGTTCATTGCATTGGAGTTTGCCCAAGTTCATTTTCATTGCATTGGTGATGCCATCCTTCCATCTCATCCTCTGACACCCTCTTCTCCTTCTGCCCTCCATCTTTCCCAGCATCAGAGACTTTTCCCAATGAGTCATCTGTGTGCATCACATGACCAAATTACTGGAGCTTCAGCTTCAGCATCAGTCCTTCCAGTGAATATTCAGGGTTGATCTCCCTTAAGATTGACTGGTTTGGTCTCCTGGCTGTCCAAGGGACTTTCAGAAGTCTTCTCCAGCATCACAGTTCGAAGACATCAATTATTTGGCATTCTGCCTTCTGTACAGTCCAGTTCTCACAACTGTATGTGACCACTGGAAAGACCATAGCCTTGACTATGCAGACTTTTGTTGGCAGAGTAATGTCTTTGCTTTTCAATACACTGTCTAGGTTTGTCATCTAGGTTTGTGTATGTCTTAAGCATCCAAAACAAAATGAGTTACTTATAGACAGAGACCAAACATGTATATCTGTATTATTAATAGTTTTCTTAAGGTTGCCATACCAAAGTACCAAAAATTGGATGGCTTAAAACAGTAGGATTTTACTGTTTCACAATATTAGAGGCTAAAAGCCTGAAATCAAGGTCTCAGCTGAGCCATACTCTCTCTGAGAGTTCTAGGGAAAAGCCCTCCTTGTTTCTTGTATTTTCTAGAATTTTCCAGTAATCCTTGGCATTTCTTCATTCAAGGATGCATCTCTCTAATCACTGCCTTTCATCATATGCATATCTTCTGCCTGTCTGTCATTACTTCATCTCTCCTCTATGCATGTCAGCATCTATGTCCAAGTGTCTCCTCTTATCAGGGTGTCAGATATTCTGAAATAAGGCTCATCACAATATTCAACATATCGTTTTGAGGAAGCATAATTCAATTCCTAATAGTGTGCCCAATGACTTCCCAGTAGTTATGTCTTTCCTATATGCAAAACTGTTGATGAAGTCTGGGGAAAGTATAGGCAGATCTTTCTAAAGGGGCAAAATATTCACTCACTTTTGTGGAAATTTTCAAGATGAATCTAAATTTTATATGGAAATTGTAGAAGTGCACAGGAAAATTTAGAAGATGACTAGCAAAGCTAGGAGAAAGTGGTGCTAGTGGTAAAGAACCCTCCTGCCAATGAAGGAAACATAAGAGATGTGGGTTCGATCTCTGGATTGGGAACATCTCCTTTAATAGGGCACGTCAGCCCATCCTGGTATCCTTGCCTGGAGAATCCCATTGACAGAGGAGTCTGGCGGACTACAGTCTGTAGGGCCCCAAAGAGTCGAACACAACTGAAGTGACTTAGCATGCATACATGGTATGTATGACAAACCAATACAAATAGAACAATATTTTCAGAAAAGCTTAAGCATCAAAAGCATTGTTTTTTATTTTTAACCTGGTAAATTTGGTTGTAGTAAACTATAACCAAAGCTTGGTTTTGTTTTTGTAGTTTGCTAGTTGTAGTTTCACCTAGTATACTTGTGAAAACCTACCTTACTATTAATATATGATTTGTAAACGATTAAAATAGTATATTATAATTCAATACAAATGTTTAAAATTAAATACAGCTTAGATCATACCTAATGGCGAAAAACTCACTGCTTTCTACCTAAGATCAGGAATAAGAAAAATAGTCATAGCAAAATTTCATAAAAACAAAAATTAAAGACAGAGTTTTTTTTTAAGGTGGATCTATCTTTTTTGGCAAATAACACATTTGTTTATGTAGACAAGAATACCAAAAAAAGCTACTAAAAATAAGAGAATAATGGCAAGGACATAACATAAAGGATCAATAACAAAAAATTAATTATATTTCTACATACTAGCAAAAAGAAGTCTGAAAATAAAATGAAAAGAACTGAAAGTAGTCTAAAATGTCCTTGGAATGAATTTTAACAAAAGATGTCTAAGACTAGTATGTTGAAACTACAAAACTCTGTTGAAAGAAGTCAAACCTACATAAATGAAGATATAGACCATGTTTCCTTGGGCTTCCCTTGTTGCTCAGCTGGTAAAGAATCCATCTGCAATGTGGGAGACCTGGGTTTGATGCCTGGGTTGGGAAGACCCCTGTAAAATGGAAAGGCTACCCACTCCAATATTCTGCCCTGGAGAATTCCATGGACCGTATAGTCTGTGGGTTCACAAAGAGTCGGACATAACTGTGCAACTCTCACTTAGTATAAAAGACTGCTTATTTATCTACAGACTCAATGAAGCCTGGTTCAAACTCCAAGCAGGACTTTTTGTAGAAACTAATAAGCTGATACTAAAATTCATATGGAAATTCAAAAGACCTAGTATCGTCTTAGTATAGGGGCTTCCCGGGTGGTGCTAGTGTTAAAGTACCTGCCTGCCAATGCAGGAAATGTAAGAAATATGGGTTTGATCCCTGGTTTAAGAAGATTCCCCTAGAGAAGGGAATGGCAATCCACTTCAATATTCTTGCCTGGAGAATCCCATGGATAGAGGAGCCTAGTGGGCTACAGTCCATGGGTTGCAGAGTTGGACACAACTGAGCATGCACACACCAGTATAGTCAAAATAATTTTAAACAAGATTAACATATTTGTTAATATGTTAACATATTTCCCTTCCCCTTCTAATCACAGGATTGTTTGGGTCTCCTAACAACCAGCCCCAATTCTTAGAAGAGGTCCAAAATTCACTTCACTAACATAACAAAAGATAAACTTGATCATTCTCAGCACTCAGAAAATTCCAAGGGTTTTAGGAGCTCTGTGACAGAAACTGGGTGAAGACCCAATAAACACTTATTATAAATTGTATAACACAGAAGGCTAGTGGGGTGATTGGCTGGTGACAAAGATTCTTTGCTTGATCAAACTTTATTTTTATTTAAAAAAAAATTTTTGTCCATGTTACCTGGCTTTTGGGGATCTTAGTTACTTGACCAGAAATTGAATCTGTGTCTTTGGCTTTGCAAGCACAGAGTTCTAACCACTGGGTAACCAGGGTATTCCCAAGCTTGACCAAACTTTAGCAGTTTCTAGAAACTTTTCCTAGCTGCATCTGTGCACTTGCTGGTAAAGTTAAATTTTAGCATGAACCCTCTACTACCCTGATCACTGTCATTAACTCATATTTAATACAGTAATAAATGATATCTACTATCTAGTTTCTCAAGAGGCAAATCAGGTGGTCTGGTATTCCCATCTCTTTCAGAATTTTCAACAGTTTATTGTGATCCATACAATCAAAGGCTTTGGCATAGTCAATAAAGCAGAAATAGATGTTTTTCTGGAACTCTCTTGCTTTTTCCATGATCTAGCAAATGTTGGCAATTTGATCTCTTGTTCCTCTGCCTTTTCAAAAACCAGCTTGAACATCTGGAAGTTCATGGTTTACGTACTGCTGAAGCCTGGCTTGGAGAATTTTGAGCATTACTTTACTAGTGTGTGAGATGAGTGCAATTGTGCAGTAGTTTGAGCATTCTTTGGCATTGCCTTTCTTTGGGATTGGAATGAAAACTGACCTTTTCCAGTCCTAAGATCATGGCATCTGGTCCCATCACTTCATGGGAAATAGATGTGGAAACAGTGTCAGACTTTATTTTTGGGGGCTCCAAAATCACTGCAGATGGTGACTGCAGCCATGAAATTAAAAGACAGTTACTCCTTGGAAGGAAAGTTATGACCAACCTAGATAGCATATTCAAAAGCAGAGACATTAGTTTGCCAAGAAAAGTCCGTCTAGTCAAGGCTATGGTTTTTCCAGTAGTCATATATGGATGTGAGAGTTGGACTGTGAAGAAAGCTGAGTGCCGAAGAATTGATGCTTTTGAACTGTGGGGTTGGAGAAGACTCTTGAGAGTCCCTTGGACTGCAAGGAGGTCCAATCAGTCCATTCTAAAGAAGCTCAGTCCTGGGTGTTCTTTGGAAGGAATGATGCTAAAGCTGAAACTCCAGTACTTGGGCCACCTCATGCGAAGAGTTGACTCATTGGAAAAGACTCTGATGCTGGGAGGGATTGGGGACACATAGAGAAGGGGACAACAGAGGATGAGATGGCTGGATGGCATCATGGACTCAACGGACGTGAGTTTGTGTGAACTCCGGGAGTTGGTAATGGACAGGGAGTCCTGGTGTGCTGCAATTCATGGGGTTGCAAAGAGTTGGACATGACTGAGCAACTGAACCGAACTGAACTATGTAGTTGGGCTTCCCATATGGCACAGTGGTAAAGAATCCTCCTGCCAATATAGAAAATGCAAGAAACATTGCAGTAGGAGATAGCTAGGTTCCAGGTTGGACATTTACTATCAGCCAGCCTCCTCTTTGCATTTCCTGAGGCAAGAGATAGGTGGTCTCCAGTTGAGGAGTTTCTGTGTTTGCTCTCAGAAATGGAAGTAACAATAATAACAGGGTAAATAGCCAGTCTTTGTCTCTTCTAAACATCTCCAGTCAATCCTAAAGGAAATCAATCCTGAATATTCATTGGAGGGACTGATGCTGAAACTGAAACTCCAATACTTTGGCTACCTGATAGGAAGAACTGACTCATGGGAAAAGACCCTGATGCTGGGAATGATTGGGAGGAGAAGGGGATGACAGAGGATGAGATGGTTGGGTGGCATCACTGACTCAATGGGCATGACTTTGAGCAAGCTCCAGGAGTTAGTGAAGGGCAGAGAAGCCCGGATTGCTGCAATCTATAGGGTCACAAAGAGTCAGACATGGCTTAGCAACTGAACAACAGTAATCTCATATCAAGTTTTTTTTTGTTTGTTTTTATTTTAACATTTAACAACTTCTTTAACTTTACTGATTGGGTACTATTACAATATGATTCCTGTATTCCAAATTTGTTTAATAATTCCATCCAAATGGATATGCTTATAATAATATTTGGGTTAAAAGTTGTAAGTAAGGTATAATTCAGTAATAAAAAGTGAAAGTTTCAGTTGTTCAGTCGCTGAGTCATGTCCAACTTTTTGTGATCCAATGGACTCCATCACACTAGGCTTCCCCGTCCTTCACTATCTCCCAGAGTTTGCTCAAACTCCTGTCCATTGAGTCAGTAATGCCATCCCACCATCTCTTCTTTTGTCACCCCCTTTTCCTCGGCCCTCAATCTTTCCCAGCATCAGGGTCTTTTGCAGAGAGTCAGCTCTCTGCAACAGGTAACCAAAGTTTTGGAGTTTCAGTATCAGCATCAGTCCTTCCAATGAATATTCAGGGTTGATTTCCTTTAGGATTGACCGACTTTTTCTCCTTGCTGTGCAAAGGACTCTCAAGAATCTTCTCTAGCACCGCAGTCTGAAACCATCAATACTTTGGTTCTCAGCCTTCTTTATGGTCCAACTCTCACATCTGTATATGACTACTGGAAAAAACCATAGCTTTGACTTTATGAATTTTTGTTGGCAATATGAATAAAGACACTTCAAAATGTATCAAACCAAAATAAATTTAAATACAACACAGAGGTGGAAATAAGATCTCAATAGTTACATGTTCAAAAAATTTAGAAATGATACAGTAACATGAAACTAAGATTACCAAATTGATATACATTCAGTGGAAAGCAAAATTATAATTCAATCTATCCAACCACAAATTCAGATCAATTTTTTAAAAATGAGAGAGAAACAGATTCTCTAATGTATTGAAAATTTAAACCTTGATTGTAAAACACAGAAGTGGCATTTTAAAGTCTACAAATCAGAAATAAAACTTTATATGTAAATATTTAAAATAAACCATTTAAACTTAAGTACCCAACTTCAATAACAATTAAAATTTTGAGACAAGTTAGAGCATACCTAGCCAACAATAGGGCTTCCCAGATGGCTCAGTAGTAAATGAGCCATTGCAGGAGACACAGTAGATATGAGTTTGATCTCTGAGTCTGGAAGATCCCCTGGAGTAGGAAATGGCAACCAGCTCCAGTATTTTTGCCTGAAAAATTCCATGGACAGAGGAACCTGGTAGGCTAGCCTATGGGGTCACAAAGAGTCAGCTGGAACAGAGAGAACACACAGCAAACAATAACATGATAAATATCCATATAAAGCACACATTTATAAAGTTTGTATGTCTAAAGCACATTTGCATGTATGAATTTTTACTTGAGAGTAATTTATGTACTTACTAATCTTTGATAATAACATTTTTCAAAGTAGATTAAAAATAAAGTGACATACTCACTTTAAGCAACTAGAAAAACTATACAATGAAACAATGTAGAGTTAACAATGAAAGTTTAAGATAAAAAGAAAAGCAATTCAGTGCTAACTTTAAGGTAAATAATTCAGAGGTTGATTCTCTGTAAAACTTAGGGAAAAATAATCTTACATACCCAAATACAGAGAAAAAAGTCAAAAAGCAATATATTTGAGGTTAAGAATTAGAAACAAGATATAAATATGAATACATAGGAGATTCAAATAGATATAAACACATGCTTCATCAATTTTGCAATAAATTTTACTAAAGAACTCAAAGAAAAACTTCTTGGTAAAATATGAAAAAAAGAAATTATGTATTTAAATATAGCAATACCCATATAATTTATTGGGAAAAATGAATAAATTTCAGACTGTAAAGTGGAAAGAGAAAATTATTTTTTTAATTCTCAATGACTTAATAAATGTCCTAAATAATTTCAGCCTAAATGAATCCATTCCAAATTTAAAAAAAATTTTAACTTCATTTAAGTGTACAAATAAAGATTTTTCTCTATAAAATATTTTTAAGTACATGTTAGGAACATATTAAAGAAAAAATAGAATAGGACCAAGTAGAGTTTAATTTAAAAGGAAAAGCTATACCTCAGTAAAATCTATCCACATACTTTATCATATCAATCTTTAACAATACAATCAGAAAAGTAGATAAGTAGATAGTGAAAACCCTTTCATAAAATTTAATACTCATGAAAAATTCACAATTAAATGAGAACATGATAAAATGATAAATAAAACTATTCACAAAAAATAAAATTTATTTTAAAGAATAAATTACAAATAGACTATGAATACACTAGGGCTCATAGTTCAGATGGTAAAGAATCTGCCTGCAGTACAAGAGACCCGGGTTCGATCCCTGGGTGGGGAGGATCCCCTGGAGAAAGAAATGGCAACCCACTCTTGTATCCTTGCCTGGAAAATCCCATGGACAGAGGAACCTGGTGGGCTGCAATCCATGGGGTTGCAAAGAGCCGAGCACGACTGAGCGACTAACACTCACTCCCTAGTGGTTCAGTTGTTAAAGAATCTGCCTGCAACCCAGGTTCAATCCTTGGGCTGGGAGGATCCCCTGGAGAAGGAATTGTTAACCCATTACAGTATTCTTGCCTGGAGAATTCCATGGATAGAGAAGTGGGACAGGTTACAGTCCATAGGATTACAGTGTCAAACAGGACTGTGCAACTTTCTTTTTTTTTTCTTTCAGACCATGTATATAAATCAAGAACCAAATATGGATGTCTAATTTCATCACTCCATGAGGACCAGCAGTGAGACAGTCAGGGCACCAGGTGTGTCATCCAGCTACACTGATTGACTGAAGGTCATGTCCCTGATAGTTCAGTTCAGTTCAGTCACTCAGTCATGTCTGACTGTTTGTGACCCCATGAATCACAGCACATTAGGCCACGGCCTGACAAAATTTGGTCCACTGGAAAAGGGAATGGCAAACCACTTCAGTATTCTTACCTTGAGAACCTCATGAATAGTTTATGAAAAGGCAAGAAGATATAACACTGAAAGATGAACTCCCCATGAAGATAGGTGTCCAATATACTATCAGGGAACAACAGAAAAACAACTACAGAAAGAATGAAGAGGCTGAGCCAAAGTGGGAAAGAAGCCCAGTCATAACAAACACTCTCTTCCAACAACACAAGAGATGACAACAACAACAATCTCATCCTTGTTATTCAACATTGTTTGTATGGCCTTGAAACACCATTAAAAAATAAAATAACTATAAATACAATTTGTTACAAATGACAAGCAGAAGATATAAAAATATAGCTTTTAGCAATTTAAATATGTATATTTTATGCATCATTAACCTGAATATGTGAAAGAGGAGAGTGAAAAAGTTGGCTTAAAGCTCAACATTCAGAAAACTAAGATCATGGCATCTGGTCCTATCATTTCATGGGAAATAGATGGGGAAACAGTGGAAACAGTGTCAGACTTGATTTTCGGTGGCTCCAAAATCACTGCAGATAGTGACTGCAGCCATGAAATTAAAAGATGCTTACTCCTTGGAAGGAAAGTTATGACCAACCTAGATAGCATATTAAAAAGCAGAGACATTACTTTGCCAACAAAAGTCTGTCTAGTCAAGGTTATGGTTTTTCCAGTGGTCATGTATGGATGTGAGAGTTGGACTGTGAAGAAAGCTGAGCGCCAAAGAATTGATGCTTCTGAACTGCAGTGTTGGAGAAGACTCTTGAGAGTCTCTTGGACTGCAAGGAGATCCTACCAGTCCATTCTAAAGGAGATAGGTCCTGGGTGTTCTTTTGAAGGAATGATGCTAAAGCTGACACTCCAGTACTTTGGCCACCTCATGTGAAGAGTTGACTCATTGGAAAAGACTCTGATGCTGGGAGGAATTGGGGACAGGAGGAGAAGGGAACGACAGAGGATGAGATGGCTGGATGGCATCATGGACTCGATGGAAGTGAGTTTGAGTGAACTCCAGGAGTTGGTAATGGACAGGGAGGCCTGGCGTGCTGCGATTCATGGGGTCACAAAGAGTCGGACACAACTGAGCGACTGAACTGAATATGTTTAAAGTAAAATAAGAATATAATAAACTACCACAATAAAATAAAAATTTCTAAAGAAATAAAAGCCATATACTTTTATTCTACTGTGTACTTATTTTAATTAAAATCAAAAACAAATGAGAAAAAAAAGAAACAAGTGATGGATGCTCACTTTCATCACTGATAATCAGCATTCTATTACCATCTTGAAAATTCCATAAGATAAATAATAAAATAGTTGGAATTATCAGAATGAACTTTTGAAACCACTGTAGTTAGAAATTATGAAAGCCATATTTTTTCAAGTTTTTACCTGTTCGAGAAGTGAATGTACTTTACAGTGATCACCATCTTCAGTTCAGTTCAGTCCAGCCACTCAGTAATGTCCAACTCTTAGCGACCTCATGAACTGCAGCAGGCCAGGCCACCCTGTCCATCACCAACTCCCGGAGTCCACTCAAACCCATGTCCATTGAGTCAGTGATGCCATCCAACCATCTCGTCCTCTGTCGTCCTCCTCCTGCCCTCAATCTTTCCCAGCATCAGGGTCTTTTCAAATGAGTCAGGTCTTCGCATCAGGCAGCAAAAATATTGGAGTTTCAGCTTCAACATCAGTCCTTCCAATGAATATTCAGGACTGATTTCCTTTAGGATGGACTGATTGGACCTCCTTGTAGTCCAGGGACTCTCAAGAGTCTTCTCCAACACCACAGTTCAAAAGCATCAATTCTTCAGCTCTCAGCTTTCTTCACAGTCCAACTCTCACATCCATACATGACCACCGGAAAAACCATAGCCTTGATTAGATGGACCTTTGTTGACATAGTGATGTCTCTGCTTTTTAATATGCTGTCTAGGTTGGTCATAACTGTCCTTCCAAGGAGTAAGCATATTTTAATTTCATGGCTGCAATCACCATCTGCAATGATTTGGGAGCCCAGAAAAATAAAGTCAGCCACTGTTTCCCCATCTTAACATTTTACATATTTTATTCAGTACTTTTTCATAAAAGTACATAAAATAGTGCCATACATTTAATTAGAGTCAATGAAATCTAATAGAAAACTTACAGACAATAAGAACATTTAGTTATTTGGATGAAGAAAGGATAAATGGAAATGAAAAGTCAGTTGACTACATTTATAGCAGTAATAAGCCCCTTCATCAAAGCAATCAATATAACTGCTAAAGAATAGATTCTATTCTGAATTGAAGGTGTTACAAAATAAAATATTAATTTGCCCACTCAATAGATAAATTTAACACAATTCCAGTTAGAATCAACTTTTTAGAAAATTTTAATTGCACAAATTATCTCAGTATGAAATAGTTAAATCTCATGAATGAGTAACACATAAATGAAAAATGAATATTAGTGAATAGAAGCTTATTTTAAATAATATCAAAACATATATAGATCAGTGAAATCAAATTAGTATGGTACTTGCTTTAAAAAAGATAAAATGTTCAGTAGAACATTTGAGATCACAAAAGCGTACACTAAAATGTAGCCTTTATTTTTATATAAAGTTTTACTTTACTTGTTATATCAAAATTGGATATTTTCAGTTCATTAAGAAAATCATTCTTTATATAATAATTGCTTCAGACACAAAAAAAATCTCAAATGAAAAATTTTATTTTTTATTCATGCAAATCAGTTACATTTAAATAATTTAAAATTTTAACTATAAAAAAGCCATAAATATAAGCCAAAACAAAACAACCATAACTGTTTCAGGTAGTGAATGCTAGTGAGCTTTCATTGTGGTGGCTATCTCAACATACATTTATAAGAAACTATCAAATTTTATACCTTATACATACATATATTCTTATTCATACCTCAGTAAAGGTGAAAAAAATATGTGTTAGAAAAATGAAAAAATAAATATATACCATGACTCCATTCATAAAATATTTTAGAAAATGCAGACTAATCTATAATAATAGAGACGGATGGATGATTGACTGTGAGTAGCAGCAGCAGTAAGGATGGGCAGGAAAGAGTGATTAAATAGGAGCACAAGGAAACTTTGGAAAATGAAAGATTAGTTTGATGGGGTGACACTTAGGAGTACACATATGTCAAAATATCAAATTGTACACTTTAAGTAGTGCAGTTTATTGTATGTCAATTATATCTCATAATGTAGTTAAAAACTAAAGAGCAAAAAATATTTGATAGACAGCTGTATAAAACTATGAACTATATGACAAAAATTAGTATCAAAACTTAAAAGCTTAAAATCTTGAAATACATATATAAGAAATTTAAAAGAACAAGACATGAATAGGTATAAAAAATAATTTACCAAATCTAATTATGGTGCAAATATTTGATATAAACTGATCTTATGATTTCTATGAAGTGAAGTGAAAGTCACTCAGTCATGTCCAATTCTTTGCAACCCCGTGGACTATACAGTCCATGAAACTCTTCAAGCCGTAATACTGGAGTGAGTAGCCTTTCCCTTCTCCAGGAGATCTCCCCAATACAGGGATCGAACCTAGGTCTCCCACATTCTTTACCAGGTGGATTCTTTACCAGCTGAGCCACAATATTATATAAATTTTCTAAAACTGAAATCACATTTTATTGAGAAATTTCACTTATATAAATTATTCTCACACATTAAAATATATTTGTATGAGCATCCTTTTGATAGAATAATTGGCAACCTTGGACAATAAAAATAATTCTACACTTAGTTCAGGTTTTGTTTTAAAACTGGCCAAAATTGTCATTGAGGCAATGTTATTTTGGGAAAAAGAAATTGATTCTCTGTGATAAACAATGTTTAAATATATAAAAGTGTGTGTTATTATTTTCATGAAATATACATAACAAAACTGACCATTTTTGTGTCATTAAATACAAAATTCAATGACATCAAATACATTCATATTGTTGTGCATACATGTGTTCATATTGCTTGCATACATGTGTT
>NW_011484618.1:23387-48863 GCF_000754665.1 Bison bison bison
TTGTGCTCAGTTGCTCAGTCTTGTTTGACTCTGCAATCCCGTGAACTGTAGCCCATCAGGCTCCTCTGTCCATGGGATTTCCCAGGCAAGAATACTGGAGTAGGTTGCCATTTCCTTCTCCAGGGGATCTTCCCCACCCAGGAATTGAACCAGCATCTCCTATAAGTCCTGCACTGGAGGAGGATTCTTTACCACTGGGCCACCTAGGAAGCCCATATTGTTGTACAACCATAAAAACATGTTTTGTATCCAATTACAAGATATGGTGGCAAATTTTTATGTATTCATGAATACTATAGCATAGTCTGGGCTGAGATAGAAATATCTGGAAGGATAAGGTCTGTAATGTAAATGTTAGGCTTGTGTAATTTTATAAACTTTTCCTTTCTCTTATCTGATGGGAATTGTCCAATAATAAAACATTCATATAATTAAGGATTTTATTCATATAATTAAACAATTAAAACTTTCAAGATGCCTTGTGATGTGTAAGATTTTTTTTAATGATTTATGTAATTTAAATGATACCGTTGTCCTCCTGACCTGTGTCAAATGCTGCTGTAACATCCTCCTGTCTCCAAAGACACAGTCCCCACTGAAGCCTGTGTTGTGTTTTTGCCAAACTTCATTACTCAGATTAAATAATGACTCTTGATTGTAGGTCAGCAAGGACCATTTGTTTTTGTCACTTAGTGGTATTTTCTGCAAATTAAAAATAAAGTGACATTTGACACTGACTGTAAAACATTTCTCTCTGTCCTGCTGGCTTAACACATATCTCCTCTAGCAGTTAAGAGAATTCCTGAGCTCTTACTGTAATTTATTTTTGTTTCAATCATGGAGATAGTAAGAAAATATTTGGACATTTATAATAGCACTAAGCCCATCATAAACAAATCTTTCCAATTTGTTGGAGATGGTGGACAAAGGGAGCCCTATTCATTCCCAGACATGACAATTAGTGTGAAGACATAAACATCCTTATTAAAATATGACTATTAGCATTGTAATCTTAATTTTTTGATGTTTAAACAAGCACCAGAAGCTTTGATTTACTCACAGAAAAGTAAGTACGATAAAGTTTGTCTCTTGGATTGTAATTCCTTTCATAGGATCTTGGTTATATTTTCCGCTGGAAACAAAAAAAAATTCAGTAGTAATTTCTATTTTTAATGTATTAAAATATATTTTTGAAATGCCAGTTTTTAGAATGAATTTCCGTTGTGTGGATAAATTTCATTTCCTGGGAAGTGTATGTCATATATAAAAAATTCTGTATCAAAGTTAATGTAAGAAATATTCAAGATAACTTTGGATAGATATATCTCAAATAAAAATAGTGTTTTCCTGTATATAGAAGTATTTAAGCATGCCCTTTCATTCCTCTTTACATGTCCCCAAAAATAACATAATTACTAAAATGACACATCTCATTACATAGCCCTGTGTTCATATTGAACATTTGTTTGAAAGAATAATCAGAAACCAGATACTAACATTTTATTGTCAATATGCTTACTAACTTCTATTATAAAATAGTCTTGTAAAAAAAATAGATGTATTTCAAGAATTGTGTGATGGTCAAAGTTTGAAGGGCAGAGTAAAATTTCACAATGATGCACATATCATCTGAGAAATTATTATGAAAGATGAAAGGAAGGTAGATGGGCTGCAAATACATATGTATGTCTATTTCTTCTACATATCAATTTGATATAAACACTTGACAGCTGTTAAATTTCTTAAGAAGATTTTAACTTTCAAGTAAGCTGTAATCGTCAGTCAGTGATTTTACTCTATATCAGAAACACTGGACCTAAGTAAGTAGTTACGATGAATCGTGACCAACCTCAGTAAGAAAAGAATACAATAAGTTAAACAATAAAGTAAATACACTTGTAAAACAAATGAACCAAGCACAAAAAGGGTGAATTTTTTTCTATTCATTGATTTTAGAAAATCTCAAGATAAGAAACACTAATTGTATATTAGAAATATTTGAGTCTCTACTGGTGTAGTATCAGTGAAGATTAATTCCTTGGCTGGAAGTTGTAGAAGGGAAGAGAAGGTGATTATCATATATATCAGCATCAGGGTAACACACATGTTCAGTAAAGGCAATGATGGGAAAAAAAAAAAAGTGGACTATGTAGCACTGGGTGATGGGCAAGCAGCGGGGCTTAGCTTATTTGTAAGAATTAAGCACACTTAACCTAAAAAGAAACTAGCATACAAAATTTTCTTTTGGAACAAAGACCTCAGATTTTTCTCTAGAGTCTATGAAGTAAACCCCAGTTATTTTAGCACTGTTTTTAAAAGATTCGAAGTGTCAAGAAAAGATACAAAATCAAGGATGCAATTTTCTGATTCCATTTCTGAATAAGGAAAAATCTTGAAAGTCAAAAGATATTATTGCAACCTATGAAAGTGTAGCTCCTCAGCATCTACTTAGTCACAATGGAAAATTTTAAACACATGATAGACAGACAAAATACACGTGTTTATGTATATACATATATATAGTATGAATATATATATATAACATATTGTATATATAAACTAAAAGATTAAATGTATTAAATTTTAAACCAGTTAAAATAGTCTATAAGCAAATTTCTCTGAATATCACATACAGATTGGAGAGAAGTGAGAAGTCAGTGATGAGAAACAGTACAGTAACAAAATTCATTCTGCTGGGACTGACAGATGACCCTGAGCTGCAGGGTTTAATTTTTATCTTTCTATTCCTTACCTACACACTGAGTTTAACTGGAAACCTGACCATCATCACACCCACCTTTGTGGATTCCCACCTGAAAACGCCAATGTACTTTTTCTTAAAAAATTTCTCCTTCTTGGAGATGTCTTTCACATCTTCTTGTATCCCCAGATACCTGTATAGTATAGCTACAGGTGACAGGGTCATTACCTATAATTCTTGTGCCCTTCAAGTATTTTTTACTGATCTGTGTGGAGTAACGGAATTTTTTCTGCTGGCCACCATGTCCTATGACCGCTACTTGGCCATCTGCAAGCCCTTGCACTATGTGACCATTATGAGCAACAGAGTCTGCAGAATTCTCATCATCTCTTGCTGGATGTCTGGTTTATGTGTATTAATCCCACCACTTAGCCTGGGTTTAAATCTAAAATTTTGTGACTCTAACAAGATTGATCACTTTGGCTGTGATGCATTTCCTTTAGTGAAAATCTCATGCTCAGAAACATGGCTGATGGAACAGACGGTTATAATCTGTGCTGTGCTGACCCTAAATATGACTCTCACTTGTGTAGTTCTGTCATATGCTTGCATTGTGAAGACAATTTTGAGGTTCCCTTCTGCTCAGCAAAAGAAAAAGGCCTTTTCAACCTGTTCTTCTCACATGATTGTGGTTTCTATCACCTATGGCACATGCATTTTCATCTACATCAATCCTACGGCAAAGGAAGAAGTGGCCATTAAAAAAGTGGTTTCACTCCTCATTTTTTCTGTTTCACCTATGTTGAATCCATTTATTTATACCTTGAGAAACAACCAAGTTAAGAAAGCCTTTAAGGACTCAATCAAAAGAATTGCTTTGTTCTCATCTAAGTAAGAAAAAAATATTTTTAAAATATCATCTCAAAAGGATAGGAAGGAAATATTTTTGAAGTTTATAATTTACTAATAGCAAAATACATATATTACTATGAACACACATATATAGCAGATAAAACTTAATAAATATTCTCTTGAATCTATGTTAAACGTTGTCAATAGAATGTATTAGAAATAGTGATTTAACTAAGTAGAGCAATAATCTATAAAAGCATGTGGATAATTAGGAGAGTAAAGGCAGGCATATGGGAACAGAGGTTGCACTATAGATCACAGAGACTTAAGGCTGAAGTCTCAGGATTACTGTAGTAAGAGCACTTGTGACATGATAGATGCACATTTAATGAAAGTTTGAATTAGAAAACCATACTTATGTTCATGGAAAGATTACATTTTTTCCTGAGAAGTATTATCTGTAGCTTCTACAGCTGTTAGTCAAGGAAAAAACATTCCCCAGTATATTTGCTACTTGTGCCAACATCTAACACCAATTCAGCTTTTATATTCCAGATTCTATCATAATTATCTAAATTATTAGATACAACAACTAGAAAAATCCACACAAATGTAATTTCTTGAAAATTATAGTTTTTACACCACATCAACTAATTACTATCAGGAAAGCAGTGAAATGCAGACAAACATCACAAATTATTTGGAACACTGAAAAAGCTACACTCAATTGGAATTCTGTTATCTTAAATTATTCATTATTTACAAAAAAGTAAACTAGCCCAAAAGAGGGGAATTTGTAGTCATCTGAATAAATTGAAAAAAAATGAAGAATTAACAAAAGTAAACGGAAAATGTAACTGACTATGGGTAGAAAATGAAGTCAACTAAGTAAGCTAAAGAGATTAAAAGCCAATTCTTTAAAAAGTCCAACAGCACTACAAAAGACCCACCTCAAAATAAGGGACACGTACAGCCTAAAAGTGAAGGGCTGGAAAAAAATATTTCATGCTAATGGAGACCAAAAGAAAGCAGGAGTAGCAATACTCATATCAGGTAAAATAGACTTTGAAATAAAGGCTGTGAAAAGAGACAAAGAAGGACACTACATAATGATCAAAGAGTCAATCCAAGAAGAAGATATAACAATTATAAATATATATGCACCCATATAAGAGCACATCAATATGTAAGGCAAATACTAACAAGTATGAAAGGGAAAATTAACAATAACACAATAATAGTGGGAGACTTTAATGCCCCACTCACCCTATGGATAGATCAACTAAGCAGAAAGTTAGCAAGGAAACACAAACTTTAAATGACACAATGGACCAGTTAGACCTAATTGGTATCTATAAGACATTTCACCACAAAGCAGTGAATTTCACCTTTTTCTCAAGTGCACACAGAACCTTCTCCAGGATAGATCACATCCTGGGCCATAAATCTAACCTTGGTAAATTTAAAAAAAAAAAATTGAAATCATCCCAAGCATCTTTTCTGATCACAATGCAGTCAGAGTAGATGTCAATTACAGGAAAAAAAAAAAACTATTAAAAATACAAACATATAGAGGCTAAACAACACGCTTCTGAATAAACAACAAATAACAGAAGATATTTAAAAAAATAATAAAATATGCATAGAAACGAGCCATCAGGAAGTCCTAAAATGAAAACACAACAACCCAAAACCTATGGGATTCAGTAAAAGCAGTGCTAAGGGGAAGGTTTGTAGCAATACAAGTTTACCTCAAAAAACAAGAGAAAACTGTTTTCCAAGGGACTCTCAAGAGTCTTCTCCAACACCACAATTCAAAAGCATCAATTCTTCGATGTTCAGCTTTCTTCACAGTCCAACTCTCGCATCAATACATAATCATTGGAAAAACCATAGCCTTGACTAGGCGGACCTTTGTTGGCAAAGTAATGTCTCTGCTTTTGAATATGCTATCTAGGTTGGTCATAACTTTCCTTCCAAGGAGTAAGCATCTTTTAATTTCATGGCTGTAGTCACCATCTGCAGTGATTTTGGAGCCCTGAAAAATAAAGTCTGACTCTGTTTCCACTGTTTCCCCATCTATTTCCCATCAAGTGATGGGATCGGATGCCATGATCTTCGTTTTCTGAATGTTGAGCTTTAAGCCAACTTTTTCACTCTCCACTTTCACTTTTATTAAGAGGCTTTTGAGTTCCTCTTCACTTTCTGCCATAAGGGTGGTGTCATCTGCATATCTGAGGTGATTGATATTTCTCCCGGCAATCTTGATTCCAGCTTGTGTTTCTTACAGTCCAGCGTTTCTCATGATGTACTCTGCATATAAAGGATACTGTTCTTATTTCCATGACAAACTGAATCATGGTGAAAGTAAACAGTGGTTGGGGAATGTAACTAGTACTCCAAATCTGATATTCTTCTAATTAATGACATTTGCATCAAGACATTGGAATGTTTACATATTAATTTAATGGGTTAGAAGTTAAAAACAATTGTGATAACTTCATAAAAACTTGTGAATGCCACATCTAAAGTATTTTAACAATTTTCTGACCGAAATATTGCCTGTATTCTACAAGTTTTAAACAAAAGGTCATGAGAGGCACAGGGGAAGAAGTGAATGAGGATAAAGTAATTTAGATAATAAAATACTAGTTTTTAAAAATGGATTAATGCTAATACTCAAATCTCAAGCAGTGGATAAGGAAAGCCTGTATAATAAGCTTTAAACTATTTTGGGTCTTACTTTCACTTTATCAATAGCCAAGCTACAAAAAGAAATAGTAAAGCATTGAGAAACTTAAGATTTGGTTTCTGCATTTGGCTTCAGTTAGTAGTAAAATATAACTATATAAGCAATCCCAATCCCAGATGAAGATAAAAGTAAAACATAATGCATGGAAAAGAAGACCCGTAACATGTTGAAGTTTGATATGGATAAAGCCATCTAATATTTTTCAAAATATGCCTTAAGATTATCAAGCATACTGCTTCAGATGACCTATTAATAATAATACTTATAAGCATGCCTTTGTAAATTGCATGTTAGATGGTTTTGTATAGTTTGCTGAGTGATTATTGGTATTTGATATTAATATCACTCTCCATATCAAATATCTCTGAATCATAAATGGAGATTGAATAGAAGTCAGGATTCAGTGATGAGAAACCACACAGTAACAACTTTTATCTTGCTGGGATTGACTGATGATCCACAACTGAAGATTGTGATTTTCATCTTTTTACGTCTCACCTACATGTTGAGTGTAACTGGGAACCTGACAATCATCTCCCTCACCTTCATAGACTCTCACTTGAAAATCGCCATGTACTTTTTCCTGCAAAATTTCTCCTTCTTAGAAATCTCATTTCCATCTTCTTGTATTCCCAAATATTTGTGTAATATATCAACAGGTGATAAGACAATCACATATGACAATTTTATCAGTCAAATATTTTTTACTGACTTCTTAGCTCCTGCAGAATTTTTTCTCCTGGCTATCATGTCCTATGATAAATACATGGCCATCTGCAAGCCCTTGCATTATGTGACCATCATGAACAACATGGTCTGTAGAAGACTCATCCTTTGTTGCTAGATGGCTGGCATTGATCATAATCCCTCCACTTAGCCTGGGCCCTGCATCTGGAATTTTGTGACTTCAATGTTATTGATCATTTTGTCAGTGATACAGCCCCCCTCTTAAAGATCTCATGCTCAGAAACATGGCTCATAGAGCAAATGATCATAGTCTCTGCTGTTTTGACCTTAATCATGCCCCTTGTGTGTGTCATTCTATCCTATATATACATCATCAAGACCATTTTACAATTCCTTTGTCTTCAACAAAGGAAAAAAGCATTTTCTACATGTTCTTCCCACTTGATTGTGACTTCCATCACCTATGGAAGCTGTATTTTCATCTATATTAAACCTTCAGAAAAGGAATCAGTAGCTATTAATAAGAGTGTGGCAGTACTTACTGCTTCCATCGCTCCTATGTTGAACTCCTTCATTTACACCTTGAGAAACAAGTTAAACAAGCCTTTGATAATGCTATCAGAAGATTCACATTGTTCTTAATAAAGTAAGGGAATTTGCTAAAGTGGAAAAATCAAGTTTTCATGAATAGATTAGACATCCTCAATCTATATCTTTAAACTTTAAGGCTTTCCTACATAGTGAGGAAGCTTTATTGGGATTATATGTGTCAGTAAAGAATCATTTTACAATTTACCAACTCTTAATAAAACCACAAACAGAAACAATAACTTCATCTTAATATTATAGATTTACTAATTGTGCTTATTGCCTATTCCCACCTCAGCACTTGAGGCCTTTTTGATTTCAGGCCCCATTCTGTTGTTGTTACTCAGTCATGTCGAACTCTTTGCAACCCCATAGACTGCAGCACATCAGGCTTCCCTTGGTCTTCACTATCTCCTGGAGTTCACTCAAATTCATTACAATTGAGCTGGTGATGCTATCTAACCATCTCAATCTCTGCCACCCTCTTCTTTTGCCTTCAATCTTTCCTATCATCAGGGTCTTTTCCAATGAGTTGGCTTTTCACATGGGGTGGCCAAAGTATTGGAACTTCAGTTATAGCATCAGTCCTCCAAAGAAGCACCATTCCAGATTATTCTCTTCTTGACTTTAAACAATAAACCCAAGAGAAGGCTGGTTTAGGGAAAATGAGTTTAATATTAAAATTAGATTTAAAACTTGAAGTTATAATACTGTTTCTTTATATGTTCATCATCATATCATGATGACAAAGATTAGCAGCTAACAATTAGAAAATCACTAGAGACCTACTACTTTTTAATATATGGAAAACAAATTTAAAAGATGTTTTGTCTTCCCACTTAAGAAAATTAAAGCACAGCAGAGTTACACTGCTAGTAAGAAGTAATTTCCATTTATATCTGACTCAAACACTAGTATTTGCTACATATGTGATGCCCCATGATGTCCATTTTAATGGTAAAATGTCCTCATTGGACACTTTAGGAAAATTACATATGCCAAATGAAGGTATTAATTTATGAAAACTGAACATTATTACATGATTTGGTTTTTCCAGTGCTCACATATGGATGTGAGAGTTGGACTATAAAGAAAGCTGAGCACAGAAAAATTGATGCTTTTGAACTGTGGCATTGGAGAAGACTCTTGAAAGTCTCTTGGACTGTAAGGAGATCCAACCAGTCCATTCTAAAGGAGATCATCCCTGGGTGTTCATTAGAAGGACTGATGTTGAAGTTTGAAACTCCAAAGCTTTGGCCACCTGGTGTGAAGAGCTGACTCATTTGAAAAGACCCGATGCTGGAAAAGATTGAGAGCAGGAGGATAAGGGGATGACAGAGGATGAGATGGTTGGATGGCATCACCGACTCAATGGACGTGAGTTGGTGATGGACAGGAAGGCCTGGCGTGCTGCGGTTCATGGGGTCACAAAGAGTCAGACACAACTGAGCAAATGAACTGAACTGAACTGAAAAGAAAATTATTTAAATACAGCATTCCATCTTAATATAAGCATTCATAATTTGTAAAGAATTGAAAACATTAATTATATTAGAAAATAGTTTATATTTATATAACATTTACAAAAAGAAGACATACTTTAACATAAAACAATGAAAAGCAGGAAGTTCTGGACAAAAAGTAAGGTCAATAGCATATGAACACTCTCCCTAAGAAGACAGATAAAAATGGAATTATCTATGAATTGGTATATAGAACTGAATTTATGAGTATAATAACTGTGAATGTTTCCAGGAAAGGTCCAATGAAACCAGGGTGTGGGCTCAAAAATGCCGCTAATATATGACCAATGACTGTAAACAAATTCAGGAATCCGTATTAAAAACTGAGCCACCTTGAGCCACAGATGTCCCTTCAATCAGGTCTTACTTATATATTCTGTCTTAATTAGGTTCTTTTGATCAATATATAGGAGATCAGTTATGAGGGCACAGGCTCATTTTAACCTTTTTGCTCTCACCATATTATATGAGCTTGAATTTATTCAAGACCATTTACTTTGTCTTTCACACAGCAAGGCTTTTATTCTAAGTGAATTTTTCAGCTTCTCACATAGCTCTTTGCAGAAGGTCCTGCATTATAACCTTTGTAATTATTATCCATCCCATGACTGTGGCACCTGTTCTATTTTAGAGAAGGTAATTACTTAGAAATTAAATTATCAAATAACTGAATTTACATTGATCACTCTGGTTTGAGTTGGAAATGAAATAGCCTAAAGCTTCCTGAACGTAGAGTGAATAGAGAAGCAGTAACACCAAAACACCACGAGCAAAGAAGAAAGTTAACACCATATAATAGAAAACTCAGCCACCCTAAGTGGAAAAAAATAAGGGAGTCTTTCTAAGGCTACTTTGGTTTTTGGCTACTAAGGTATTTGGTTTCTGACAACTCCTATTCTCCCTATACTAAGTAGCCCATTAAACTGACCTGATGGATACAAACTACTACATATGAACTAGATAAGCTATGATGATTTACTGTAGAGTACAAGGAATCATACATAATATACTGTAATAACCTATAATGGAAAATAATCTGAATATATATATACACATATATATACATATATATATATAAAATCACTGAATCATTTTCTATATACCTGAAACTAAAACAATATTGTAAATCAACTGTACTTCAATATGAAAAATCACCCTAAAGTAACCTGATGAATAAATGTCTACTTGATTTCACAAAATTCTTATTTGTTTGAAACTACTACTGTAATAAGTATATGTAATAAATTAGCTTCATTTAGTAACTGTAAAAAAATACACTGCCTAATTAAGAAGTTCCATTGAGTCTTTCTATTGAAAAATGAAAATTCCATCTGAAAGAAATATATAAAGACAGAATATTAACAATTCCAGACTCTGTAAATTTTTCTTACCTGCTCAACCAGGACCTGGGCTAGAATAAACTCACTAATAACTGTAGATTTTGACCATGTTTTTCTTGGACAATTGTGTTCATGCACAATACACTGAATAATGATCCATCTAAAGATATTCTAACCCCTGAAACCTGTGAAGGTTACCTTACATGGCAAAAGGAACTTGATAAATGTGATAAAGTTATGGATCTTAAGATAAATTTATCTTGGATTATGTGAATGGGCACCATTTAATCAGAAGGAAAAAGAATCAAGTTAGTGGATGGAGATGTGACAATGGAAACAAGAGGATCAAATGATACAAGGAAAAGACCAGGAGTCAAAGAATGCATGCAGCCTCTAGAAGCTGAAAGAAAGTAGTTTTCCCCCTAAAGGCTACAGAAAAAATGCACGTGGATATGTACAGTGCATATTCAGCCACTGAAAAGAAAGAAATCTTGTCTTTTTAAGACAACATAGATTGAACTTGGGGGCATTATGCTAAGTGAGAAAAGTCAGACATAGTTAAATACTGCATGGTATCACTTTTACATGGAATCTAAAAATTAAAATAAAACTCAGAGAGTAGAAAAGTGATCACCAAAAATTGGGGGATGGGGGAAAAAAGGAGAGTTTGGTTATTAAGAAAAATACAAACTTTTAGGTATGAAGATGTCTGAGGATCTAATGTATAACATAATGACTATGTGCCCAAGAACTGATATTTTTTGAACTGTAGTGTTGGAGAAAACTCCTGAGAGTCCCTTGGACAGCAAGGAGATTAAACCAGTCAGTCCTAAAGGAAATCAGTCCTGAATATTCATTGAAAGAACTGATGATGAAACTGAAGCTACAATACTTTGGCCACCTGATGTGAAGAACTGACTCATTGGAAAAGACCCTGATGCTGGGAAAGATTGAAGGCAGGAGGAGAAGGGGACGACAGGATGAGACAGTTGGATGGCATCACCGACTTGATGGATATGAATTTGAGTAAGCCCCAGCAATTGGTGATGAACAGGGAGGCCTGCTGTGCTTCATTCCTTGGGGTCACAAAGAGTCAGACACAACTGAGCCACTGAACTAAACTGAACCAATGTGCAGATGCCTTTTAGTTTGATGAGGCCCCACTTGTCTATTTTTGCTTTTGTTGCCTTTGGTTTTGGTGTCAAATCCAAAAAAATCATCACCAAGACTGGAGTCAAGGCATGTACTGCCAGTGTTTTCTTCTGAGAACTTTATAGTTTCAGGTTTTACATTCAAGTCTTTTATCCATTTGAGTTAATTTTCATGCAGTGTGTAAGGTAGTACTAACCCAGTTTTATGCTATTTTATTTACTTATTGCATTTGGCTGTCCAGTTTTCCCAGGCTTCACAGATGGCTCAGTGCTAAAGAATCCACCTGCCAATACAGGAGACGTGGGTTCAATCCCTGGGTGGGCAAGATCTCTTGAGGAGGAAATGGCAACCTACTCCAGTAATCTTGCATGGAAAACCCCATGAACAGAGGAACCTGACAGGCTATAGTTCATAAGGTCACAAAGAGTTGGCCACAACTAAGCACACATGCACAATGTCCAGTTTTCCCAGCTCGATTTATCAAAGACACTGTCCTGTCACATTGCATATTTTTGTCCCCTTTGTCATAAATTAGTTTACCATAGGAGCACGGAAAACTTTAAAGGACATGAATTTATAGTACTTTGATTTTAATATCTGAAGGAACATTAAGATACTAAGATGTTGAACATGAATTAATAAGAATAAATAACTAATATATAACTATATGTATATTAATTTAGACTATGTTTAGAAGGTTAAGAACATTGACTTATGTATCCAATTATACTTAATCTGTTGTTAATGCTTATTTTTAGTCTTATAAATATGTTGATACATTTGAAGAAAAATGTCTATATGGGTTATATGATTTTACATATTTTTAAATTTCTTATCTAATTAAAAGTTCCTAAATATAGTTAATAATTTATGGTATAGACTAATAAATAAGAAATGTAGTTTTTTAATGGTCTTCCCATACCATGTGTATGGATAATCACAATGGTGTGATCACTCACCTAGAGCCAGACATCCTAGAATGCGAAGTCAAATGGGCCTTAAGAAGCATCACTACAAACAAAGCTAGTGAAGGTAATGGAATTCACATTGAGCTCTTTCAAATCCTAAAAGATGATGCTGAAAGTGCTACACTCAAAATGCCAGCAAATTTGTAAAACTTGGCAGTGGCCACAGGACTGGAAAAGGTCAGTTTTCATTCCAATCCCAAAGAAAGGCAATGCCAAAGAATGCTCAAACTACTGCACAATTGCACTCATCTCACATGCTAGGGAAGTAGTGCTCAAAATTCTCCAAGCCAGGCTTCAATGTATGTGAACCATGAACTTCCAGATGTTCAAGCTGGTTTTATAAAAGGCAGAGGAACCAGAGGTCAAATTGCCAACATCTGTGGGATCATCAAAAAAGCAAGAGAGTTCCAGAAAAACATCTATTTCTATCTCTGCTTTATTAACTATGCCAAAGCCTTTGACTGTGTGGATCACAGCAAACTCTGGAAAATTCTGAAAGAGATGAGAATACCAGACCACCTGACCTGCCTCTTGAGAAATTTGTATGCAGGTCAGGAAGCAACAGTTAGAACTGGACATGGAACAACAGACTGTTTTCAAATAGGGAAAGGAGTACGTCAAGGCTGTATATTGTCACCCTGCTTATTTAACTTATATTCAGAGTACACCATGAGAAACGCTGGGCTAGATGAAGCACAAGCTGGATCAAGATTGCCAAGAGAAATACGAATAACCTCAGATATGCTGATGACACCACCCTTATGGCAGAAAGTGAAGAGGAACTAAAAAGCCTCTTGATGAAAGTGAAAGAGGAGAGTGGAAAAGCTGGCTTAAAACTCAACATTCAGAAAACGAAGATCATGGCATCTGGTCCCATCACTTCATGGCAAATAGATGGGGAAACAGTAGAAACAGTGACAGACTTTATTTTGGGGGGCTCCAAAATCACTGCAGGTGATTGCAGCCATGAAATTAAAAGACGCTTACTCCTTGGAAGAAAAGTTATGACCAACCCACACAGCATATTAAAAATCAGAAAGATTACTTTGTCAACAAAGGTCCATCTATTCAAAGCTATGGTTTTTCCAGTAGTCATGTATGGATGTGAGAGTTGAACTATAAAGAAAGCTTAATGGTGAAGAATTGATGTTTTTGAACTTTGGTGTTGGAGAAGACTCTTAAGAGTCCCTTGGATTGCAAGGAGATCCAACCAGTCCATCCTAAAGGAAACAAGTCCTAAATATTCATTGGAAGGACTCATGTTGAAGCTGAAGCTCCAATACTTTGGCCACCTGATGTGAAGAGCTGACTCATTTGAAAAGACCCTGATGTATGGCAAAACCAATACAATATTGCAAAGTAAAAAAAAAAAAAAAAGAATGAACTCACAAAAAAAAAAAAAAGAATAGACCCTGATGCTGGGAAAGATTGCAGGCAGGAGGAGATGGGGACAAGAGAGGTTAACATGGTTGTATGGCATCACCAACTCAATGGACATTACTTTGAGTAAACTCCAGCAGCTGGTGATGGACAAGGAGGCCTGGCATACTGCAGTCCATAGGGTCGCAAAGAGCCAGACACGACTGAGCAACCAAACCGAACTGAACTGATATCATGTGTATCAGTTTATTCCATATGACAGTAAGAAGAAGCTAAAATTTCATTTTACAACCAGACTCTTCTGTTGTCCTGCATGCATGCATGCTAAGTCACTTCAGTCGTGTTCAACTCTGCGACCTATGGACTGTAGCCTGCCAGGCTCCTCTGTCCTTGGGATTCTCCAGGCAAGAATGCTGGAGTGAGTTGCCATGCCCTTCTCCACGGGATCTTCCTGATCCAGGGATCAAAATGGTGTCTCCTGTGGCTCCTGCATTGCAGGCAGATTCTTTACCACTTAGTCACTGGGGAAGCCCCTTCTGTTTTCCTACTGGCTTTTATCTGCAGCGTCCTCCTGTCTCCAAGGAAACTATATCCAAAGAAGATATAGTTACCACATTTTTTACCACAAATTTAATTACTCAAAAGATTCATTAGTGACTTTGTTCTTGGGTCACCAGGGACTCTGTTTATTCACTTGGTTGTATTTTTAACAAATAAAGCAAATGTCAAGCTAGGTGTAGTTAATGTGTTCAGAGCCCTGAGAGGTTAGCATAGCAACTTTCCTCAAACTGGAGAAGATTTCTGACATTCCATCATCCTCATATAATATTATATTTCTTTCTTTCTTGAGAGAAGGTTATAAGAATACAACAAGGAAATCCATGTAATTGTTTGAAGATGGATGCTTCAGAAAGATACCTCTAAGAGGCATCTTGGATTTGTTGTGAACATGATAGTGGATTCATAAGCAAAAGTAACCAAAAGCTCATATAAAAATCTTCGTCCTAACTGTCATTTTCAATTTAGGAGTTTTAAGACTGCATATGTTTCAACAAACAACAGAGACTATGATTGACAGTCATAAGAGTGAGGTTTGTCATTTCAACTTTATTCAGTTTTGTGTGATTTAAGTCTTGCTATGCTTTGGAAAATATATTTTACCTGTCTTTTAAAAATTGAAAATGTGAGTGATAAATTTCTATATTTGGTAAAATATACTTTTTTCATATTTTTAGAACACAGTTCCTTTGGATATAAAAATATCATTTTACTGGAGTTTTATGCACAAAAATATACTGGCATCTAATGGGATTAAAATTTGATGACCATCCAGAAATATATTAAATTCACAGCAAAAATAAGGGCTATATTCATTTAATTGGGTAAGTATACTCCTCAGTTTACCCAAAGAATGATGTGGCTGAAATTGCATCCTCATCAGAGATTCTTGTCCTCATTTCAAACATGTCTTTTGAAAAAGTAGGATAAACAAAAACCAGTTAGCCACATATCAGTGAGTCTTCTTTTAAATCTTGTTTTACTATACTTTGTGTAACTTTAGAAGGAAAAAACAGACTTTTTAGAACATTGAATGATATCCAATGGTAGTGATAGGGCTAAGTTCATTCAGTGACATGATGGATATGTTGCCTGAGATTTAGGAAAAGAGTTGGAGGAAGATAGGAGATGAGCAGCAGAAATATTTCTCCTACATATCAACTTAATCTAATTTATTTGCTGATATATTTCCAATCCTCTTAGGTTGCTCAGACAAACCATGAGCCTCATTCAACTCTTCTTCTTCACGTCAGGTACTATAACCCTGAGGCCTTAGCTGCATCTTCTATTGAGTCAGTCAGAGCTGACCCTGTCCCATATCAGTAAAATAATACACTAGTTCACACAGTACACATGAATTGAGGGGTATGGAGGAAACGTAATACACAAATAAGTGTTCTTTCTTAAGTGTTAAAATGGTAGCAAGCATTGATTTCTATGGGAACACAGAGGCTGGGATAAGAGATAGCATAGTGATTGGACTTTCAGGAAACTTTCCAGAGGGCTTCAAGGTGAAACTGAAAATCAATAGTAGTTATTCAAGTTAGTTGAAGACAGAAAACATATGATGTGTGAGAAGTATTTACCAAAAAATCTGTCACATGGAATATGCTCAATAAATGTAATCTATTATCTTTGTTGAAAGGGACATTTTAAGAGGAGAAGGGGGAGAGATAAAGACCATGAGTTTTATTTGCGACATAGTCCATGTGAATGTTCAAATAGATATGTCAAATTTCATCTGAGAATCAAGTATTACAAGACAAAGATATCGATTTAGAAATGACCATCTGAAAGACATAGCAAAACATAAGAATTAATGAAAATAAAAAGGGGATATTAGTATGGTGAGACATGAAAGAAGTGAAGAGAATACTAACAGACAGATAAAAGCCAGAGAAATACATCATCTGTACTATCTTTGAAGTTTATTTACCAGGGCATTTCATGAAAATATAAATGTATATTGTGCATAAGTACAACTATATTGCACTTTAAGACATTCTATATTTTGCATCACTGTGGATTATAAGTGATTACTTAGGGACAGAGAAACCTTGACAGAAGCAGTGTCAGGTGGGGAGCTGAAGAAGTTTTGTGTGTTTGTGTGTGTGAGTGTGTGTGTGTGTGTACACATGATAGTTTAGAGGTGTTGAGGGGACTTGTATGCAATGAACAAAAACAGAAAACAAAATTCTTTAACCATAGAGCTCAGAGATTTCAAGTGACTACAGAGTATGTGCACAGTGAACCCAAATGATCTTACACATCTTAATACTTTAATAAAGAATGAAATATCAAGCAACAACAGCAACCAGAGAACTCTTGAATATCACAAGACATCTTTGCTCCTACAAAATGACATACCCACCACAGTCAAAAGTAGTCCTTTACAAAATGAATATTTAAATTGTAAATATTTTAAATAATGATAAATAAGGAAAAACTTGAATATGGTACCTTCCATACTGCTAAAATAATCCTAAATGAAGCATCTCAATGTTAACAGCATATTTAACAGAACTCAGCAGTCAGCAATGAGAAACAGTACGGTAACAACATTCATTCTGCTGGGACTGACAGATGACCGTCAACTGCAGATTTTGCTTCTTATCTTTCTCTTTCTCACCTACATGCTAAGCATAACTGGGAATCTGACCATCATCTTCCTCATCTTCCTGGATTCCCACCTTAAGACAGCCATGTATTATTTCCTACAAAATTTCTCCTTTTTGGAGATCTCATTCACATCAGCTTGTATTCCCAGATACCTGTATAACATTGTGACAGGTGACAAGGTCATTACCTACAATGCCTGTGCCAGCCAAGTATTTTTTACTGACCTCTTTGGTGTAACCGAATTTTTTCTCCTAGCTGCTATGTCCTATGATCGCTATGTGGCCATCTGCAAACCCCTGCATTATGTGACCATCATGAGTAGCATGGTCTGCAGAAGACTTGTCTTTTGTTGTTGGGTAGCTGGTCTGTTTATTATAATCCCCCCACTTAGCCTAGGCCTAGAATTGGAATTTTGTGATTCTAATACCATTGATCATTTTATCTGTGATGCATCTCCCCTCCTGAAAATTTCGTGTTCAAATACTTGGTACATGGAACAGACTGTTATCATCTGTGCTGTGCTGACCCTCCTTATGACACTGATGTGTGTAGTTCTGTCTTACATTTATATCATCAAGACAATTTTAGAATTCCCTTCTTCCCAGCAAAAGAAAAAGGCCTTTTCTACTTGCTCTTCCCACATAATTGTGGTTTCAATCACCTATGGTAGCTGCATCTTCATCTACATCAAACCTTCAGCAAAGGACTCAGTGGCCATTAACAAAGGTGTGACCATGCTCACTACTTCCATCGCTCCAGTGCTGAACCCTTTCATTTACACACTGAGAAACAAGCAAGTCAAACAAGCCTTCAATAATTCAATCAAAGGAATCACAATACTTTCCCCAAAAAATAAGAGAATGTAAAGCCAAATAAATACATACTGAACTACCAAGTTTTGCCATCAGGTTAATTTACTCAAAACACTCTCATTCATCTTGATCTAGTGACAACTTCTTCAGAAACATCATTTAAGAACCTTCCATAACCCAGCATGCTAATAATTTTTTTTTTCCGATTCAAAAATACTTTTATTTTGGTTGCCACTGTTCTTATCTGCATTAACTCTTTTTTTTTTTTTCTAATTTTATTTTATTTTTAAACTTTACATAATTGTATTAGTTTTGCCAAATATCAAAATGAATCCGCCACAGGTATACATGTGTTCCCCATCCTGAACCCTCCTCCCTCCTCCCTCCCCATACCATCCCTCTGGGTCGTCCCAGTGCACTAGCCCCAAGCATCCAGTATCGTGCATCAAACCTGGACTGGCAACTTATTTCTTACATGATATTTTACATGTTTCAATGCCATTCTCCCAAATCTTCCCACCCTCTCCCTCTCCCACAGAGTCCATAAGACTGTTCTATACATCAGTGTCTCTTTTGCTGTTTCATACACCGGGTTATTGTTACCATCTTTCTAAATTCCATATATATGCGTTAGTATACTGTATTTATGTTTTTCCTTCTGGCTTACTTCACTCTGTATAATAGGCTCCAGTTTCATCCACCTCATTAGAACTGATTCAAATGTATTCTTTTTAAAGGCTGAGTAATACTCCATTGTGTATATGTACCACAGCTTTCTTATCCATTCATCTGCTGATGGACATCTAGGTTGCTTCCATGTCCTGGCTATTATAAACAGTGCTGCAATGAACATTGGGGTACACGTGTCTCTTTCCCTTCTGGTTTCCTCAGAATGGGAGAAAATAATAATTTTTTAAAATTTAAATCCTGGCTTCACCTCCAAATTAAAAATATCAAAAAATGAAGCACAACAGGTAAAACAGAAGCATATCTCCAAATTAGACCTACCAAAAGAGAACAGTAAGTTGATAAATTCTTACATTTTCCAGAGAAAGAATAAGTAATGGTTGCCACTAGTTTTTCAAATCCAAAACTTTCAAACTACTTATTCATTGATTCACAAAACAAATATGTATTGGGTAATTCCTTTGGGGTAGGTACTGCTTTAGGCACTAGAAATAGAGACAACCAGCAGAATTTTATTCCCACGTACCTTCAGGAGTGAACAGAAGAAACACTATGTTAAAGAAAGCAAAAGTTAACTTTCAGTAATAAACATTTTTTATGAAGGAGAATTATAAACCTTTACAATTATGGAAATAATAAATAAACAGTATTTTGCTTAATACTAAATATTAAAAACTAAACAAAACAGTTTGGTACAGGAACAAAAATAGACATACTGATCAAGGGAAGAGAGTAGAGAACCCAGAAATAAACTCAGGCACTTATTTTCAATTAATCTATAGCAAAACTACATACTAAATATTAAAACAAAAATTATACAAATTGCACATTAAATTTTTAATAATAAGACTTTTAAATGTTATGGTAGTAGTAGTAATGCATACATGCCCAGTCATGTCCAACTCTTTGTGACCCCATGGACTGTAGCCCATCTGGCTCCTCTGTCCATGGGATTTTCCAGGCAAGAATACTGGAATGGGTTGCCATTTCCTACTCCAGGGTATCTTCCCAACCCACGGATCGAACTGGTGTCTCTTATGCCTTCTGCATTGACAGGCAGAGTCTTTACCACTGCACCACCTGGGAAGCCTCTTAAATGTTCTAAGATTTTCTCAAAAAAAAAAAAAAAAAAGAAAGGGAAAATTGTGAGAATGGATAACAACTATTTTGAAGAATTTAAATATTTTGGTATTACAAAAGCCTGCCAGATGCAGACACATATATTGAAATGCCAACACACAATGTCTCTAAAATAGGCAAGCACACATCAAAAATTAAGTAAAAGAAATAAAGTAAAAACAGCCAGATGTATGGAATCTTAGAAACTTATAAATGTTTTCAAAAGAAATACAAAGAGTGGTACATAAAGGTATTCCATTTTTTAATGATATAAATGGTTATACATTGGAAGAACACACACTATTTACCACATTTCCTAGAAAAAGAAATTTACACAGATCATCATCTGAAACTATTTCCTCCATTCTCTGCAATTCATGCTATAGGCTCTTGAACCTGTGTTCAAGAGGTTCACATTTAGTCTTTTCTGACTGCTATTTCCCTGTATTTTATATATATTCTCATTCTTTATTGGAGCACACTTTTTTCCCTTCAGTTTTCTTATTTAAAAGTCACTCAGGTTCCTTAAAAAATTAAATATAACACACTACCCTATGATCTAGCCATCTCATTTCCGGGTATATATCCAAAAGAACTAAAAAGGATCTCAAAGAGATGTGTGCACACTCATGTTCATTGTAGCAATATTCACAATAACTAATATGTAGAAACAACCTAAATGTCTACCTACCAATTAATGGATAAGTTAAATGTGGTATATACACACAGTGGAATACTACTTGGCCTTCAAAAAGAAGAAAATTCAGCAACATGTGACACTGTGGATGGACCTTGAAGACAGTATCCTAAGTGAAATAAACCAGATACAGAAAGACAAAAACTTCATGATTGTATTTACATGAAATTTCTAAAATAGTCAAATTAATAAAATTAAAGTCTGGAATAGTGATTACCAGGGAACAGGGCTGAAAGGGACAGGGCAATGGAGACTTATTAATGAAAAGGCATAAAATTTTAGTTAAGTAACATTAATAAACTCTAAAGACCTGCTTTACAACATTGTACCTATAATCAACAATAATGTATTCTACACTAAAAATCTGTTAAAAGGGTAGTTCTCACAAAGTGTTCTTACCACAATAAAATCTTCTCAGAAAATGTACACACATATACATTTTTCAGATAAGAGACAAGCCATTATAAATATGATTTCAGTGAACACCTAGAGCTAAACCTTGATGCTAGTTAATATTCCTGTACATGATAACCAACCCATCATTCAGCCATACCTACTGTTACTAAAAGGGCTATTCCTTTCAGATTTCACATTTTTACAACATGTCTATGCTTCACCTTTGAAATTTTATGAAAGGATCATCAGAATATCTATTGTATATTTGCCAAAAAAAACAAAATGGGCTCAGAAAACAACACAGTAATCATAGCACTGATACTATTATCTTATCATGAACAATAAAGATCTCTGGGCTGTGTAATTTTGTGATTTATAGTAAAAAAAAAAAAATCTATTTGTCATCATCCAGTTCCTGACAGGATGCTCCTACAACCCTTGGAGATTCTTAAGGGATGAGAGCAATAAAGGTATCTTTTGTTGTGTTAATGAGATGTGGGAAGCCCTTAGGTCACCTAAAGATGAAGCCTGGTTGCCAGGGAAATCAATCACCTGATTAGAGGATTGGAATTTACAGTACCCAAATTGGAAAAGACCCTGATGCTGGGAAACATTGAAAGCAGGAGGAGAAGGGGATGACAGAGGATGAGATGGTTGGATGACATCACCAACTCAATGGACATGAGTTTGAGCAAACTCTGGGAGCTGGTGACGGACAGGGAAGCCTGGCATGCTGCAGTCCATGGGGTTGCAAAGAGTCAGACACAACTGAGCAACTGTACTGAACTGAACTGAAATCCCTCACCTCAGTGAGAGAGAGGGCCCTCGCTGGAGAATCAGTTCAATGTACAGAGACCAATGATTTAACCAATAATCACTACATAATAAAGCCTCCATAAAACCCCAAAAAGATGAGTTTCAGAGAGCTTATGGGCTGGTGAACATCTGGTGGGGCTGAAACGGGAAACAGGATTCTGTTCATGGAGCCAAAGAATGAATTTCACAAACCAGTAAACGCTCACGCAGGCAAAGTTTATGTTTAAAAGGATAGAGACACAAAGCCCTCAGCATAGACACTGAGAAGGGGTAAAGAGCCCCAAAAGATGGGAATAACAGCAGTTTTTATATCTTTATTAGAATTAATCTGTTCAGTTTTGGTTGGCTTGGGCCCAGATATGTGTAATTTTTGACCAATCAGTTTAAATTGTGCAATGTCCTGTTTGTCATTTTTATGGCTTTCTTGGATCTCCCAGTTTCTCAGTTTTTCTAGACATATCGATGCCATCCCTCGACCATTTCTCGAAACCTCCAGACCGTTATTTAGGAGCCAGAGGGCAACCCACTCCAGTGTTCTCACCTGGAGGTTCTCACCCCACGGACAGAGGAGCCTGTGGGGCTACAGTCCTGGGACCACAAAGAGTCGGACATGACTGAGTAAGCACAGTGCAGTACAGATGTATGTTTAAGAGCTAATTGTCTACCTGGAATTTTTCTCCTTGATAAACTGGACAGCAGTCAATGATTGTCTTGTCCTGGGTCTGAATGTTTTATGACACTCCAGATCAGGGAGGAATTCCTCTGAATGCCTAGAAACTGGAAAAAATACAGCTTTAGGCTAATGGAGCCAAAACGCTTGTGTGTGAGAATTAAAATTGAAATTAGAAAAAGAACAAAGACTCTGACTTCTACACTGACTGTCTAACAATTTCTACATCAGTGCTTTCTCATACAAATCCTTTTTCAAATATATATATAGTGACTATTTTCTCCCTGTCTGGGATTTGCTTTTTTATTTTCTTAATGATGTCTTTTGAAGAGCAGTTTTAATTTTTTTGAAATCCAGTGTATCAATTATTCCTTTTATGGTTTGTACTTGATTGTGTGTCCCAAGAAATCTTTGCCTACATGCTGAATTACTCCAGTGCCTTTGTCAAAATCAGTTGGCCATGTATTTCTGAATCTGGATGATCCATTTTATGTTATTTATCTGTGTGTTGATCTTTACATCAGTACCTCACTGTTTTTATCACTGTGGCTTTAAAGTGTCTGGAAACTACATACTGTAAATTCTGTAGCATTTTCCAGATAGGTTTGACTTGATATCAGTTGCTTCCCTTTCCCATATAAATTTTACATATAGCTTTTCAGTTTTTCTTTTAAAAAAGCCTGTTGGGATAGTGATTAAATTGCATTTGAATTTAGAAGTCAATTTGGGAAGAACTGACAAACAACACTGAATCTGCCAACCCATAGACATGACATATTTCCGTATTTATTTCAGCCTTTTAAAATGTATCTCAGTAATTTTTTTAGTGAAGAAGTTTTACACATATTTTTTCAAGTATATTTCTAAATATTTTCTGATTTTTATGCTATTATAAATGGTATTTTAAATTTCATTTTCAAGTTTGTTTCTAGTGTATAGAAATGCAACTTATTTTTATACATTGATTTTGCATCTGAAATCTTATTAAATTCACATATTAGTTTAGTATTTATTTTAATTTTTTTTTAATTTTTGTAAATGCCTTAAAATTTCCTGTGTACACAATCATGGAAAGACTAGATATCTCTTCAAGAAAATCAGAAATACCAAAGGAATATTTCACGCAAAGATGGGCTCGATAAAGGACAGAAATGGTATGGACCCAACAGAAGCAGAAGAAATCAAGAAGAGATGGCAAGAAATCACAGAAGAACTGTACAAAAAAGATCTTCACAATCCAGATAATCATGATGGTGTGATCACTGACCTAGAGCCAGACATCCTGGAATGTGAAGTCAAGTGGGCCTTAGAAAGCATCACTACAAACAAAGCTAGTGGAGGTGATGGAATTCCAGTTGAGCTATTCCAAATCCTGAAAGGTGATGCTGTGAAAGTGCTATACTCAATATGCCAGCAAATTTGGAAAACTCAGCAGTGGCCACAGGACTGGAAAAGGTCAGTTTTCATTCCAATCCCAAAGAAAGGCAATGCCAAAGAATGCTCAAACTACTGCACAATTGCACTCATCTCACACACTAGTAAAGTAATGCTCAAAATTCTCCAAGCCAGGCTTCAGCAATATGCGAACCATGAATTTCCTGATGTTCAAGCTGGTTTTAGAAAAGGAAGAGGAACCAGAGATCAAATTGCCAACATCCACTGGATCATAGAAAAAGCAAGAGAGTTCCAGAAAAAACATCTACTTCTGCTTTATTGACTATGCCAAAGCCTTTAACTGTGTGGATCACAATAAACTGTGGAAAATTCTGAAAGAGATGGGAATACCAGACCACATGATCTGCCTCTTGAGAAATTTGTATGCAGGTCAGGAAGCAACAGTTAGAACTGGACATGGAACAACAGACTGGTTCCAAATAGGAAAAGGAGTACGTCAAGGCTGTATATTGTCATCCTGCTTATTTAACTTATATGCAGAGTACATCATGAGAAACGCTGGACTGGAAGAAACACAAGCTGGAATCAAGATTGCCGGGAGAAATATCAATCACCTCAGATATGCAGATGACACCACCCTTATGGCAGAAAGTGAAGAGGAACTAAAAAGCCTCTTAATAAAAGTGAAAGTGGAGAGTGAAAAAGTTGGCTTAAAGCTCAACATTCAGAAAACGAAGATCATGGCATCCAGTACCATCACTTCATGGGAAATAGATGGGGAAACAGTGGAAACAGTGTCAGACTTTATTTTGGGGGGCTCCAAAATCACTGCAGATGGTGACTGCAGCCATGAAATTAAAAGACACTTACTCTTTGGAAGGAAAGTTATGACCAACCTAGACAGCATATTCAAAAGCAGAGACATTACTTGGCCAACAAAGGTTCGTCTAATCAAGGCTATGGTTTTTCCAGTGGTCATGTATGGATGTGAGAGTGGGACTGTGAAGAAGGTTGAGCACCAAAGAATTGATGCTTTTGAACTGTGGTGTTGGAGAAGACTCTTTTTTTTTTTTTTTTTTGACTTATTTTCTGTATTGTGTATCTCTCAAAAATTTTTATTGGAATGTAGTTGATTTGCATATTTTGTTAGTGTCTGCTTTTATAACAAAGTGAATAAGTTATACATATACATATATCAACTCTTTTTTAGATTCTTTTCCCATATAGGTAGTTACAGAGTACTGAGAAGAGTTCCCTGTGCTATACAGATTAGTTATTTATTTTATATATAGCAGTGTTTATATGTCAATCCCAATCTCCCAATTCCTCGCCCCCCACTGCTTTTCCCCCCTAGTAACCAGAAGTTTGCTTCCTACATCTGTGACTCTATTTCTGTTTTTAAATAGGTTCACTCGTATTATCATTTTTATATTCCACAAAAAGTGGTATCATATGATATTTGTCTTCCTCTGTCTAATTTACTTCATTCAGTATGACAGTCTCTAGGTCCATCTACATCTCTGCAAATGACACAATTTCAATCCGTTTTAGGGCTGAGTAATATTCCATTGTATATAGGTACCACATTTTCTTTATCCATTCCTCTGTTGATGGACAGTTAGACTGTTTTCCATGTCCTGGCTATTATAAATAGTACTGCAATGAACACTGAGGTGTATGTATCATTTTGAATTATGGTTTTCTCTGGGTATATGCCAGGAGTGGGATTTTTGGGTTGTATGATAGTTCTATTTTTAGTTTTTT
>NW_011484618.1:48992-60107 GCF_000754665.1 Bison bison bison
TTCTTATTTTGAAGCCCAAGGAAATAAAGTCTGTCACTGTTTCCATTGTTTCCCCATCTATTTGCCATGAAATGATGGGACTGGATGCTATGGTCTTAGTTTTCTTTTTTTTTGTTTGTTTGTTTTTTTTTTTTTTAATTTAAAAAAAATTATACATCTTGGGAGTCCCTTGGACTGCAAGGATATCCAACCAGTCCATTCTGAAGGAAATCAGCCCTGGGATTTCTTTGGAAGGAATGATGCTGAAGCTGAAACTCCAGTAATTTGGCCACCTCATGCGAAGAGTTGACTCATTGGAAAAGACTCTGATGCTGGGAGGGATTGGGGGCAGGAGGAGAAGGGGATGACAGAGGATGAGATGGCTGGATGGCATCACTGACTCGATGGACATGAGTCTGATGAACTCTGGGGGCTGGTGATGGACAGGGAGGCCTGGCCGTGCTGCGATTCATGGGGTCGCAAAGAGTCGGACACGGCTGAGCAACAGATCTGATCTGATCTGATGAAAAAAGGCACTTCTATCTCCTTATTCCAGATCTTTTTATGTATTTATTCTTCTTCTTCGTTTATTGGAATAGTTGGAAACTTAAACTACTGTTGAACTGAAGTTATGTGAGTGAATATCCTGTCTTGTTCTTAACATTAGAGGACAGCATCCAATTTTTTCACTGTTTAAAAATGATGTTAGCTGTAGGTTTTTCTTGCATGCTTTTCATCAGATTGGAAAATTTCCCTTCTAGTTCTAGTTTCTGAGGATATCATGTATGTGTGCTGAATTTTGACAGATGCTTTTTCCACATGTATTGAGATTATTTTTCTCTCCTTTATTTTGTTAATGTGGTTTGTTACATTGACTGACTAATGTTAAAACTAAACTTGCACTTCTGGTCCAAACTCTGCTTTGTAATGATGTATTATTCCTTTTATACAGTTCTGGATTCAATATTTTGTTTCATTTTTACATCTATGCTCGTGAGAAAGAGTGAACTCTGATTTTCCACTCTTGTAAGTTCTGTCTTGTTTTGGTGTCAGGTCTTGTTCAGCTTGGGTGCATTTATAAACATATACATTTCCAACATAAAAATAAACATACTGTACACAGTGAAAACAAAACAAAAAGGGGGAAAAAGAAACATTCCACTATAGAAAGTCATCAAAGGACAAAAGACGAGGGCAAAAGAAAAAGAAAGGAAAAAAGGAATTACAAAGCAAGTAAAAAAACTATTAAAAAAGTGGCAATATGTCTAAATCATGGATATTTCTCAGTAATGTAAGTGAACTACTTGTATATGCAATAATAAAATTGAATATTAAAAAATTATAAGGGAATAATGCCATGATTATTCCATTCAAATGAAACACAAGAAAAATAAAAATGAAATCTGATTTAAAATGACAGAAAGATCACTAGCTGCCCAGGATAAAAAGTTTACTAGGAAAGGACACAAAGGAAATTTGTGGGAATATGGAAGTGCTTATTGTCTTTACAGTGAAAGCAATGATTAGGGAAGTATATATTTTAAAAATTCACTAAAATATTTTAAAGGTTCCACTTATTGTATGCAAATATTGCTTCAATCTGCAATCCAGCCTTGACCTATATTAGTCCACAAATGAATACTTTGGCCACCTGATGTGAAGAGCTGACTCATTTGGAAAGACCCTGATGCTAAGAAAGATTGAGGGCAGGAGGAAAAGGGGACAACAGAGGACGAGATGGTTGGATGGCATCACCGACTCAATGTACATGGGTTTGGGTGGACTCCAGGAGTTGGTGATGGACAGGGAGGCCTGGCATGCTGCGGTTCATGGGGTTGCAAAGAGTCAGACACGACTGAAAGACTGAACTGAATTGAATAATTATTTAAAGGAAAAGCAGAATTGCATTCTTGAGTGTATGCAGAAAGATACTCTTATACACATGACTTGAAGGAACATACTAATTATTAGTATTAGTACATTATAGTTCTAAGTACGAATATCAGTACCTCAAAGAAATTTTTACTTTGATCCATTTTTCTGGAAAATGTGCAGAAATACTTTCAAAAAATTTCTTGTAATTTTTTTATATTTTAGAAAATATAAAAATGCTAAAATGATTAAAGATAATTAGAAACAGCATAATTATCTACAGAGTGATATTTTACAACGGTAAAACTTGAAACAGCATTTATTTACAACAGTGATAAATTTGAATTTAAATGCTGTTGTTACAGTAATACAGTGGACTGAAATTAAATAGATTTAAAATAATGCATGCAAATAATTATTGATAAATTATTTAGGCTCACACATAATAGGCTCACACACATCTAAGTGTAAAATTGTTGTTGTTTAGTCACTCTGTTGTGGCCAACTCTTTGTAACCCATGGACTGTAGCTCACCAGGTTCCTCAGTCCATGGGATTTCCCAGGCAGTAGTACTGGAGTAGGTTGCCATTTCCTTCTCCAGGGGATTTCTCCAACCCAGGGATTGAACCTACGACTCTGGCATTGCAGGTTCATTCTTTACCACTGAGCCACCTGGGAAGCCCAATTGTAAAATAACTGTGACAATCTGAGTACCACAGTATGGAAGTATTTTTCAATAATGTTTATGCATTTCTAATTATTACATGTGATACACATGGATAGATCTGCAGGAGGAAAAGTATGGAAGGACATGCTCCAAAATTACCTATTATCTCTATTTTAAGTCTTCCTTTATTCTTTTTCACTTTAATTTCTTATTGTCATATGTCTCATCAAATGTCTTAATATATAATATATTCATTTTATAACAAATAGAAAAAGTAGAGAGAGAGATATATCATCTTTACCTTACACAATAGTTAGTTAAAAGAAACTGGACTATGTTTTGTTTTTAATTAAAGTCAGTTGTCCTCCCAGTCCCTAGAGTGATTCTGTTGCTTTCTCTGTCTCTAAAGGTCATTTTCCCTCTGTTATTATATTAGTTTGTCTTGTTTCAATTACCCAAAGGTTAATTGATACAAGATGATTACACAGATGCTAAATTAGTAGTTTTTGATCCTGAGTCACCAAGGGCTCTCTTATTTATTAATTTTGTTGCAGATTCAGCAAATGAAATAAATATAATATTAAGAGAAAATCCTCTCTCTCTAAGCATAATAGTTCAGAACATCAGCTTGTCCAAAACTAGTAGGTGTTCCTTTGAGCCTGCTTTTCCTCTCAATTATTGAAACTTTTTCTTTTTTCTTTTAAAGCTATTTCCTAGATTTGTCTTAGCACCAAATCTATTGTGAGGAAGTTGACATATTTGAAGACAAAAAGTTTTAAGGAAATTATGCATTCCCAAGCTGCTGTTACTCTAGGAGTGACCAGATTCAATCAGTGTTGTTGTTGTTGTTGTTCAGTCACCAAGTGGTGTCTGATTCTTCTTGACCCCACAGACTGCAGCATGCCAGCCTTGCTTGTTCCTCACCACCTCCCAGAGTCTGCCCAAGTTTATGTCCATTGAATTGGGGAAGCCATCCAACCATCTCACCCTCTATCGCCCATTCAATCATTAGTAACCAGAAATTCTCATGCTTCTAATACTATTTGCATTATAGTCATTTTCAAGTGGTAGCTATAAGAATGATTAACTGCAAGAATGTAAGTATTATAAATTCTGCATTTCAGTTACATTTTTTGATACTTGGGTAATATTTGCCTCTAGTAAGTTAATCTTTCCTGATTGTACAAAATTTATCAGTGGAAATTCTAACGTGGGTATCCATTAAACATCATTTTCAGAGCACTTTAATCTTAGACAGTATATAGTTATTGATAAGATTATTTTGAGCTACAAAAAAATAAGAGATCATCTAAAAATAACATAATTTATATGTGACAAATTAATACACGTGGAAACTAAAAACTGAAAACAAGTGGCTGAGTATGTGCTTGTCCCACAAAATTCAAGACTGGGGACAGAGATGGAAGTGGGAAATATTGGTTTGGTTATTAAAAAATAGGAAGAGAGTGTGAAAAATCAAGAGTTTCATTTTGGATGTTTTATATTTGCAGTGAATTTGGGTATATAACTGAAGATCAATCATTTTGGAGATTAGAAGTTCAAGAAAATACCCCAAAAGAGTACATATGTTAAGTAAAGCTTTAGGTAAAAACTTGCAATGAGTAGTAAGTAAATCAAAGAGATCTAATGTATATATTACAGTAATTGTAGATAGTAATATTATATTATAATTATGTAAGGTGATAATTATCCACTACATGAGCAATCATGTTGCAATTATAAATGTATCAAAGTAATACCTTATATACTTTAAATTTATATAATGTTACATGTCAAGTTTATTAAATTTAAAAAATTCAGAAAAATGGTAAAGAAATGCTAAGAACTATCAACATAGAATTCAGGGGGAAAAAAGAAGTGTCTAGATATTAGAAGGCCAAATGATGACAGGAAAACATGATATTAAAGTAAGTTATGAGAGAATTCTATGACTATTGTATGGTTAAAACTAGACTTTCCTATGAATTTTCCTGAACTCTATTAGTCAAAAGAAGGTGTTTGATGAACTTTGGCATAAATTTTTTCATTAGATTTATGTTTCATTAGAAAATGTGATTACAATGTATTGATGATTGAATGTATGGTCTGTCTCTAAAATGAAAATCATTGTGGACCAGGTCATTGAAATAGTTAAAATTTGTTTATTACTCATTATCAGCCAGGCACTTTTTATAAGTACTCTAAATATTAACTTATTTAATTTTTCAACATTATATATATATATGAAGGATAATAATATTATTTCCACTTTGTAAATGGCATAACTGAGTCACAGTGAAAGCAAGCTAATCTTGAAAAATATGCCTAATAATTTAACCTGAATTTTTTTGTAGTTAGTAATACTAATAATAATATTTTGGAATGTGTCTCAACCTTAACTAAATGGATTGAAAACTAAGAAAAATTGTAATGATCTTTTACTCCCCTATATATTTATACCCAACATATATTGTTATTCTACATCATGTATTTGTCATCAAAATATTCCTTGTCTTCTGTACCACAGTAGGAAATTAGTGTTTTTAAACAGAAAATTATGAGATAGATTCAGGGGCATAGGTGAGTAAGACAGAAGTTGTTTAAAGGCAACATAGACGTTTATGTTGCAATCCTAGCGCTCAGCATCTTCAGTATTGGACATGGAATGCATTTAGTGAGACAAACTATTTGTGATCAACTGTGTCAATAACAAAGTTTTAAGGAAACACATGAAGGTAAAAATGAAAGTTTGGAATTCAGTTTTAGGAATGAGTCTGGGAGTAAAAAAGAACTCTTACTCTGACAAAACATTAGCAGCTAAATCCAGTATAAGGGAAAATCAAATCCAAGATATAGATAAAATGTAAAGTGGAAACAAAACATAAAATGTAATGAGGAAGAAGCACCAATAATATTTCATAGCATGATATAGATAAAGCAATTCTGATTTTTTAATCTCCCCTGAAATGATCAATAATACACAATTGTGGAGCCTAGGATACCAGTGTACTGAAAATATTTCTGAACAAAATTTTTTAATGCCTGTGAGTTTGTTTGCATTGTTTTACCTCCATTAATAACCACTCTATGCATATCAAATATTTCTGAATCGTAAATGCAGATTGAATAAAAGTCAGGATTCAGTGATGAGAAACCACACAGTAACAACTTTTATCCTGCTGGGACTGACTGATGATCCACAACTGAAGATTGTGATTTTCATCTTTTTATTTCTCACCTACATGTTGAGTGTAACTGGGAACCTGACAATCATCTCCCTCACCTTCATAGACTCTCACCTGAAAACTGCCATGTACTTTTTCCTACAAAATTTCTCCTTCTTAGAAATCTCATTTACATCTGCTTGTATTCCTAGATATTTGTATAATATATCAACAGGTGACAAAACAATAGCATATAATAACTGTATCAGTCAAATATTTTTTGCTGATCTTTTTGGTGTAACTGAGTTTTTTCTCCTGGCTACCATGTCCTATGATCGATACGTGGCCATCTGCAAACCCCTGCATTATATGACTATCATGAACAACATGGTCTGTAGAAGACTCATCCTTTGTTGCTGGATGGCTGGCTTGTTAATCATAATCCCTCCACTTAGCCTGGGCCTGCATCTAGAATTCTGTGACTCCAATGTTATTGACCATTTTTTCTGTGATGCAGTCCCCCTTCTAAAAATCTCATGCTCAGAAACGTGGCTTATAGAGCAAATGATCATAGTCTGTGCAGTGTTGACCTTTATCATGACCCTCCTGTGTGTTATTCTGTCGTATGTATACATCATCAAGACCATTTTACAATTCCCTTCTGCCCAGCAAAGGAAAAAGGCATTTTCCACATGTTCTTCCCATTCGATTGTGGTCTCCATCACCTATGGAAGCTGTATTTTCATCTATGTTAAGCCTTCAGCAAAGGAATCAGCAGGTATTAATAAGGGTGTGGCAATGCTCACTACTTCAATTGCTCCTATGCTGAACCCCTTCATTTACACCTTGAGAAACAAGCAAGTTAAACAAGCCTTTGGTGATGCAATCAAAAGAATTGCATTATTCTCAAAGATCTAATGGAATTTGCTAATGTAAAGGAATCAATTTTTCATGAAAAGATCATTTGTTCCTAAGTATGTATCTTTAAGCTTTCAGTCATTTCTTTCCTGGTATGGAAACTGTTTCAGGCAGCTCTCTTAAAAAGACAGTAAGAATTAACCTCCAATTAAAATAAATAAATTTATATTTTTAAAAAAGTAAGAAGAATGACATTACACACTAACAAGAGTTTACCAAAGGGCTAACAATGAAATGAAAGAAGGAAAACCTACAAGTTCACTGTACATTTTGAACAGGGTAATTGTGTGATTGCCTTTTCCTTTTTTAGATTTCAAGAGTGTTTTTTGATGTCAGGCACCATTTCAAGTATTAGAAACAGAATAGAAAACCTAAAAATGTATTACCTTTACATTTCTTATCGTTAAGAAGAGATATATGACCACAACATTTGAAAAAACATAACCATCACAAGGAGCAACAATAAAAATAATATTTTTAAGTTAAGGAAAGAAACTATTACAAATGATTGTATCTCTCTTTAACAAGTGGTGCTGGGAAAACTGGTCAACCACTTGTAAAAGAATGAAACTAGACCACTTTCTAACACCATACACAAAAATAAACTGAAAATGGATTAAAGATCTAAACATAAGACCAGAAACTATAAAACTCCTAGAGGAGAACATAGGCAAAACACTCTCTGACATACATCACAGCAGGATCCTCTATGACCCACCTCCCAGAATATCGGAAATAAAAGCAAAAATAAACAAATGGGACCTAATTAACCTTAAAAGCTTCTGTACATCAAAGGAAACTATCAGCAAGGTGAAAAGACAGCCTTCAGAATGGGAGAAAATAATAGCAAATGAAGCAACTGACAAACAACTAATCTCAAAAATATACAAGCAACTCCTCCAGCTCAACTCCAGAAAAATAAATGACCCAATCAAAAAAATGGGCCAAAGAACTAAATAGACATTTCTCCAAAGAAGACATACAGATGGCTAACAAACACATGAAAAGATTCTCAACATCACTCATTATCAGAGAAACGCAAATCAAGACCACTGTGAGGTACCATTTCACACCAGTCAGAATGGCTGCGATCCAAAAGTCTACAAATAATAAATGTTGGAGAGGGTGTGGAGGAAAGGGAACCCTCTTACACTGTTGGTGGGAATGCAAACTAGTACAGCCACTATGGAGAACAGTGTGGAGATTCCTTAAAAAACTGGAAATAGAACTGCCTTATGATCCAGCAATCCCACTGCTGGGCATACACACTGAGGAAACCAGAAGGGAAAGAGACACGTGTACCCCAGTGTTCATCGCAGCACTGTTTATAATAGCCAGGACATGGAAGCAACCTAGATGTCCATCAGCAGATGAATGGATAAGAAAGCTGGGGTACATATACACAACGGAGTATTACTCAGCCATTAAAAAGAATACATTTGAATCAGTTCTAATGAGGTGGATGAAACTGGAGCCTATTATACAGAGTGAAGTAAGCCAGAAGGAAAAACACCAATACAGTATACTAACGCATATATATGGAATTTAGAAAGATGATAACAATAACCCTGTGTATGAGACAGCAAAAGTGACGCTGATGTATGGAACAGTCTTATGGACTCTGTGGGAGAGGGAGAGGGTGGGAAGATTTGGGAGAATGGCAATGAAACATGTAAAATATCATGTATGAAACGAGATGCCAGTCCAGGTTCGATGCACGATACTGGATGCTTGGGGCTAGTGCACTGGGACAACCCAGAGGGATGGTATGGGGAGGGAGGAGGGAGGAGGGTTCAGGATGGGGAGCACATGTATACCTGTGATGGATTCATTTTGATATTTGGCAAAACTAATACAATTATGTAAAGTTTAAAAATAAATTAAAATTTAAAAAAAAATAGTCTCTTACAATATTGAACACTCTAAAAATTCCAGACTTACAGATCAATTTAAACAGAAAACATGTGAAATTAAAGTGCTAACAATTTTTCCATGTGAATTTTTGAGGAAAACAATTATTTATGTATTAGGTGGGCCAAAAGTTCGTTCAGGTTTTTCCATAACATCTTACTGAAAACTCTGAATGAACTTTTGGGTCAATCCAATACATCAGTATTTGTTTCTACACATCAACCTGTAACAGTATGCATTAGCTGGTAAGAAAATGATTAGAAGAGGGGTTTCCCTGTATTTTCATCTTTGTTCAATCATCAGTAAAAGAATCAATGGCTATTAAAAAGTTATGACAGTGCTCACTGCCTCCTATGCTGAATCTCTTCATTTTGCTTACTTAAAAAGATTGCCAATTACTTCTCCAGGAAAAAAAAAAAATTGTTTATTCAAGATCAAAAAGAACTGTGATTTGTGTTCTGCAACTATGGTGAGCCATATAGAAGTTCTCACACAAGAATGGGGACTCTTAAAGAGGGGAAAAGAAGTTGGGAGGGCTGTAGTAAACAAAGAGTATAAGACTTTGCATTGGCTGAGTTGTGACAGTCTCTCATAGGCTGAACTCTTGCCACGGAAAAACAGGAAGTCTTTCTTCTTCCTTTTGGGCTCTGCTGCTGTCCTAGGACATAAGAGACCCTATTCAGGCCTCTTAACCCTGTATTAGTTGAAATTGCATTTATTAACTTTCACAATTTACACCTTGAGAAACAAGCAGGTCAAATAAGACATCAATCACATTTCAAGGAACTTGATTGTGACATATCTCGAAAATAATTTTGTATTGATATCAGGTTGAAATAATATTTTGATGCACTGGATTTAAGACTCCCAAGTGGTTCATTGGTAATGAATCCACCTGCCAATGAGTAGATGCAGGAGACGCACATTCGATCCCTGGGTTAGGAAGATCCACTGGAGGAGGAAATGGCAACCCACTGCAGTATTCTTGCCTGGAAGATCTCATGGACACAGGAGCCTGGTGGGCTACAGTCTGTGGGGTCACAAAGAGTCAGACACAGCTGAATACATCTGGATTTATTAATAATTTCATTTTTATTTTATAATATGGCTACTAGAAAATTCTAAATTGCACATATGTCTCATGCTATATTTATATTAAAAGGCTTCAGATTAACCAAACTGATTAGTAGCAGATCCAGAATTCAAATTCTGTGTGTTTGACCAAAAATTTTGTTTTTAACTTAAGGAAGCCTCACCAGAGAAAAATTTTCAATAAGATATTTTCAAGTAACTCCTCAAACAAACCCCACATGTATTAAAATCAGTATAAGTAATACATAATAAAAATGCTCACAGCAAGCTTAAACTACAAAATACATTTTTTTACTATAAGGCTGACAATGTTTTAATGCCATTATCACAAATCATCCCCCCACTCCCTAAATGAATCACCAGTCCAGGTTCGATGCAGGATACAGGTAGCTTGGGGCTGGTGCACTGGGATGACCCAGAGGGATGGTATGGGGAGGGAGGTGGGAGGGGGGTTCAGGATGGGGAACATGTGTACACCCGTGGTGGATTCATGTTGATGTATGGCAAAACCAATACAATATTGTAAAGTAAAAAATAAATAAATAAATAAAATAAAATAAAATAAAAAAGACTGACAATGAATAAATGAAACCAATGTGTGAAATAAAAATTAAAAGAGCTATTGAATGAAAATATAAATGTTGGGCCTACTAGCATAACTCTAGTTTTCCTTTAAAAAGAGTTGAGCTGTTAATATAAATAAATTAACATAAATAATGGGAATCTGAATATTTAAACCATTTGGCTTCTTAGAGCAACACTCGTAAGTATTTGAGGGGTTAGTAAAAGCAGCAGGTTGAAATGAGTTCAGGGAACTTGGGAAGCTCTTTCTAACACAGGCAAAACGTTTTTGGCAACTCATTATTTCAATTTTTCCACAGCATTTACTCCAGTTCGTTCTGCTACAAAATTTCTGATTCTCTGGTGACTTATTTTTTTTCCACAGCATTTTTGCACATTTGCCCAATAATCTCACATTTCCTTAATTGGCCTCGTCCATTCCTTCACCCTCAGTTTGACAATGTTATCATAAAGAGCCGACTCATTGGAAAAGACCTTGATGTTGGGAAAGATTGAAGGCAGGAGGAGAAGGGAGCAACAGAGGATGAGATGGTTGGATGGCATTAACAATTCAATGGACATGAGTTTGAGCAAACTCTGGGAGATAATGAAGGAAGCCTGGCATGATGCAGTCCATGGGGTCACAAAGAATCAGACATGACTTACCAATTGAACAACACAAGAAGTTATTAGAAACTTTCAGTTTCTAGAAATTTAGATTGCAATAATACCCCTCACCTATCTTGAGACAGGTGTCTTGGAGAAGGCCTGTATTGCATTGCAGAAAAAACAGTGCCTTGCTTCTCAGGCTCACTAAAAGTTTAACAGGGGGCCCAGACTGAAAAGTACAGTCCTTGTTCAAAATGCCAACCTTTTTCAGCCCTAATCAGAACTAGTCTCCTAAGTTCTTTGAAATGTCCAAAAGTGTTTTTGTTTTTTTTTTTTAAACTC
>NW_011484618.1:60207-88890 GCF_000754665.1 Bison bison bison
TGGGGAGGGAGGTGGGAGGGGGGTTCAGGATGGGGAACACGTGTACACCCGTGGTGGATGCATGTTGATGTATGGCAAAACCAATACAATATTGTAAAGTAAAAAAAAATAAATAAATATTAAAAAAAAAAAAACGTATATTTTGAGGTGATTATTCTGTACCAAGCCATATGTTATATACTTTATTTCTCTTAATTTTAAACTGATATAAATACAGAAAATTTCATAATGTTCACTGCTGTATGCATCACAGTGTCAAGCATCAATTTACAGCCAATATTGTCTCATCTACAAACTGGTCCATTCCTCTCAGCCCCTAATTGATTATTGAAAGAGATATACATATTAATTCATCTATAATATTTCAGTATGTATCTCTAAAACCACAAATATTTTTTAAACATTCAGGTGTAATATAAAGAAAAAAATTCACTGTGTACAGTTTGATGAATTCTTTAAGTATAGATACCTATGTAAATCTTTGTTGCTGTTGTTTAGTCACTCAGTCATGTTCTACTCTTTGCGCCCCCATGGACTGCAGCACACTAGGCCTCTCTGTCCTTCACCATCTCCCAGAGCTTGCTCAAACTCATTGAGTTGGTGATGCCTTCCAACCATCTTGTCCTCTGTCGTCCCCTTCTCCTGACTTCAATCTTTCCCAGCATCAGGATCTTTTCCAATGAGTGAGCTCTTCACGTCAGGTGGTCAAAGTGTTAAAGCTTCAGCTTCAGGATCAGTCCTTCCAATGAGTATTCAGGATTGATTTCCTTTAGGATTGACTGGTTTGATCTAAACATTACACAGATGCAAATATAGCATACTTTCAGAATCATAGAAATCTCTTTCATGCCTCTCCAGAGAAATATACTCCCAAATGAATCTGCTATACTGCCTTACAATGCTGAACATTATTAGTTTTGTATATTCATTATTATCATACGAATAGAAGTGCACAGAATGAACTGGTTTGAGTTTGATTTCATTCGCTCAACATTATGCCTGTACAGTTGTCCAAGTTGTTATGCCAGCAATAATTTATTCTTTTAATTTATGTGTAGTCAGTAATGGAAACATAGCACAATTCATTAATCATTAGTCATTTTCTCTTAATGGAAATTCAGGCTTTTCACATATATGGCTTATAAATAAAGCTGCTAAGAATTTTCTTATACTTCTTTTTGGCAGGCATATGAACTTATATCTTTAGCATACAGAACAAGAAATGGAATTGATAGGCTATATGGTAGCTGTGTGTTCAACTGTCAAATAATTATTGAAAATATTGTACCAATTTACTTTCCTATTAGCAATGGATAAAAGCTGTAATTGCTCCACATTTTTGCCAATGTGTAACTTTGTCAAACCTACTTATTTTAGTCATAACTGGGCTTCCCTGGTGGCTCAGAGGGTAGACGGTCTGCCTGCAATGTGGGAGACACAGGTTTGATCCCTGGGTTGGGAAGATCCCCTGGAGAAGGAAATGGCAATCCACTCCAGTATCCTTGCCTGGAGAATCCCATGGACAGAGGAGCCTAGTAGACTATAGTCCACGTGGTCGCAAAGAGTTGGGCATGACTGAGCGACTTCACTTTCACTTTTCAGTGATGTTGAACACCTTATCATATGTTTTGGATATCAGACATCCTTTGTGTAACTGCTACTGCTACTGCTAAGTCACTTCAGTCGTGTCCGACTCTGTGCGACCCCATAGACGGCAGCCCACCAGGCTCCGCAGTCCCTGGGATTCTCCAGGCAAGACCACTGGAGTGGGTTGCCATTTCCTTCTCCAACGCATGAAAGTAAAAAGTGAAAGTGAAGTCGCTCAGTTGTGTCCGACCCTCAGCGACCCCATGGACTGCAACCTTCCAGGCTCCTCCATCCATGGGATTTTCTAGGCAAGAGTACTGGAGCGGGGTGCCATTGCCTTCTCCATCCTTTGTGTAAAGTGCCTACTAAAATAATTTGCCTTTTTATTAGATTTGTTTTTTTAATTTATTTTAGAAGTTTTATGAATCTTCTATGCATCAGTCCTTTGTCAAAAATATGTATTAAAGTTCTTTTACCCTCTATTATGTCTTGATTTTTTATGTTTTTTAATGTGTAATTGAAAAGGCAGAAGTTCTTAATTTTTATGAACTCCTATTTATGATTTTATTTCTGTTGTTGATAGGGCTCTTTGTTTTTTATTTCAGAAATTTTTGCATAACGTAATACATGAAAGTAGGTAACAGTGTTGTAATCTATAAATTCTCTCAAATATCTCCCAAATTAAGGATAATTGCCCATCTGATATTAACTTATATCTATGGTTTGAGATAAGGAACAATATTTTTTCTTGTGAATATCTAAGTTAACCAGCATTATTTATGGAAAAGATTAACCTTTTCTCCTTGCATTCAGTGGCAACCCTATCATAATCAATTGTTTCACAAGTTTCTTCATTTAATTCCATTGATTGTTGTTGCTGTTGTTGTTCAGTCGCTCAGTCCTGTCTGACTCTTTGTGACCCCATGGACTGCAGCACACCAGGCTTCCCTGTCCTTCACCATCTCCCAGAGCTTGCTCAACTCATGTCTATTGAGTTGGTGATGCCATCCATCCATCTCATCCTCTGTTGTCCCCTTCTCCTCCTGTGTTCAATCTTTCCCAGCATCAGGGTCTTTTCTAATGAAACAGCTCTTTACATCAGATGGCCAAAGTATTGGAGCTTCAGCTTCAGCATCAGTCCTTCCAATTTATATTCAGGACTAATTTCTTATAGGATTGACTGGTTGGATCTCCTTGCAGTCCAAGGGACTCTCAGGAGTCTTCTCCAACACCACAGTTCAAAAGCATCAATTCTTTGGCGCTCAGCCTTCTTTATGGTCCAACTCTCATATCCATACCTGAATACTGGAAAAATCAAGTGTGTTAGTCGCTCAGTCATGTTCAACTCTTTGCCACCCCATGGACTGCAGACTTCTCTGACCATGGGATTTTCCAGGCAAGAATATTGGAGTGGATTGTCATTCCCTTCTCCAGAGGATCTTCCCAACCCAGGGATGGAACCCTTGTCTCTTGCATCACAGGCAGATTCTTTTACCGCTTGAGCTACCGGGAAGTCATAGCTTTGACTATATGGACAATATAATTTGCCAGCATTTGCTGGCAAAGTAATGTCTCTGCTTTTTAATATGCTGTCTAGGTTTGTCATAGCTATTCTTCAAAGGAGCAAGTGTCTTTTAATTTCACAGCTGCAGTCACCATCTGCAGTGATTTTGGAGACCAAGAAAATAAAGTCTGTCACTGTTTCCATTGTTTCCCCATCTATTTGCCAATTGATATTGTCTCTGAATCAATACTGAACTGTTTTATTTATATTAGCTTTATTATTAGTTTTCATATTAAGTATTGTTACTCAAGGTCTTCCCAGGTGGCACAGTGGTAAAAAATCCCCCTGCCAATGCAGAAGATGCAAAAGATATGGGTTCAACCCCCAGTTTGGAAAGATTCCCTGGAGTAGGAAATGGCAACCTACTCCAATATTCTTGCCTGGAAAATCCTGGACAGAAGAGCCTGGCAGGCTACAATCCATGGGGTTGCAAACAGCTGGACACAACTAAAAGACTGAGCATGGATACACTCATTGTTATTCAAACAACTTTCTTCTGCTTCCTAAATGTGACTTAGGTTCTTTTCAGCCATTTGTTTTTCATAAAGCTTTAAAAATGCTGGGGATTTCTGCAAACAAAAATTATCATTAGTGATTTTAAGATTGCACTGAATATATAGGCCAATTTGGAGGAAATTAATGTCTTAACAACACTGAGAGTTCCAATATATTAAAACATGGTATAGAGCCAACCCATTGGTATCTTCATTACTTTCAAAAAATTTCACAGTTTTAAGTGTGTAGAGGCCTTGCACAATATTGATAGACATTTCATGGGGTATTTTGGTAGATTTATTCCTATGTATTTAATAACATGTTTTAATTTAAATTTATTCATTTTACTGGAAGCTAATTACCTTACAATATTGTATTGGTTCTGCCACACATCAACATGAATCCACCAAGGGTGTACTCGTCTTCCCCATCCTGAACCCCCCTCTCTCCTCCCTCCCTGTTCCATCCCTCTGGGTCATCCCAGTGCACCAGCCCCAAGGATCCTGTATTGAACCTGGGCTGGCAGTTCATTTCTTATTTGATATTATACATGTTTCAATGTCATTCCCCCAAATCATCCCATCCTCTCCCTCTCCCACAGAGTCCAAAGGACTGTTCTATACATTGGTGTCTCTTTTGCTGTCTCGCATACAGGGTTATCGTTACCATCTTTCTAAATTCCATATATATGTGTTTTCTTTCTGGCTTACTTCACTCTGTATAATAGGCTCCAGTTTCATCCACCTCATTAGAACTGATTCAAATGTATTCTTTTTAATGGCTGAGTAATACTCCATTGTGTATATGTACCACCGCTTTCTTATCCATTCATCTGCTGATGGACATCTAGGTTGCTTCCACGTCCTGGCTATTATAAACAGTGCTGCGATGAACATTGGGGTACATGTGTCTCTTTCAATTCTGGTTTCCTCAGTGTGTATGCCTAGCAGTGGGATTGCTGGATCATAAGGCAGTTCTATTTCCAGTTTTTTAAGGAATCTCCACACTGTTCTCCATAGTGGCTGTACTAGTTTGCATTCCCACCAACAGTGTAACAGGGTCCCCTTTTCTCCACACCCTCTCCAGCATTTATTATTTGTAGACTTTTGGATCGCAGCCATTCTGACTGGCATGAAATGGTATCTCATAGTGGTTTTGATTTGCATTTCTCTGATAATGAGTAATGTTGAGCATCTTTTCATGTGTTTTTAGCCATCTGTATGTCTTCTTTGGAGAAATGTCTATTTAGTTCTTTGGCCCATTTTTTGATTGGGTCATTTATTTTTCTGGAGTTGAGTTGTACGAGTTGCCTGTATATTTTTGAGATTAGTTGTTTGTCAGTTGCTTCATTTCCTATTATTTGCTCCCATTCTGAAGGCTGCCTTTTCACCTTGCTAAAAGTTTCCTTTGATGTGCAGAAGCTTTTAAGGTTAATTAGGCCCCATTTGTTTATTTTTGTTTTTATTTCCAATATTCTGGGAGGTGGGTCATAGAGGATCCTGCTGTGATGTATGTCAGAGAGTGTTTTGCCTATGTTCTCCTCTAGGAGTTTTATAGTTTCTGGTCTTACATTGAGATCTTTAATCCATTTTGAGTTTTATTTTTGTGTATGGTGTTAGAAAGTGTTCTAGTTTCATTCTTTTACAAGTGGTTGACCAGTTTTCCCAGCACCACTTGTTAAAGAGATTGTCTTTAATCCATTGTATATTCTTGCCTCCTTTGTCAAAGATAAGGTGTCCATATGTGTGTGGATTTATCTCTGGGCTTTCTATTTTGTTCCATTGATCTATATTTCTGTCTTTGTGTCAGTACCATACTGTCTTGATAACTGTGGCTTTGTAGTAGAGCCTGAAGTCAGGTAGGTTGATTCCTCCAGTTCCACTCTTCTTTCTCAAGATCGCTTTGGCTATTCGAGGTTTTTTGTATTTCCATACAAATTGTGAAATTATTTGTTCTAGCTCTGTGAAGAATACCGTTGGTAGCTTGATAGGGATTGCATTGAATCTATAAATTGCTTTGGGTAGTATACTCATTTTCACTATATTGATTCTTCCAATCCATGAACATGGTATATTTCTCCATCTATTAGTGTCCTCTTTGATTTCTTTCACCAGTGTTTTATAGTTTTCTATATATAGGTCTTTAGTTTCTTTAGGTAGATATATTCCCAAGTATTTTATTCTTTCCGTTGCAATGGTGAATGGAATTGTTTCCCTAATTTCTCTTTCTGTTTTCTCATTGTTAGTTTATAGGAATGCAAGGGATTTCTGTGTGTTGATTTTTTATCCTGCAACTTTACTATAGTCATTGATTAGTTCTAGTAATTTTCTGGTGGAGTCTTTAGGGTTTTCTATGTAGAGGATCATGTCATCTGCAAATAGTGAGAGTTTTACTTCTTCTTTTCCAATTTGGATTCCTTTTATTTCTTTTTCTGCTCTGATTGCTGTGGCCAAAACTTCCAAAACTATGTTGAATAGTAATGGTGAAAGTGGGCACCCTTGTCTTGTTCCTGACTTTAGAGGGGATATGAACTGATATAGTCACCCCAGAGAAAAGTATGGAGGTACCTAAAAATCTAAACATTATCTACCATATGACCCAGCAATCTCACTACTGGGCATATACCTGAGGGGGAGAAAACATAATTCAAAAAGATATATGTATCTAAACATTTATTGCAGCACTGTTTACAATAGCCAATACATGGAAGCAACCTAAATAGAATAATGGATTTTTAAAAATCGATTGATGGATTCCATCAATAGAAGAATGGATTTTTAAAAAGATGTGGTACATTTATACAATGGAAAATTACTCAGCCATATAAAGGAACAAAAGTGAAGTAAGTCAGAAAGAGAAAAACAAATATTGTATAATGTTACTTATATGTGGAATCTATAAATATGGTACAGATGAACTTATTTGCAAAACAGAAATAAAGACTCAGATGTAGAAAACAAGCATATGGATACTAAAGAAGGAAGAAGGTGGTAGGATGAATAAAAAGATTGATATTGACATATGTACACACTATGTGTGAAATGAGAATCTACTGTATATCACAAGGAACTCTACTTAATGCACTGTGGTGAGCTGAATGGGAAAAAAAAAGTCCAAAAGGAGGATATATACAGCTGATTCATTTTGCTGTATGGTAGAAACTAACACAGCAATGTAAAACAACTACAGTCCAATAAAATTTAATTTATAAAAGAATAGTATAAATAAAAATCCTAAACACCTAAGAATGATTATCAATCTACTGTATTGTATTAATGTATCAATATACAAAATATGTTCATCACTGAAAGTTTTAGTAAAGAAGAAGAAATTTCTCCAGAAAATTGTGTCCAATAGAAAATTATACACATGGGATAAGAACCACCTAAGAATGAGACTTCAGTTAATACAATTTAAGAAATGATAGGACTCAAAGGGTGTAACTTTTATGATAATCAATAGAATTCTTAAATGGTATACTCTAGCAAGAAGGAAAAATGCAGCAATCCAAGAAAGGAAAATACCTGTGAACCAACAGGAGTAAGATATTACAAAGATGAATAATACTTTTTTATTAAATCTGAAATAATATGGTTAATTAAAAGAAAGTATTACCATTCAGCACAATACACTAGCCAAGAGTATGCTGTAAAGTGGTCCAACAAAAGGAAGAATGACAAGCATCAGGTTGAGCGACTTGCCTTGTTAGGAACTTGGATCTTTACATCAAGTATTCACAGAGATTACAAGAAAAGAACAGCATTGATTTGTGTCTTAGAGCATTAAAGGGAATATGCAGCAACAGAAATGTACTTAATACTAATAAACTGTACCTTTCATGTAGTTGAGATGGTAAATTTTATGTTGTATATATATTATCAAAGTTATAAAAAAGTAAAATGGAAAAGTATAAAGAAAACAAATATTGAAGGTAAGCAGACATAATACAAGACCACAGGTAAATATTCTTCAGAAGATTTCAAACATAATGAGCAATTTTAAAAGAAAAGTAGGAAAGTCAAAATTAAAATATTTAACTTTATTATTAAATCTTTAAAAGTTGAAAAATATGACACCATCTCATTTTAAAAATATAAAGGATGAAGATTTGAAAAAATATATGTCTTAATCAGAAAAATATAAACTTTTTCAGAAATGTAACATGATATTCTATTTAAGTAAAAACTGTAAACACAGATAAAGAACAGTAAAAACTGGGAAAATATTTGTAACACACATTAATAGTAAAGCTGTGATTACATACAGAAGAAATAGCAATAATGCTCACTTCTAGGGAATGTTGTAAATAGACAAAGACATTTATACAAAAATGTATTTTGCATTGCATCTTACAGTTTACTTAGAAAGAAACTACATAAATTTATTAAAAATCTGTAGAATTATATAACATCATACCAGCTGAGGCAGTAATTTTTTAATATAAATTTATTTATTTTAATTGGAGGCTAATTACTTTACAATATTTTTAGGAACCACAAAGTTTCAATTGTTAGAATTGATTTCAGATTATGATGGAATGCTCTAAAGGGACTACTACATAGTTCCCCAACTGATTATGTAAATTTATAATTATTGAGTTGAAAGTTAGTTTATTTAAAAGTTTTTATTATAAAATAGTTTGAAAAACAAAATGGAAAGAAAGTTGCATGTTTTGAAATATAACAATTAATGTGACTATTCTTATTTGCATAAGAAATTTTGGGAAAATTGTAATCTGAGCTATTGATATTGGTTGTTATATTTAAGTTTTAACTTTTCTATTTTGGTTAATTTAATTTTATAATAAATAGAAATTGTGGATGATAACTAGAAATTACTTTATAACTTATAATAAATAGTAAGCACTAGATATTATAAGAAAAAAACAGAATTAGATGTATGTATTAAAGTATTAAGAGAAATATACACCAATAAGAATGTACTTAATAATGAGTTGTACCTTTTAAAGAGTTGAGAAAGATTATTTTATGTTATCTGTAACTTACCAAAAATGTTTTAAAATAGCTTGAGAAAGTATAAACAAAATCCTCCAAAATTACTGAGGGTAATCACATTAAAAACCTTGTGCCTATGCTTGTTCAATCATGTCTGGCTCTTTGCACTCCCATGGACTGTAGCTCACCAGACTCCTCTGTCCGTGAAATTTTCCAGGCAAGAATATGGGAGTGGGTTGTCATTTCCTAGTCCAGTGACTATTCCAGATCCAGGGATCAAACCCCTCGAACCTTACTCTCATGCATTGGCAAGCAGATTCTTTAACACTAGCACTACCTGGGAACTTTTAAACTCTTAAACTTTTATCTGTGTGTCTGTGCTCAGTCGCTCAGTCCTGTTCAATTCTTTGTGACTCTATGGACTGTAGTCCCCCAGGCTCCTCTGTCCACGGGATTCTCCAGGCAAAAATATTGGAGTAGGTTGCCATTTACTCCTTCAGGGAATTGATTGTTCGGACCCCGGGGTCAAACCAGCATCTCCTGTGCCTTCTGCATTGGCAGTCAGATTCTTAAACCACTGAGAAACCTGGGAAGCCTGTTTATATTAATAATAAGCAGTAATTACTAAAAGTAAACTTAAGTTGGAAGGAGTAAGGTGTAACTTTATTCTGTGAGCAGCTAGTAGCAGATATAGATGTTATTGAACAGAGGAAGAAAGATAGGTTTGCCTTTTATCATTCTATTTTTATTTCATGTAAAAGTTCTCTGTTGAATGTCATTGTGGAATCTTTAGCTCTCTGAGGACACTGTCCCCATGGCTGCATATTTCAGGACTTTTGCCAGAAGATTACATAAAAGATTCATAAGTGAATTTAAACCTTAATTCACTTAGGACTCATGCTTATTCACTTGGTTTCTTGTTTGGCACATAAAACAAACACTGAATTTGTAACTGACAGAAATTTTCACATAGTCTGGGAAGGTTTGAATAGCATGACTATCCAAACTAGAGAGAGTTCCTTATATTTCCCCAGACCTTGGAGTAGCAAATACCTTTCAAAGGAGCACAAATGCCTTGGTAGGAAAGTCTTGGCAACATGTTAGAAATGAAAAGATCAGATAAATCAGTGTCATCTCAGAACTGCCTGTAAGGGGAGCATAGGTCCATGAGTAATAGTGACCAGAAGTCCACGTACAAGCTTGTGCAAACATAGTCTCCTTTACCTTCATCTCTCAAGATGTCCAGGGATTAAAAACCAACTGAATCTGCCACATCTGTGATATTTAAGAGACAAAAAATATCTCTTATAAATAGTTTAATATATCTTGGCATAGTTACAGAGGTGTGAACAGTTAGTTGAATTTTTATTAAAAGAAGCAAGAGTTTATAAATTTGAACTGATCCAGGGTACTGATGATGCTGGATTTTGCACTCATAAATAGCAGGTGAGTTTAAAATACATGAAATGAAGGACTTTTAGAAGCAGCCTTCAGTTGTGTATTATCTGCTGATATTAAGATCCTTGCACTGTTTAAAATGTTTAGTTCTCTAAAAGGCAAGAGAAGTATACAGGTAGCAGTCAGACAAGCAATGTCAATTCATTTTTCAAGATATTTAGGGGCAAGGACAGTGCCTGAAGTTTCCAGAGTTGTGTAAGGCACCAACTAGAAGGCTGAAGACTGAAGAAAAGAGAAGTAGGTGGGCTGCAATTGCAGTGCTTTTCTGTATCTTTAGTCTGGTATTTCTATTTAATTATCCCAATGATTTAACTTATTGTTGGTACTTGGGTTAGTTGCTCAGTCATGTCTGACTCTTTGTGACCCCATGGACTGCAGCCTGCCAGGCTCCACATCCACGGAGTTTTCCAGGCAAGAATACTGGAGTAAGTTGCCATTCCATTCTCCAGGGGATCTTCCCAACTCAAAGACTGAACCCAGGTCTCCTGCATTCCAGGCAGATTCTTTACCAGTTGAGCCACCAGGGAAGCCCAACTTGTTGTTAATATTTGTTTAGTTTATTGTTACATATGTGATGCTCACATATTTGGAACAATCCCCAGCTCATCCTAAAACATGTGTTCACAGTCTTCTTTCTCTTTAATGGAGCCTATAAACTCTGGGAGGTTTAATATGGGAAATGGGCCATGAGCAGCTCCCAGTTCTGCAGTAAGGGAATATGTTACAGCAATAAACTGACACCAAAGCATAGCCAGATAACTGGTATTGCTAAGGGAAATTACATTTTCTCCAAAAAAAAAAAAGTATTGATTGCCTTGAACAAAATTTGGAGAGAGAAATTGTCTCAGCCAGTGTTAGTGTCATGCTCACTTGGTGTTGGCTGAAGAACCACCACAGAGCAGCTATTGGTCCAAATCCAGAACTGTAGTCCTTAATCTCTGGTGTTAATACATTTCTCTCCAGTGTATCAATGAAGCATGAAGAGAAGGCATAAATGAAAATATTCTCTGCCAGGCAAAGTGATAAGTCATGTAGTACTTTTGACCTTAATGCAGGTGTTGTGTACATGCTGAGTGAAGAGGTTATAGTGTGATTTGAAAGTCACCTAAACTTACTTCACTCTGTATAATAGGCTCAAAACCAATACAATATTGTAAAGTAATTAGCCTCCAATTAAAATAAATAAATTTATTTTTTTTAAATGAAAGTCACCTAGAACATTTCCTCCACCAAATACAAAAGCCAACAAGAATCCCTGAAACTGGAAGCAGGGATAGGGCAAAAGTAAGAGATGTCAGCTTACTTTTAAAATTGATTCCATTTATTATGGAATATAAATTGGTCTAGGTCTAAGGGTAACTGTTGTTTAGTTGTAAAGTTGTGTCTGATTCTTTTGCAGCCCCATGGACTACAACCCACCAGGCTTCTCTGTCCATGGGATTTCCCAGGTAAGAGTACTAGAGTGGGTTGCCATTCCCTTCTTCAAGGAATCTTCCCCACCCAGGGATTGAACCACCATCTCCTGCATTGCAGGTGGATTCTTTACCACTGAGTCACCAGGGAAGTCCTTAAAGGTAAGTATTATCTACATTTATTTATATATGGCAGATTCCTTCAGTTCTGTGGTTATTACATTCAATGGGATTTTGAATACAGTGTGAACATAGTGTGTGGCAAAACACATAGTTCTTACTGTGGTTTTGGAGGTTAGGAGACTCCTCCAAAAGTCTAAACAGGAAATGGAGGGACAAGTCAATAAATGCCAGATATAAGTCAGAAACAGCAAACAGATGGATTCACCAGGAGAGAAAAGCACAAATGGTTTTCCAGAGAGCTAGTCCACCTATGATGACTACAATACCTGACTCTCACATGATGTGTTTCTAGAGCCACTCTCCATAACTCCAAGACCATCAAACAAACAAAGAAATAGAATTTCCCTTTGTCTGGGTCAGAGAAACAGTGGAATTAAGTGAAAATATACCTGAAGTGTCAATAGAGTTTCAAGATAGGGTTAGGCTAATAAAATTCTAGCTTCATCTCAGTTGTTAATATAGATCAATCCAAATTAGCTTTTGGTTTTAGAACAGAAAACAAGGAGTAAGGCAAGAAGGGAACAGAGATGCAGTGGAGAAGGCATTCCACTCTGAACATGTGTGCTTAAAGAGAGTGGGAAATAGTCAGATGAAGATGATTAACATTGAAAGATGTAGTATTAAATATTCAATGTTTTATAATTATAAAATTTCAATTAATGTATTTTAATTGGAGGGTAACTACAATGTTGTGGTGGTTTTTTGCCATACATCAAAAATATGTACATGTGTCCCCCCATCCTGAACCTCCCCACCTCCCTCCCCACCCTACCTCTGTGGGTTGTCCCAGAGCCCTGGCTTTGAATGCCCTGCTTCATGCATCCAATTTGCACTGGTCATATCTTTTACATATGGTAATGTACATGTTTCAGTGCTATTCTCTCAAATCATTCCACCCTCACCTTCTCCCACTGAGTCCAAAAGTCTGTTCTTTACATCTGTGTCTCCTTTCCTGCCTTGCATGTAGGATCGTTACCATCTTTCTAAATTCCATATATATGCATTAACATACAGGATTTGTCTTTCTGACTTACTTCACTCTGTATAATAGGCTCCTTTTTCTTTAAATGATAAATTGATGTCACAGGATTTCAACAATGTCAAGAAAAAAATTCCTAGATAAGCAGAGAAGATGGTGTACTTGCAAAGTGTGAGAAATATCTGTGTTATAAAGATGAATAGAGGAAGAGGTTCTTATAAAGGAGAAACCAGAAGGGCAGAACAAAAACCAGGAGTGTGGATATTGTGCAAACAATGCATCTAGAACAACATAAGCAGCAGGAGTGATGGACCAATTTGGTCAATTGCAACAAAACGTGCAAATAAAAAGGTCTACACTTCATTGAAACTTAAGGAAATAACAGCTAAAATTGCCACATGGCGTTTCAGTGGAGTGGTATGTTCAGAAGCCTTATCAGAAGCAACTGAGAAGGTTGAAAGTCTGAATGGAGTTACAGAAATTTATTATAATCTAAGGATGGTAGTCAGACTGGAGAATATATTTAATACTTACAGATGATTATAACATCAGTGAATTGATCAAAAGGAGTCTGAGTGTTTCAGGCAGATACACATCAGACTGAATGATACACATTAAGAATAATATTCTTCAGCTGTATACAAAACATATTTTCACTTAGTGAATTCAGTATGTGTCAAATACTCTCTGTGTTGTGCCCCAAAGTGGGAAATAAGTGACAATCACTTAAAGGTATAAACAATTGTAGAAAGTCATAAGAAAGACCTCAGAAAGGAATTTTTAATATATGAACCATACTTTGTATATTAAGTATAGGCTTGTCATAGCAGTGGAACAGAATCCTCAACTGCTTTGGCAAATTGATACAGACTGTCATTTGTTTTCAATTTATCCAGGGGAAAAGAAATCCTTCAACCAGATAATTAAACTGTGCAAAATTTCAGTTAGTGATATGTGACATGTTCTTAGAAAACAGAATATCCTAAAATTAATTATTTCATTTTTCCTAGGGGAAAAATGTACTATAAAAGATCTATTCTGAAGTATATGCTAAAATGATAGTGTTCATTTTAAAAATATCATAGAAAAATTAGATATTGCTTGGAGAATATTATTTAAAGAAACCATTAAAAATGAAATGTCTTTTTATTCAAACACAGGTTACAACCATTCAGCAGACTGTAAAATCAATGTGATCATATTTGAATTTATTTATTTAAAAAATTGTAGTATAGTTGATAATAAGTTTCAGATACACAGCATAGTGGTTGATATGTAATCTTTATAGATTACATGTATAATATCAGAACACAGGGCATCTGAGGGTTAGCATTTTACTTAAATTCTTTTTGCAAAGCTGTGTAAGTATATATATTTGTGTGTGTTTGCATGTACAGTAAATTACAATATAAAATGCATATCTCACCATATTTTGTGGTCAAAAATGTTTGAATGCCAAGTTTCTAACCTATCAAGGGATATATCAACAGAGGTTACAGCATGAATTAGTTAAAAATACTCACTTATTGGGTAACAGATAATACATGTAAGATATATTGTTTAGCTTTTCTAAACAAAAGCTACTGTAAAACATTTTCTCACTTTCTTGTCAGATTATACCTCCCTCAGTTTTACAGGAAGACTGTACAGAAGTCAGGGCCCAGACATGAGAAACCACACACCAGTATTCAGTTTCATCCTCCAGGGATTAACAGATAACCTACAAATGCAGATTTTGACTTTTATATTTCTACTCATCACATACATGTTGAATATAATTGGAAACCTGGTCATCATAACCCTCATATTAGTGGATTCTCACCTTAAAACTGTGATGTACTTTTTTCTCCAAAATTTTTCCTTCTTAGAAATCTCATTCACTTCTGCCTGCATTCCTAGATTCTTATATAGTATATTAACAGGAGACAGGACCATTACTTATAATGCTTGCCTGTCCCAACTATTTTTTACATATATGTTTGGTGTAACAGAATTCTTTCTCTTGGCCACCATGTCCTATGATCGCTATGTAGCCATCTGCAAACCCCTGCATTACATGACCATTATGAACCACAGATTCTGCAAAATGCTTATCTTCTGCTGTTGGATAACCACTTTCTTAATTGTTTTTCCACCATTTTGCTTGGGACTGAACCTGGAATTCTGTGACTCTGTCATTGATCACTTTTTTTGTGACTTTTATCCACTCCTGAAGATCTCATGCTCAGATCCATGGTTCATGGAAGAGATAACTCTTGTTTGCTGTGTGTTGATATTTATCATGACTCTTACATGTGTTGTTCTGTCCTACATATGTATCATCAGAACAGTTCTAAGATTCCCCTCTGCTCAGCAAAGGACAAAAGCTTTTTCCACCTGTTCTTCCCACTTTATTGTGGTTTCTATCACCTATGGCAGCTGCATCTTTGTCTATATCAAACCTTCATCAAAAGATGAAGTGACTATTAATAAGCAAGTAGTAATACTTACAACTTCCATTTCCCCCATGTTAAACCCATTTATTTATACTCTGAGGAACAAACAAGTGAAACAAGCATTTAAAGATTTACTCAAAAGAATTCTACTGGTCTCAAAGAACTAAGAGAATGTTGAAGTCAGGTTCCCTAAACAATTTTCAGATTGCCGGGAGAAATATCAATAACCTCAGATATGCAGATGACACCACCCTTATGGAAGAAAGTGAAGAGAAACTAAAAAGCCTCTTGATGAAAGTGAAAGTGGAGAGCGAAAAAGTTGGCTTAAAGCTCAACATTCAGAAAACTAAGATCATGGCATCCGGTCCCACCACTTCATGGGAAATAGATGGGGAAACAGGGGAAACAGTGTCAGACTTTATTTTTCTGGGCTCCAAAATCACTGCAGATGGTGACTGCAGCCATGAAATTAAAAGACGCTTACTCCTTGGAAGGAAAGTTATGACCAACCTAGATAGCATATTCAAAAGTAGAGACATTACTTTGCCAACAAAGGTTCCTCTAGTCAAGGCTATGGTTTTTCCTGTGGTCATGTATGGATGTGAGAGTTGAACTGTGAAGAAGGCTGAGCGCTGAAGAATTGATGCTTTTGAACTGTGGTGTTGGAGAAGACTCTTGAGAGTCCCTTGGACTGCAAGGAGATCCAAGCAGTCCATTCTGAAGGAGATCAGCCCTGGGATTTCTTTGGAAGGAATGATGCTAAAGCTGAAACTCCAGTACTTTGGCCACCTCATGCAAAGAGTTGACTCATTGGAAAATAATCTGATGCTAGGAGGGACTGGGGGCAAGAGGAGAAGGGGACGACAGAGGATGAGATGGCTGGATGGCATCACTGACTCGATGGATGTGAGTCTGAGTGAACTCCAGGAGTTGGTGATGGACAGGGAGGCCTGGCGTGCTGTGATTCATGGGGTCGCAAAGAGTCGGACACGACTGAGCGACTGATCTGATCTGATCTTATATCCTCTATTGTCTCTTCCTAAGTGAAATCTGGTCTTCCTTTCTGATTAAGTCATTTCTATAGTTACCTTCTGTATAGAAATTCCAGATGTTTGAGCTGGGTTTAGAAAAGGGACGGGAACTGGAGATCAAATTGCCAACATTTGCTGGATCATAAAGAAAGCAAGGGAATTCCAGAAAAGCATCTATCTTTATTTCATTGACTACACTAAAGTCTTTGTGTGGATCATAACAAACTATGGAAAATTCTTAAAGAGGTGGGAATTCCAGAGCAGCTTACATGTCTCCTGAAAAACCTGTATGCAGGTCAAGAAGCAACAGTCAGAATCATGTATGGAACAACTGACCGGTTCATGATTGAGGAAAGAGTACAACAAGGCTGTTTATTGTCACCCTGTTTATTTAACTTATACATAGAGCACATCGTGTGAAATACCAGGCTGGATGAGTTACAAGCTGGAATCAAGACTGCTGGGAGAAATATCAACAACCTCAGATATGCAGATGACACCACTCTAATGGCAGAAAGCAAAGAGGACCTAAAGAGCCTCTTGATGAAGGTGAAGGAGAGTGAAAAAGCCAGCTTAAAATTCAATTGAAAAAAAAAAGCTAAGATCATGACAAACCTAGACAGTGTGTTAAAAAGCAAAGACATCACTTTGCTTACAAAGTCCCATATAGTCAAGGCAATGGTCTTTCCAGTTGTCAATGACAGATGTGAGAGCTGGACAATAAAGAAGGCAGAGCACCGAAGTATTGATGGTTTCTAATTGTGGTGCTGGAGAAGACTCTTGAGAGTCCCTTGGACTGCAAGGAGATCAAACCAGTCAATCTTAAAGGAAATAAACCCTCAATACTCTTTGGAAGGACTGATGCTGAAGCTGAAGCTCCAGCACTTCTACTACCTGATGCGTACAGCTGACTCATCGAAAAAGACCCTGATGCTGGGAAAGATTGAAGGCAGAAGGAGAAGAGGGCCACAGAGGATGAGATGGTATAATGGGATCACTAATTCAATGGACATGAACTTAGGCAAACTCTGGGAAATGGTGAGGGACAGGGAAGCCTAGGTTGCTGCAGTCCATGGCGTCGCAAAGTGTCAGACATGACTTGGTGACTGAACAACAATAGCCCCCTTATAAATCAAATCTTTGAGAATTACAAACTTTACCAAAAAAATAAAGAAAATCTAAGGAAGTCCTCCCTCTCAAACATTCTTTCACAGTGCTGAAAATATTACATATAATTTTTCAAAAAAAAGTACTCAAATGAGGAAAGAAATAATATTAAAAAGAAAGAATACTATTTTCACTGGTAACAAGGAAAAAATTCTCAAAATTCTAAAGCAATATTTTGTATGGGGAGGGAGGTTGGAGGGGGGTTCAGGATGGGGAACACGTGTACACCCGTGGTGGATACATGTTGATGTATGGCAAAACCAATACAATATTGTAAAGTAAAAATAATAATAATAAGATTAAAAAATTTTTTAAAAAAAGAAAGAAATATGACCCAGAGGGATGGTACAGGGAGGGAGGAGGGAGAAGGGTTCAGGATAGGGAACACGTGTATACCTGTGGCAGATTCACGTTGATATATGGCAAAACCAATACAATATTGTAAAGTTAAAAAATAAAATAAAATTTTAAAAAATTTGTCAAAAAAGCCTTTACCAATAAGAAAGCCTTAAGTCAAAATTTACATATTTATTAAATGCATCTAAACAATATGAAAGCTATTTTTAAATTACCAATAACCAATACAATATTGTAAAGTTAAAAATTTTAAAAAGACAAAAAAATTACCAATAAAATATAGATTAAAGATAGAAATGCCTTTGTAATGTCTGCTAAGGATTAAATCCTGTGTTGAAGTTTCATAAAAGAGATTGACACTATTGTAACTACTGAAATGTTAAATCATAAAGACAAAGCAGAAAGTCTAAGGAACCCCATAGGGCTAGATAAATAAATAAGCAGCAACCCAAATATGCAGGAGATGGGGAAAATGTGCATACTAATTTCAGTAAAATGATTTATTTATTTTTGAAAATGAAAACTTAGTCATTCCAAGAGTTCAAAATATGCACCCAATTACAGCTCTCAAGAAAAGAACAGCATTTAATTACTTGTTAAATTCTTCACCCTCTTGAACTTTCAGAATCAGCCTACTTTAATGTCCTTTGACATTTGCTCTCTTATTTGACTTTATTTATTATGGCACCTGCAGGCAGGAATTTTCCACTCATTTCAGCTACACAATTCCAGGGTCCTCCATTTTAAATGACATTTCCACAAGAAATCTTTTGCTGATATTGTCTTATTCTTCCTCCACCAACATGACCATCAAAACTCGATTAGTCTTACTCATCCACACCTGTCATCACTTATCTGCTGCTCTCATATCTCTTATCAAACTACACTTTCATGTTTGCTTGTTCTTTATTCTAAGTTCTTACTCTATTCTAAGTGGTAAATGCCTTGGAGAAGTTTAACCCATGTGTCAAATTCTAGACTCTCTTATTCCTGGCACCTAGACAAATATTGGTTATGCAATAATCATCTTTTGACATGGTGATTTGAGTGCTTCTGATAATGCAAAATGAGAAATTTTATAGGAACATGAAAAATACAAAAGTAACGTTAGGGATCTTTAAGCTTTGTAATGAAATAGTATATAAGCCAAAATTTATTAAAAATTGATAGTAAAAATTCATAATACTGATAAACCTGAAAATTACCCCACACACTTTAGTCATAATTTTCACTGGAAAAATATGGAGAAATAAAAGTTAAAATAAGTAAACTATCATTAGCAAGTGACATAACTAGGATCCAAAACTATTTTTATTGATTTTGAATGGAGCTATTTTATCAAGTAACTGTACCTGCCTCAGCAGAGGCATCAAGAGAGTTTCAAGGAAGAGCCCAAAGAATAATTACTAGTACTAAAATTGAGTGAGATGTGTCATAAACAAAATACAAACATAAAATGTTGGGTTTTCCAACATGGCTCAGTAGTAAAGTGTCTGCCTGCCAATGCAGGAGACCCAGGAGACTCAGTAGACACGGGATTGATCCCAGGGTCAGGAAGATCCCCTGGAGAATAAAATGGCAACCTGCTCCACTATTCTTTCCTGGAGAATCCCATGGACAGAGAAGCCTGGAAGGCTAGAGCCCATGGGGTCGTAGGGTGCACATGACTGAGCAACTGAGCACAAAGTATTTATACATTAATTATATATTAATAATTATTTGGTAATAATAAATGATATTTAGTCAGTTCAATTCAGTAGCTCAGTTGTGTCCAACTCTTGGTGACCCCATGGACTGCAGCATGCTAGGCTTCCCTATCCATCTCCAACTCCCAGAGCTTGCTCAAACTCACGTCCATCGAATCAGTAATTCCATACAACCATCTCATCCTCAGTCATCCCCTTCACCTCCTGCTTTCAATCCTTCCCAGCATCAGGGTCTTTTCCAATGAGTCAGTTCTTTGCATCAGGTGGCCAAAGTATTGGAGTTTCAGCTTCAGTATTAGTCCTTCCAATGAATATTCAGGATTCCTTAGGATTGACTGGTTGGATCTCCTTGCAGGCCAAGGGACTCCCAAGAATCTTCCCCGACACCACAATTCAAAATCATCAGTTCTTTGGTGCTCAGCTTTCTTTATAGTCCAACTCTCACATCCATACATGACTACTGGAAAAACCATAGCTCTGACTAGATGGACCTTTGTTGGCAAAGTAATGTCTCTGCTTTTAAATTTGCTGTCTAGGTTGGTCATAGCTTTTCTTCCAAGGAGTACTGCTGCTACTGCTGCTAAGTCACTTCAGTCATGTCCGACTCTGTGTGACTCCATAGACGGCAGCCCACCAGGCTCCCCCGTCCCAGGGATTCTCCAGGCAAGAACACTGGAGTAGGTTGCCATTTCCTTCTCCAATGCATGAAAGTGAAAAGTGAAAGTGAAGTCGCTCAGTCGTGTCCGACCCTCAGCGACTCCATGGACTGCAGCCTTCCAGGCTCCTCCGTCCATGGGATTTTCCAGGCAAGAGTACTGGAGTAGGGTGCCATTGCCTTCTCCTCCAAGGAGTAAGTGTCTTTTAATTTCATGGCTGCAGTCACCATCTGCAGTGATTTTAGAGTGCAAAAAAAATAAAGTCTGTCACTGTTTCGATTGTTTCCCCATCTACTTGCTATGAAGTGATGGGACCAGATGCCATGATCTTAGTTTTTTGAATGTTGAGCTTTAAGCCTGCCTTTTCATTTTCTCACTTTCATCAAGAGGCTCTTTAGCTCCTCTTCGCTTTCTACCATAAGGGTGATATGATCGGCATATCTGAGATTATTGATATTTCTCCCAGTAATATTGATTCCAGCTTGTGCTTCAACCAGCCTTGCATATTGCTTGATGTACTCTGCATGTAAGATAAGTAAGCAGGGTAACAGCATACAGCCTTGATGCACTCCTTTCCTGATTGGGAACCAGTCTGTTGTTCCATGTCCAGTTCTAACTGTTGCTTCTTGACTTGCATACAGATTTCTCAGGAGGTATGTTAGGTGGTTTGGTATTCCCATCTCTTGAAGGATTTTCCACAGTTTGCTGTAATCTACAAGAATCAAAGGACTTGGCATAGTCAATAAAGCAGAAGTAGATAATTTTCTAAATTCTCTTGCTTTTTCAATGATCCAGCGAAAGTTGGCAATTTGATCTCCGGTTCCTCTTACTTTCTAAATCCAGCTGGAACATCTGGAAGTTCATAGTTCATGTACTGTTGAATCCCAGCTTGGAAAATTTTGAGCATTACTTTGCTAGCATGTGAGATGAGCACAATTGTGGGATAGTTTGAACATTCTTTGGCATTGCCCTCCTTTGGGATTGGAATGAAAACTGACCTTTTCCAGTCCTTTGGCCACTGCTGAGTTTTTAAAATTTGCTGACATATTGAGTGAAAAAAGAAGCACTTTCACAACATCATCTTGTAGGATTTGAAAGACCTCAACTGGAATTCCATCACCTCCACTAGCTTTGTTCATAGTGATGCTTCCTAAGGCCCACTTGACCTCGCACACCAGGATGTCTGGCTCTAGGTGAGTGATCACACGATTATGATTGTCTGGGTCATGAAAATCTTTTTTGCACAGTTCTTCTGTGTATTCTTGCCACCTCTTCTTAATATCTTCTGCTTCTGTTAGGTCCATAACATTTCTGTCCTTTATTCAGCCCATCTTTGCATGAAATGCTCCCTTGGTATCTCTAATTCTCTTGAAGAGATCTCTAGTTTTTCCCATTCTATAATTTTCCTCTATTTCTTTGCATTGATCACTGAGAAAAGCTTTCTTATCTCTCCTTGCTATTCTTTGGAACTCTGCATTCAAATGGGTATATCCTTTCTTTTCTCCTTTAACTTTCACTTCTCTCTTTTCTCAGCTATTTGTAAGGTCTTCTCAGGCAACCTTTGCCTTTTTGCATTTCTTTTTCTTGGGGGTGGTCTTGATCATGGCCTCCTGTATGATGTCACAAAACTCCATCCATAGTTCTTCAGGCACTCTGTCTATCAGATCTAGTCCCTTAAATCTATTTGTCACTTCCACTGTATAATCAGAAGGGATTTGACATAGGTCATACCTGAATGGTCTAGTGGTTTTCCTTACTTATTTCAACTTAAGTCTGAATTTGGCAATAAGAAGTTCATGATCTGAGCCACAGTCAGCTCCCAGTGTTGTTTGCTGACTGTATAGAGCTTCTCCATCATTGGCTGCAAAAAAATATAATCAATCTGATTTGGGTATTGACACTTCTGGTGATGTTCATGTGTAGAGTTTTTTCTTGTGTTGTTGGAAGAGGGTGTTTGCTAAGACCAGTGCTTTCTCTTTGCAAAACTCTGTTAGCCTTTGCCCTGCTTCATTTTGTACTCCAAGGCCAAATTTGCCTGTTACTCCAGGTATCTCTTCACTTCCTACTTTTGAATTCCAGTCCCCCATGATGAAAAGGACATTTTTGAGGGGTGTTAGTTCTAGAAGGTCTTGTAGGTCTTCATAGAACCATTCAACTTCAGCTTCTTCAGCATTGCTGGTTGGAGCATAGACTTGGATTACTGTGATATTGAATGGTATGTCTTGGAAATGAACAGAGATCATTCTGTCGTTTTTTGAGATTGTACCCAGGTACTGCTTTTTGGACTCTTTTGTTGACTGTGAGGTCTACGCCATTTCTTCTAAAGGATTCTTGTCCACAGTAGTATATATAATGGTCATCTGAGTTAAATTCACCCATCACAATCCATTTTAGTTTCCTAAAATGTCAATGTACACTCTTTCCATCTCCTGTTTGACCACTTCCAGTTTACCTTGATTCATGGACCTAACATTCCAGGATCCTATGCAATATTGCTCTTTACATTATCAGGCTTTACTTCCATCACCAGTCACATCCACAAATGGGCATTGTTTTTCCTTTGGCTCCATCTCTTCATTCTTTCTGGAGTTATTTCTCCACTCTTCTCTAGTAGTATATTGGGCACCTACCAACCTAGGGAGTTCATCTTTCAGTTTCATATATTTTACTGATCACTGAAGAGGTTCCAAAGAATAGAAAGGAGAGATAAAAAGCCTTCCTCAGTGATGAACACACTGGTCATAGCAAACACCCTCTTCCTGGAGTGCACACAGTTTTGTTTGAGCCCACTGAGCATCTCTGGAGCATATGGGGTTTGATTCTAAATGAGATTTCACCCCTCCTACCATCTTGCTGGGGCTTCTCCTTTGTCCTTGGATGTGGGTTATCTTTTGTTGGTGGGATCCAACATTCTCCTATTGATGGTTGTTCAGCAGTGAGTTGTAATTCTGGGGGTCTCACAGGAGATGATGAGGGCAGGTCCTTCTACTCTGTCATCTTGTGAGAACTTAAATGATATTATTGTAATAGGATAAATACAATAAAAACTGCAAGATTAAATAAAAATCAGAGTACCATCACCCTGATTATTTAATTTGTATGCCGAGTACATCATGTGAAATGTCAGACTGGATGAAGCACAAACTGGAATCAAGATTGCTGGAGACATATCAATGACCTCAGATATGCAGATGACATGACCATTATGGCAGAAAGCAAAGAGGAACTAAAGAGCTTCTTGATGAAAGTGAAAGAGAAGAGTGGGGAAAGCTGGCTTAAAACTCAGCATTCAAAAAATGAAGATCAGGCCATCCGGTCCCATCACTTCATGGTAAATAGATGGGGAAACAGTGGAAACAGTGGCAGTCTTTATTTTCTTGGGCTCCAAAATCACTGTGGATGGTGACTGCAGACATGAAATTAAAAGACGCTTGCTCCTTGGAAGAAAAGCTATGACCAACCTAGACAGCATATGAAAAAACAGAGACATTACTTAGCCAACAAAGGTCCACCTAGTCAAAGCTATGGTTTTGCCAGTAGTCATGTATGGATGTGACAGTTGGACCATAAAGAAGGCTGGGTGCCAAAGGATTGATGCTTTTGTACTGTGGTGTTGGAGAAGACTCTTGAGAGTCCCTTGGACTGCAAGGAGATCAAACCAGTTAATCCCAAAGGAAATTAGTCCTGAATATTCACTGGAAGGACTGATGGTGAAGGTGAAACGCCAATACTTTGGCCACCTGATGCAAAGAACTGACTCATTGGAAAAGGCCCTGATGGTGGGAAAGGTTGAAGGCATGGGGAGCCCTTAGAGACGACAGAGGATGAGATGGTGGGATGGCATCACTGACTCGATGGACATGAGTTTGAGCAAGCTCTAGGAGTTGGTGATGGACAGGGAAGCCTGGCGTGCTGCACTCCATGGGGCTGCAAAGAGACACAACAGAATAACTGAACTGAATTGAGAGTGCCAATATATAGAATTAAAGAGCAAGAGAAAATGAAAAAAGTAGTACAAGCAAGAGAAAAGGAAAAAAGAAAAAAAAGTGGCTTTGTAATTTGTATCTTCAATGTCATTGAGAAAAACCTGCCTCCAGAAACATTTCTTGGTGCTGATCATCTGTCCTCCTAAGGCACAGACTTCAAATGTCAATCCATCTAGACCCCACAGGTTCCCTGGTTAAATTCATTCTTTGTCACTCAAGGAAGGCCTAGAAGGCTAAAGGTTTTTTTTTAATCAAGAGGCAGGCAGAGGATGTGGTAGGCATGACGGTGGGCGGGGAGAGGGGAGGTCTGTTCCAGGGAGGCCCAGATGGGTCCTGCTTGGTTATAAAATGTCCAAGTCTGCACTGACTCTTCTAGAAAACTTAAGGATGAGGGAATAGTTTACAACTCATCTTGTGAGTCCAGTATCTCTCTGATATGAGAACAAATATTTTATTAAAAAAAGAAAGAAAGAAAACTACAGACCCATATCCTGTTGAACATAGTTGAAAAATTCTTAACAAAACTTTAATAAATTGAATTCACATATATTTTAGAAAAGTTAATGCACCATGGCCAACTGGTAGATGAAAAGAAACTAAGTTGAAGCCAGAGAAGTGTGCTGGGGTGAAAGCAGACTTCAGAGGGGCACAGGTCCTGGCTCTAGCCCCATCTGAACCACTTACCAGTTGTGTGACCTCAGAGGAAGGATGATGGTGGTGATCATGATGCTCTCTCCCATTTCTTAAGCACATGCTATGTGCATGGTGTCAGGTGCTTAAATACTTCCTCTCTCTTAATCCTAAAATCAATCATGTGAAGTTCATATTATCCAAATATTACCAAATTGGAATTTGAACCCATATCAGGATTCAATGAGACAACAACACTAAGTAGTTGGCACAGCACTGCCTGGCACATTAGACAAACTTTTCCATACCTACCTATCTAACCCCATATCTAAATTACTGTTACTCTATAGTCTGACTCTATATACCCTGTAAATCAGAATTGTACTTTGGTCAGAGAGATCCTTCAGTAGACTGACTTGGAACCAAGCAGATCCATATTCAAATTCTTATTACATAATTTATTTGCTACCTGATATGAAGAAGCCACTTAATTCTCTGAAATTCTCTGGGACTTTTGACCTATCAAGTGGCTTACCTACCTTGCCATTAGGATTAATTAGATTGTGTGTAGAACCCAGTGTAGCATCTGATAAGAGCAAGTGTTCAATGATACATGGCTGTTGCTATGGTAACAGGGTTAGTAACATAAAAGCTATGACAAGGACAGTGTATTGACAAGCAAAGACATCACTTTGCCAACAAAGGTCTGTAGAGTCAAAGCTATGGTTGTTCCAGTAGTCATGTAGATGTGAAAGTCATACTGTAAAAAAGGCTGAGCACCGAAGACTTGATGCTAGACAACACTCTTGAGAGTCCCTTTGGACAGCAAGAATATCAAACCAGTCAGTCCCAAAGGAAATCAACCCTGAATATTCTCTGGAAAGACTGATGCTAAAGTTGAAGCTCCAATACTTTGGGCACCTGACGCGAAGAGCCAACTGTTTGGAAAAGACCCTGATGCTAGGAAAGATTGAGGGCAGGAGAGAAGGGAGCGACAGAGGATGAGATGGTTGGATGGCATCACTGACTCAATGGATATAAGTTTGAGCAAACTCCAGGAGATAGATAAGGACAAGGAAGTGTGGCATGCTACAGTTCACGGGATATCAAAGAATTAGACACAACTTGGCGACTGAACAAACAACAATAATACAATAATTAGGTATATAGCCTTAGATAATAATAGATTTCAAAACAAAAATCCTTCAGGAATTTCTCAAAATCTTTGAGTGCTTGAACGAGAGGTTTTCCAACTTCTGTGCCCATCTTGGACCAAAAATGTTCAGTCTTCTTGCAGATTTTAAAAGGTTGATTTAAACAATCAACCTTTTTAAAATTATTTTTCTCTGTAATGCTTTAATCTTTTTTTTTTTTGACTATCATTTAACCTAGCAGCAATGAAAATTTGGATTCATATTTTTACAAAAGGTAGTTGATAAATGAGGTTGTGTGACTCATACTGCAAGACTTCATGAGCCTTATAAAGTCAGCTGGACCTCCTTTCAGTACTGCCTGATGTGTTGATTAGAACTGTCCCTGTCAAATTGTTCTTTGTTCATAAGAATAAATTGCTTAGATTCACCCATATATGATAAAAATATGAATCTAAATTTAATCAAAATTAAATCTAATTAATACATGAGAAGAAACTAGGCACTAGAGAAATAATTTCAGTGATCCTGCAAGTAAGCAATCAGTTAAATAAACAAGGACATTCTATACTAAAATGACTTCATTTCACCATCAATTAAAGTTAAAAAAAATTACATCATTATAAGAATAGACAGATACTACACTTGATCTTAGCCAAAACCACCACAATATTGTAAAGTAATTAGCCTCCAATTAAAATAAATTTTAAAAAAATAAATAAAATGCCGGGGGAAAAAAAATAGACAGAAAGTGGTAAGTAACCTAACAACTGAACAAGATAAAGAATTTCCTTTGGATTTTGATTCACACACCTAATAGTAAAAATAAAAATTAAAAAAAAAAACCTTTATGTGAACCAGGAAAGTATGAATACACTCTGAATATGAGAATCTATTTTGACTTACTGATATATGGGACAACAGCATGGTGGAAGTAAAAGAACATTTTCTTATCAGTTAGCTACACCTACTGATACCAGGGTTTCCCTAGTAGCTCAGCTAGTAAAGAATACACCTGCAATGCAGAAGACCCTGGTTCAATTACTGGGTCAGGAAGATCTGCTGGGGAAGGGATAGGCTACCCACTCCAGGATTCTTGGGCTTCCCTGGTGGCTTGGCACGTAAAGAATTCACCTCCAGTGTGGGAGGCCTGGGTTGGGAAGGTCCCCTTGAAAAGGAAACAGCTACCCACTCCAGTATTCTGGCCTGGAGAATTTCATGGACTATACAGTCCATTGGGTCACAAATAGTTGGACACAACTGAGTGATTTTCCCTTCCCTCCACCTACTGATAAACTTGTGAATAAAATAAAATGTATGTATGGGTAAAATGCTATAAGGTGAAATGACAGTCAAAAAATAAATGATCAGAAGGTGACATGTTGCTAATTATGACATCTGAGAAATGGGTACTTTTCCATCAACTATTATGTCTTTTCTCCCTTTATAAGTGTTTAAAAATACCATTTGAGAATGGTTTAAAACCTATATGTACATACTATTATGTCTAAAACAGATAACCAACAAAATATTGGATAGCACATGAAACTCTGCTCAGAATGGATACATGTATATGTATGGCTGAGTGGCATTGCTATACACCTAAAACTATAACAACATTCTTAATTGCTATACTTCAGTATAAAATAAAAAATTAAAACTAATAAAATCAAACCTAGATGACTGAATAACTTTCTACAAAATATATCTGCTTACTGAGTTGAAGGTATCATCACCACCCATGACTGGTGACCTGAAAGACAAGCAAGCTGCCTTCTTCCCTGCATCTGCCTCTGAATTAGCTCCCTAGGGCTGAGTGTCCTCACCTATGACATCAGAAGTGTGTGGTTTCAAAGTCACTTCAGTCGTGTCCAACTTCGTGACCCTTACAGATTACAGTCCAGCTCCTCTGTCCACGGGATTCTCCAGTTAAGAATACTGGAGTAGGTTGCCATTTCCTTCTCCAGGGGGATCTTCCTGACCCAGGGATCAAACCAATGTCTACTACATCTCCTAAATTGGCAGTGGGTTCTATACTTCTAATGCCACAGGTATAATAAATTAGGCCAGTAAAGGAAGTTCTATTATCTTAGACATATCCTTCAGTTTGCATTCATCGTGAGTGAAACAATTATTTACACTTACTTGACTCCAGTGCCTTTTTTCAATTTGTTTGGAATGCATATTGAAGAAATGTGTGATTTAATAATATCAGTTAGCAGCCAGTTATCATTAGAAAACTAATATGGATACCCTTCACGTGTGTGACCAAGCTGTGAACCCAGAGGATAAACCAGGCTTGTGTAGAAAATGACTTTGCACTTTTGGTTAAAGAAAGCAGCAATCAGTACTGTAACCACAGTTATATAAATTGATATCAGTGAAGACTATTCAGAAGGCAAACACTGCACCCTTCATCTTAACTGTATAGATAGACTAAGCAACTCTCACATGGAGAAAAACAGTAAACACTACTTTGCCAACGAAAGTCCATCTAGTCAAGGCCATGGTTTTTCCAGTGGTCATGTATGGATGTGAGAGTTGGACTGTGAAGAAAGCTGAGCGCCGAAGAATTGATGCTTTTGAACTGTGGTGTTGGAGAAGACTCTTGAGAGTCCCTTGGACTGAAAGGAGATCCAACCAGTCCATTCTAAAGATCAGTCCTGGGTGTTCATTGGAAGGACTGATGCTGAGGCTGAAACTCCAGTACTTTGGCCACCTCATGCGAAGAGTTGACTCATTGGAAAAGACTCTGAGGCTGGGAGGGATCGGGGGCAGGAGGAGAAGGAGAGGACAGAGGATGAGTTGACTGGATGGCATCACCGACTCAATGGACATGAGTTTGAGTGAACTCCGGGAGTTGGTGATGGACAGGGAGGCCTGGCATGCTGCAATTCATGGGGTCGCAAAGAGTCGGACACGACTGAGTGA
>NW_011484618.1:89803-92288 GCF_000754665.1 Bison bison bison
GAGAGGCATGGGAAGCCTAAGATATTCAAATAGCTTAGAGCCTCTCAGAGAGTTAGAAACTGTCAGAATAAAACTAGTAGATTTCATTGATGAGCCAATGCTTGCTGCCAAGTTTCCACATCCCCTGTTTTGTATCCTTGAATGTGTATTGATTAATATAGTTGGTATGTAGAAAAAATAAGTAGTGGCCTTGGTGTTAGCAACTTTAGACCCTTAAGGTAATAAATTCTTTCCTTTGTTGTAAACCCACTGCACCTCTGCCCTATAGGAATGCAACTTTATCTAACACCTTTGGAGGATGGCGCCAAACTTTAAAATAATTACTGTTAGAGAAAATAAGTCTTACAGTTGACAAACCTTTGTCAGAGTCATAAAATGTTAATAGGCCTTCTGGCCAGAAGATGATGTAAATCACCTAAACCATTTGTATATGATAAATTTGAAGAAAAGAAACCCTGGTTTCGATAAGGATCAAAGACTGCTGACTTTGCATGATTTCACACCCCCTATTATCCTCTATGTGCAACTTATGGTATAAAAGCCCCTGTTGAAAATAAAGCTACGGGCCTTGCTCACCGAAGCTTGGTCTCCCCATGTCATTCTTTCTCTCAACCTCTGGCTGGGTTTCCATCTGGAGCGCAGGGGTCCTCTGCGACCACTTATTTGCCTGGGCTTCTAAGACCCACTTGAGAAGGTGCCTACGGTGGGGCACCTTCCACTATTCGAGAGGGTGCCTGCAGCCTCCGTGGTCAGAGCTAGCCTGATGTCACAGGTTATATTGATTTTCCACGTAAACCAAGCTACTCAGCCTCTTTTCTCCGCTGAATTTTCCTACTGAGCTATTCTCATTCTATTACTCTTTATATATTTGATTATATTTAATTAAAGCCAGTGTAATCGCCGAAGCTGTCTCCCCTTCGAATTCCCTGGATCAGCCAGGGCTGGACCCCGGCACTCTTCTATTGCTTTTATTGTTTTTTCATTTTCTCTTCCTCTTTAATTCCATGTATCAGTATGCTGATTTTTTAATTTAATCTAAAATGTTTGGTATTTTATCCAATTACAATTAATATCATTTATTATTACCATACAATGAATAATGTATGTGTATGATACATTATATTTTACTTTTATCTCTGTATTTTATCTATGACATATATCTTGCTAAATTTTAATGCTGGTAGATATTCCTTGGGCTGTTCCTTGAGACACTCTTGGTGTCTCTGCAGAGGCAGATACAGTTACTTAAACAAAGAATTCCATTTGAAACCAATAAATATAGTTTTGGATCCTACTTATGCCACTTGCTAGCAATAGTTTATTTATTTTAACTTTTATTTCTCCATATGTTTCCAGTTTAATTTTTGACCATAATAATTGTAGGGTAATTTTCAGTTACTGATTATCAGATACAGATATTTATCAGTATCATAAATTTTTAATAAGTTTTGATTTCTATTCTCTCATCCCAAAATTTAAAAATAAACATTTTTAACAGGATTATACCTTCACCATACTTTTCTTCTTTCATGTTCACAGATTGATCCTAAATGTTACTTTTGTATTTTTCATCTTCATATAAAAATTCTCATGAGCATTATCAGAAGTTCAAATCATCATGTTAGAACATGATCTATTGTAGAATGTGGTCCACTGGAGAAGGGAATGGCAAACCACGTCAGTATTCTTGCCTTGAGAACCCCATGAACAGTATGAAAAGGCAAAATGATAGGATACTGAAAGAAGAACTTCCCAGGTCAGTACGTGCCCAATATGCTACTGGAGATCAGTGGAGAAATAACTCCAGAAAGAATGAAGGGATGGAGCCAAAGCAAAAACAATACCCAGTTGTGGATGTGACTGGTGATAGAAGTAAGGTCTGATGCTGTAAAGAGCAATATTACATAAGAACCTGGAATGTTAGGTCCATGAATCAAGGCAAATTGGAAGTGGTCAAACAGGAGAGAGCAAGAGTGAACATCGACATTTTAGGAATAAGCAAATTAAAAAGGACTGGAATGGGTGAATTTAATTCAGATGACCATTATATCTACTACTGTGGGCAAGAATCCATTAGAAGAAATGCAGTAGCCATCATGGTCAACAAAAGAGTCTGAACTTCAGTACTTGGATGCAATTTCAAAAACGACAGAATGATCTCTGTTCATTTCCAAGGCACACCACTCAATATCACAGTAATCCAAGTCTATGCCCCAACTAGTAACACTGAAGAAGCTGAAGTTAAATGGTCCTATGAAGACCTACAAGACTGTGCTCGCTTCGGCAGCACATACACTAAAATTGGAACGATACAGAGAAGATTACCATGGCCCCTGCACAAGGATGACATGCAAATTCGTGAAGCGTTCCATATTTTTCAGCAAATCAATCAATGTAATACACCACATTAACAAACTGAAAAATAAAAAACATATGATTATCTCAATAGATGCAGAGAAAGCCTTTGACAAAATTCAACATCCAT
>NW_011484618.1:94785-96458 GCF_000754665.1 Bison bison bison
TCATTTTGATACTTGGCAAAACTAATACAATTATGTAAAGTTTAAAAATAAAATTAAAAAGAAAAAAAAGACCTACAAGACCTTTTAGGAAGTCAAGAAACACCTGGAGTAACAGGCAAATTTGGCCTTGGAATACAGAATGAAGCAGGGAAAAGGCTAATACAGCTTTGCCGAAAGAACGCACTGGTCATAGCAAACACGCTCTTCCAAAAATACAAGAGAAGACTCTACACATGGACATCACCAGATGGTCAACATTGAAATCAGATTGATTATATTCTTTGCAGCCAAAGATGGAGAATTCTATACAGTCAACAAGAACAAGACTGGGAGCTGACTGTGGCTCAGATCATGAACTCCTTATTGCCAAATTCAGACTTAAATTGAAGAAAGTAGGGAAAACCACTAGATCATTCAGGTACGACCTAAATCAAATCCCTTATGATTATATAGTGGAAGTGAGAAATAGATTTAAGGGACTAGATCTGATAGACAGAGTGCCTAAAGAACTATGGAATGAGGTTCATGACATTGTATAGGAGACAGGGATCAAGACAATCCCCATGAAAAAGAAATGCAAAAAAAGGAAAATGGCTGTGTGGGGAGGCCTTACAATTAGCTGTGAAAAGAAGAGAAGCAAAAAGCGAAGCAGAAAAGGAAAGATATAAGCATCTGAATGCAGAGTTCCAAGGAATAACAAGAAGAGATAAGAAAGACTTCCTCACTGATCAATGCAAAGAATAGAGGAAAACAACAGAATGGGAAAGATTAGAGATTTCTTCAAGAAAATTAGAGATACCAAGGGAATATTTCATGCAAAGATGGGCTCGATAAAGGACAGAAATGGTATGGACCTAACAGAAGCAGAAGATATTAAGAAGATGGGGCAAGAATACACAGAAGAACTGTACAAAAAAGATCTTGATAATCACGATGGTGTGACCACTGACCTAGAGCCAGACATCCTGGAATGTGAAGTCAAGTGGGCCTTAGAAAGCATCACTACAAACAAAGCTAGTGGAGGTGATGGAAATCCAGTTGAGCTATTTCAAATCCTGAAGGATGATGCTGTGAAAATGTTGCACTCAATATGCCAGCAAATTTGGAAAACTCATCAGTGGCCACAGGACTGGAAAATGTCAGTTTCCATTCCAATCCCTAAAAAAGGCAATGCCAAAGAATGCTTAAACTACCGCACAATTGCACTCATCTCACACACTAGTTAAGTAATGCTCAAAATTCTCCAAGCCAGGCTTCAGCAATACCTGAACTGTGAAATTCCAGATGTTCAAGCTGGTTTTAGAAAAAGCAGAGGAACCAGAGATCAAATTGGCAACATTTGCTGGATCATGGGAAAAGCAAGAGAGTTCCAGAAAAACATCTATTTCTGCTTTATTGACTATGCCAAAGCCTTTGACTGTGTGTACAGAATTAACTGTGGAAAATTCTGAAAGAGATGGGTATGCCAGACCACCTGACCTGCCTCTTGAGAAACCTATATGCAGGTCAGGAAGCAACAGTTAGAACTGGACATGGAACAAGACTGGTTCCAAATAGGAAAAGGAGTACGTCAAGGCTGTATACTGTCACACTGCTTATTTAACTTATATGCAGAGCACATCATGAGAAATGCTGGGCTGGAAGAAGCACAAGCTAGAATCAAGATTTCTGGG
>NW_011484618.1:99916-101445 GCF_000754665.1 Bison bison bison
CATAACAAACTTGTTCCCTAGGATCAATAAAATCATGAACTTTAGAATATCCTGTTTTCTAAGAATTTTTCTTTTTTCACTAATTGAAATTTTGCACAGGTTAATTATCTGGTTGAAGCTCCCTTTTTTGATATATTAAAAACATTTAAGTGTTTCTTTATCCATTTGCAAAAGCATTTGAGGACTCTGTTCCACTGCCATGACAAAACCTATACTTAATCTACAGAGGAGAGTTCCTGTAATGAAAATTCTTTCCTAGACCTTTACCGTGAATTTCTCCAAATGAACTTTCATCATTAGCTTTAGTATAACTGCATCCAATTTCCAATCTATTCCTCAACTACTTCCAATATGGTTTCTGAACACAGCACTCCAGTGAAACTGTTATTTGTAGCAATTATTTCTTGCAGTTGTAGCTGTTATGTTTCAACGAAGTGTAGATCATATTCTTTGCAAGTTTTGTTGTAATTTGTCACTGTCAATCACTTCTTCTACTTAGATAGCTATAAACACATTATCTGCACAATATCCATACTCCTGGTTTTTGTTCTGCCCTTTCGGTTTCTCCTTTATAACAACCTTTTCCACTACTCATCTTTATAACATTGATATTTCTCACACTTCACCCCTACATCATCTTCTGCTTATCTATGACTTTTTTGTGGAAATTGTGAAATATCTTGACTTCAATCTATCACTTAAAATTTGGTAATTTAAAAATGTTTCGTATTTGATATGATCTGTTTCAATGCTTCCCTTGTAGCTCAGTGGATAAAAAATCTGCCTGCAGTGCAGGAGACCCAGGACCGATCCCTGGGTTGGGAAGATCCCCTGGAGAAGGAAATGGCAACCCACTCCAGTATCCTTGCCTGGAAAATCTCACGGACAGAGGAGCCTAGTGGGCTACAGTCCATGGGGTCACAAAGAATTGGGCACGACTGAGCAACTAACACACTTTAACACACACTTTCAATGCTAAACATCATCACCTGGCAATTTCACACTCATTCAAAGCACACATGTTTAAAATGGAATGCCATCTCCACTACCTCTGTTCACTCTCTGCCTTATTCCATGTTTGGTGTTCAGTTCAGTTCAGTTGCTCAGTCGTGCCCGACTCTTTGCAACCCCATAGACTGCAGCACGCCAGGCTTCCCTATCACCAACTTCTGGAGCTTGCTCAAACTCAAGTCCATCAAGTCGGTGATGCCATCCAACCATCTCATCCTCTGTCATCCCCTTCTCCTCCTGCTTTCAATATTGCCCAGCATCAGGGTCTTTTCCAATGAGTCAGTTCTTTGCATCAGGTGGCCAAAATATTGTAGTTTCACCTTCAGCATCAGTACTTCAGTGAATATTCAGGACTGATTTCCTTTATGATTGACTGGTTTGATCTCCATGCAAGGGACTCTCAAGAGTCTTCTCCAACACGACAGATCAAACACATCAATTCTTTAGTGCCCAGCTTTCTTTATAGTCCAACTCTCACATCCATACATGACTACTGGAAAAACCATAGCTTTGACTAG
>NW_011484618.1:105438-105937 GCF_000754665.1 Bison bison bison
AACAATGGAAATAGTGTCCGACTTTATTTTTCTGGGCTCCAAAATCACTACAGATGGTGACTGCAGCCATGAAATTAAAAGATGCTTACTCCTTGGAAGGAAAGCTATGACCAACCTAGACAGCATATTCAAAAGCAGAGACATTACTTTGCCAACAAAGGTTCCTCTAGTCAAGGCTATGGTTTGTCCTGTGGTCATATATGGATGTGAGAGTGGGACTGTGAAGAAGGCTGAGCACCGAAGAATTGATGCTTTTGAACTGTGGTGTTGGAGAAGACTCTTGAGAGTCTTCTTGAGAGGAGATCCAAGCAGTCCATTCTGAAGGAGATCAGCCCTGGGATCTCTTTGGAAGGAATGATGCTGAAGCTGAAACTCCAGTACTTTGGCCACCTCATGCAAAGAGTTGACTCATTGGAAAAGACTCTGATGCTGGGAGGGATTGGGGGCAGGAGGAGAAGGGGACGACAGAGGTTGAGATGGCTGGATGGCATCACTGACT
>NW_011484619.1:0-610 GCF_000754665.1 Bison bison bison
GTCTGGTTGAGATTTAAATGACTTGCTCCCCTTCTGGGAAAAAAAAAAACAGTTTTGGTATCCATATGTAAATTGAACTGGATCCTGTTACTTTACCCAACTTATATTTAGCAAATCTTCAATCCCTTCTATTTCTTCCAATATCTAGTTATAATCCTCCAAACTAGCAATCCTAAATTTCCCCTTCTCATCTGACCTGGAAAAAGAGAGACCTGAGACTTGATGATCCAGATCCCTATAAGGATTCCAGGTCACCATGCAATTGATCTTTCCCCATGATCTGAAGAAGATCTATGAACTAAAATCTGATGACTTGATATAAATCTCTAAGTGCTTGCCACCATAGCAGACCATGCATTGGGCTAAAATTTTCCCTGGAAAAACCACTATCTGAGTTAAGGAAGTCTGGTAAAATGTTCAATTCATATATGCCCTTATAGGAAAGACTGCCAGGACTGTGGACAATGTCGTCTAGAGGACTAGCATCCTACCTTGAGAGCTTCAAGAAACTCCAATGAGTGACACTATGTAATCAAAAATAAATGTCTACTACTGACCACTTAGAAATCACTGGACCCTCAGGGTTCAATTCACATCTCTTTTCTGTAAT
>NW_011484619.1:4768-5458 GCF_000754665.1 Bison bison bison
TTCTTTTCTTTTTTTATTTTTTTATTTTAATTGGAGGCTAATTACTTTATAATATTGTAGTGGTTTTTGCCATACATTCACATGAATCAGCCATGTGTGTACATGTGTTCCCCATCCTGAACCTCCCTCCCACCTTCCTCCCCATCCCATTCCTCAGGGTCATCCCAGTGCACCAGCCCTGAGCACCCTCTCTCATGCATTGAACCTCGACTGCCGATCTGTTTCACATATGATAATATACATGTTTCAATACTATTCTCTCAGTCATCCCACCCTCGCCTTCTCCCACAGAGTGCAAAAGTCTGTTCTTTACATCTGTGTCTCTTTTGCTGTCTCGCATATAGGATCATCATTATCATCTTTCTAAATTCCATATATATGCATGTTAATCTACTGTATTGGTGTTATTTTTCTGACTTACTTCACTCTGTATAATAGGCTGTGGTTTCATCCACTTCATTAGAACTGATTCAAATGCATTCTTTTTAATAGCTGAATAATACTCCATTGTGTCTATGTACCACAGCTTTCTTATCCATTTATCTGCCAATGGACATCTAGATTGCTTCCATGTCCTAGCTATTATAAACAGTGCTGCGATGAACATTGAGGTACATGTGTATCTTCCAATTCTTGTTTCCTCGGTGTGTATACGCAGCAGTGGAATTGCTGGGTTGCATGGTAATTCTA
>NW_011484619.1:5617-6179 GCF_000754665.1 Bison bison bison
TAGTTTTATTTTTTGTGTATGGTGTTAGAAAGTATTCTAGTTTCATTCTTTTACAAGTGGTTGACCAGTTTTCCCAGCACTTCTTAAAGAGATTATCTTTTCTCCATTGTATATGCTTGCCTCCTTTGTCAAAGATAAGGTGTCCATAGTTGCATGGATTTATCTCTGGGCTTTCTATTTTGTTCCATTGATCTATGTTTCTGTCTTTGTGCCAGTACCATACTGTCTTGATGACTGCAGCTTTGTAGTATAACCTGAAGTAGGGCAAGTTCATCCCTCCAGTGCCATTCTTCTTTATCAAGATTACTTTGGCTATTCAAGGTTTTTTGTATTTCCATACAAATTATGAAATTATTTGTTCTAGTTCTGTGAGAAATACCATTGGTAGCTTGATAGGGATTGCATTGAATTTACAGATTGCTTTGGGTAGTATACTCATTTTCACTATGTTGATTCCTGCACTCTAAGAACACGGTATATTTCTCCAACTAGTTGTTTCCTCTTTGATTTCTTTCATCAGTGTTTTATAGTTTTCTATATATAGGTCTTTTATTTCTTTAGG
>NW_011484619.1:6279-7543 GCF_000754665.1 Bison bison bison
TCATTGATTAGCTCTAGTAATCTTCTGGTGGAGTCTTTAGGGTTTTTTATATAAAGGATCATGTCATCTGCAAATAGTAAGAGTTTTACTTCTTCTTTTCCAATCTGGATTCATTTCTTTTTCTTCTCTGATTGCTATGGCTAAAACTTCCAAAACTATGTTGAATAGAAGTGGTGATAGTGGGCACCCTTTTCTTGTTCCTGACTTTAGGGGAACTGCTTTCAATTTTTCACCATTGAGGATAATGTTTGCTGTGGGTTGGTCATATATAGCTTTTTATTATGTTGAGGTATGTTCCTTCTATTCCTGCTTTCTGGAGGGTTTTTTTTGTTTTTAATCATAAATGGATGTTGAATTTTGTCAAAGGCTTTCTCTGCATCTACTGAGAAAATCATATGGTTTTTAATCTTTTAATTTGTTAATGTGGTATATTACATTGATTGATTTGCAAATATTGAAGAATCCTTGCATCCCTGGGATAAAGCCCACTTGGTCATGATGCATGATCTTTTTAATATGTTGTTGGATTCTGTTTGCTAGAACTTTGTTAAAGATTTTTGCATCTATGTTCATCAGTGATATTGGCCTGTAGTTTTCTTTTTTTGTGGTATCTTTGTCTGGTTTTGCTATTAGGGTGATGGTGGCCTCATAGAATGAGTTTGGAAGTTCACATTCCTCTGCAATTTTCTGGAAGAGTTTGAGTAGGATAGGTGTTAGCTCTTCTCTAAATTTTTGGTAGAATTCAGCTGTGAAGCCGTCTGGTCCTGGGCTTTTGTTTGTTGGAAGATTTCTGATTACAGTTTCAATTTCTATGCTTGTGATAGGTCTGTTAAGATTTTCTATTTCTTCCTGGTTCAGTTTTGGAAAGTTGAACTTTTCTAAGAATTTGTCCATTTCTTCCAAGCTGTCCATTTTATTGGCATATAGTTACTGATAGTAGTCTCTTATGATCCTTTGTATTTCTGTATTGTCTGTTGTGATTTCTCCATTTTCATTTCTAATTTTGTTGATTTGATTCTTCCTTTATAATTTGATGACTCTGGCTAATGGTTTGTCCATTTTATTTATCTTCTCAAAGAATCAGCATTTAGCTTTCTTAATTTTGGCTATGCCCTCCTTTGTTTCTTTTGCATTTATTTCTGCCCTAATTTTTATGATTTCTTTCCTTATACTAACCCTGGGGTAGTTCATTTCTTATTTTTCTAGTTGCTTTAGGTGTACAGTTAGGTCTTTTATTTGATGTTTCTCCTGTTTCTTGAGGTAG
>NW_011484619.1:9399-9911 GCF_000754665.1 Bison bison bison
GTATAAGTAGCCAGGGGAAACCAAACCTCTCTCTTAATACTTGCTTAGAAATGGCATAAGCCAAATTTTCAAGTTGCTTACAAGTTTTGCCTTTCACAGAACACTAGAATACAAAAAAATGTAGCCTAGTATTTGTTTTTTTATAACAAGGATCACCTTTTCTCCATTGTCTAATAACATGTTCCTCATTTTTGTCTACGACTTCATCAAAATGGACCCTACCATCTATATTCTACCAATATTTCATGCATGATTACTTAGGTATTCTCTAAGAATACTGAAGCTTTCTCTACCCTCTCTCTTCTTTCATAGCTCTCTCCAGAATCACCCTTAAAATTCTACTCACAGCAATCTAGGCTTTCTATAGCATGCACCTTAAAACTTTTCCAGCCTCTGTCCATTATCCAGTTCCAAAGCCACTTCCACATTTTCAGGTATTCATTATAGCAACACCCTCCAAATCTCAGTACAAATTCCTGATAATGTGGAAGTGGCTTTGGAACTGGATAATG
>NW_011484619.1:10011-12347 GCF_000754665.1 Bison bison bison
TTTTTTGAGTTCAGGATGCTATTGGGAAATACCATAGACTGGGTGGGCTTATTTATTTCACACAGTTCTGCAGGTTAAAAGTCTGATATCAAAGTCAGTTTCTCATGAGCATTCTCTTCCAGGCTACAGACTACCAACTTCTCACTGTATCCTCACATGATAGAAAGTGTGTGAGAGAGTGCTCTAGAATCTGTTTTCTTTTCCCTCTATCTTTTTTTAAAAAAAATTTAATTGAAGGATAATTGCTTTACAGAATTTTGTGGTTTTCTGTCATACATCATCAAGAATCAGCCCCCTGTACACCCATGTCCCCTCCCTCGAGAACCTCCCTCCCATTTCCCTCCCCACACCAGCCTTCTAGACTGTCACAGAGATAAGGATACTAATACCACTCATGAGGGCTTCACCTTCATGACCTAATTAACTCCCAAAGAACCCACCTCCTACTACTGTCACATTGGAGGTTAGAATTTCAACATATCACTTTGTGGAGATACAAAAACATTCAGTCTATTAAAAAGTATAAAGTAGTCAAACCTTATATTAACAATGATTAAATAGCTAACATTTCTTTAGACAATGTGAACACTTGGCAATGATTACCTCACTCCCATTTTACAGATGAGAAATGTTACACTCATAGAGGTGAAGTTACTTGCCAAGATTACATAGCTAATACGTCGAGAAACTAGAGTTCAAACTTGGGCTATCAAACCCTCACAATATTAATCTTTAAATAAACCATGCCCTCAGACCAAGATAGATATGCAGAAGTAGAATGAAGTGGCATGAGTAAAGAAATAATCCAAATACAAATGTCTGTCTCACTAGCTATACTGCCACATTCATGCAAAGTATTAGTCATCAACATCATAAAAATATCCATTGCAGTGTTATTTATAATCATGAAAAATTAGAGATAAGCCAAATTTCTAACAATAGTTAAACAGCATGTAAAGTATAGCTCCTATAATAATGAATCTCAAATGCATCCATTACTCATTCATTCAACAAACATGTATTGAGTATCTACTATATGCTAGGTACTCCTCTACATGCTAGGGAAATGGAAATGACTGAAACAATGTCCTTGTCCTACGCTCCCATGAAGCATTCAAAGATTTTTAAATGATATGAGAAAATGCTTGATGAAATATTAGATTAAAATTATATAAAATTATGTATTTATGTATTTATATAATATTACATAATTATGTAATTATGTATTTAAAATTATGTATGAACTAAATTACATACACACAAAACAGTTTTATGTTGAAATACCTTATTAGTATAGGTAATTTCATATTTTATACACTTATATATTATTCATATTTACTGCACAAGCATTCAATATAATAATAATACATTTTTATATTTTATCTCTTGGGTTCATACACATAATTATTTCAGTGGCATTAGATCATTCATAATAGTTCTGTGCTCTCATCTAGCAAATGTTTTGCACTGACTCTTTAAATCAGTGGTTACAAAACTTTTTTTAAATGGCCAGACAGCAAATATTTGAGGCTCTGAAAACCATGTAGTCTCTGCAACTACTACTCAATGCTGTTATAATACAAAACCACCCATAAACAATATTTAACTGTATTTCAGTTAAGTCTGTGGGCCATATTTTGCCACATGGACTGTAGCCCACCAGCCTCTTCTGTCCATGGGATTTTCCAGTATTCCAGTACGAATACTAGAGTAGGTTGCCATTTCCTTCTCCAGGGGACCTTCCTGACCCAGGGATTGAACCTGCATCTCCTACAATGACAGTCTCCTGCACTGCAGGCAGATTCTTTACCAGGGAAGACTTATACTTTGCTGATACTACTTTAACTTCATAACTGACAGAAACACAAAGCTCTTTTTATTTCCACTGTTCAATTTCCTAATTATAACATCTTTGAGAGATACATATTAACCACATTTTACAGAGGAAAACACTAAGGCAAGTCCTTAAATAAGTTCCCAAGGGAGATGTCAAATCTCCTGTTGCCTGAAAAGTATACATATATAAATGCTAATATTAAACTTTCTAGGGGATTTGTTCTTTAGAAGAACCTTATTCTGAATTATTTGGGGAAATAAACCAAGAAACTAATTTTAATTCTTCACCAAAAAATATATGTTTTCATGTGTTTTGCTCAGTCGTATCCAATTTTGTGATCCCATGAACTGTAGCCCACCAGGCTCCTCTGTTCATGGAATTTTTCAGGCAAGAATAGTGGAATGGTTTACCATTTCCTTCTTCAGGGGATATTCTTGACTTAGGGATCAAACCTGCATCTCCTGCATTGGCAATTGGATTCTTTACCACTGTGCCTCCT
>NW_011484619.1:15024-18544 GCF_000754665.1 Bison bison bison
CGCAATCCCTATCAAGCTACCAACAGTATTCTTCACAGAGCTAGAACAAATAATTTCACAATTTGTATGGGATATTTTTTTAAATATATTTTATTTATTTATTTTTGGTTGTGCTAGGTCTTTCTTTCTGTGTATAGGCTTTCTCTCATTGTGGTGAGCAGGGGCTATTCTTCACTGTGGTGCGTGGGCTTCTCATTGTGGGGACTTCTCTTGTTGTGGAGCACACGCTCTAGGAGCACAGGCTTCAGTAGGTACAGCACATGGGCTCAGTAGTTGTGGCTCACAGGCTCTAGAACGTGGGCTCAGTAGTTGCAGCACATGGCCCTGTTGCTCCAAGGCTTGTGGAATCTTCTGGGACCAGGGATCGAACCCATATTCCCTGCCTTGGCAGGCAGATTCTTATCCACTATACCACCAGGGAAGTCCAAAGGGATATCTTTTGATTGCTTTTGTATAAGGAAGAAATGGGACTAGGAGGGAATGTTTCTTTATGTTTCTTGAGCAGTCTCCCAGGAACTTAGGACAACAGGTGACAAAGGGGGATCAAAGATTCCCAAGTTCTATATATTCACCAAGGAGGCTGCTTTTTCTCAGACCTGCTTTGAGAGTTACATGGCCACAAATAGCTGAAGACTTACCAATGTTAATCTCGTCATCAGTCAGCGTATCTCCAATGAAATCAAACTGAAAGGACTGCAATGTCTGAGAAAATTTCTGAACAGCAGAGGAATAATCTGCAAAGGAAAGAAAATGGGAGAAACGGTCAATGCTTCAGCCTTTTGCCTGATTTCCTCATCTCTGTTAGGACAGACAGGAGAAAAAGGAAAGTGCTCCCAGGAGGCAGCAAATTGCATTGGAAGACGTTAAATAAAAGATCAGACCTTCCACAGAAGATTTGAGCAACTAAAATCACATATTAAAGATGAAGTAGGGCAGCTTAGTGAAGTCCTCTGTTTAAGTTATTGGACATTCTTTTCCTCAGTCCCTGTCCTATGTGACCGACCTGTGAGACCTAAAGCTGCTTAGTTCTACTCTTAAGAGTCTCCTTAAGCTTTTTTGAGTACCTATTATGGACAATGGACTAGATACTTTCTCAAGTCTACTAAACAAATATTCACAGTCATTTTACAAAAGAAAAAAAAAAGAGCTCCAGGTTCCACAGCTAGCTGGGAGAGCTGGAACTAGAAGCCTAGTGGTCTGTCTGCCTTTCTGGGAACTTTCCTACAACCATATAAACAACACTTTAACATTTTACACATTAACCAGGTGGCTGGCAGCTTTGGTGAAGGTACTATCTGGCAGAAACACAAATTTAACTTCCTCACTGAGTATTTACTAAGGGATTTAAAATAAGGAAATTGTTTATGAAAAAATTGAGGGTGGTATGCCAGACATATGAATGTGATTTTTGGTCAATGTTTTTAAATTTTATTATACAAAAGTTTATTGATGTAAAATTAAACACTATTAGCTACCATTATGACAAATTGTCCTTATTGAAAATTTTAAAATATGACCTTCACCAAGATCTCCAGTCAAACCTCCAACTTTGTTACTCTAAGAGTATCATCATCATTTGGGAGCTTAATGGAAATACACATTCCCAGGTCACACCCCAGACCTGCTGAATCAGAAACTGCATTTTTATATAATCCCTAGGGAATTCACATGCTCTTTAGAGTTTGAAGAGCACTGCTCTCAGCAACTAAAGTAACACATTAAGACCATATTCTAGGAAATATCAAGCTACTTGTAATTTTTGTTCCCCCTTTCCTATTTCTTCTTTCACTCCTTATATCACCATCCCCCAATTTCATATCTATCAGATATACAAGCTACAGAAAGTTTTTGATCTCACCCTAAAAGAAAGAGAGACAATACAAACAACAGTACCTATCCCTTTCAGTGAAAATCTATCATGGTTAGACTATCATGGTTAAACACAATAAAACATGCTCAAGCATTTGTTTGGAACAGATAAACCTGTAAAGAGTTTTATTATCTTTTTGTCTATGTCCTGTTTTCAGAAGTTCTTATTTTCATTATTTAGAACCTTGATCCTTTGAACACATCAATGGCAATAATAATAATAAAAATACTTCACAGAGATTGGAGACTGAAGACCAGGTTACCATGCCTTTTCAAAACTTCCACATTTTAGAATCACATTTCCACTTCAAATCTAGGCCACATAAATATGAGAGAAGTATGCATACACTGCCTTCCACATTTCATCAGCAAAGAAAAAACAAAACTGGTTCCATATCTGAAAACCTTTTCTTTGGCCTCTTTGGCCAGCAGCAAATAAATAAATAAATAAATAAATAAACCCCAGAAGTTCCCATGCACTCTGCTTGACTCTGGGAAATTAAATATAATATTCATTATATTGCTCTTTCACAAATACCAGGATTTCATAAATTGAGCTAAGCTAAGTAGAGTTATAAATGACTTCTCATTTAGAATTATATGAATATTTAAAAAACCACAAATATTACAATTTTCAACATTTACAGTATTTTGTAAGTAAAGGCATGGAGTGAGAAAGGAGTTACATTCATTCCCATTTTCATTATTTGCACCAACACTCTTCTCCAGATTTCTGGGACTTCAAAACACTACCCTTATATCTGCACAGAGCTTGAAAAGGTTTATGAAAGGCTCTGCACAAATACCTTTCATTTACCCTCCCCAAGTATCTAAATATTGGTATTACCATCCTCACCTTAAAAACAAACCCAGAAAATGAGACAATGCAGCAAGTCACATGCACAAAAATACAAACATAAATTAACAGCTCTTCATGAAAACAGTGTCTCATTTATTTGGCCTCTGTACTGAGGGAAGTGCCAGGAAAGACTCATATTTTAGATAAAACTGTTGGGAAATTTCTTGACTACAAAAAATCAACAGATAACCTAGAAAGGCTTGTCATGGAAAGGACATTTATTTTCTTATCATTCTAAACTTCACTGTATCACTGCAAACCATGTAATGGGTATATCCTCCCTGATATTTATTTATTTATTTATTATATCCTCCCTGATATTTCCCCATCCCCACCCAAAAAGCCACTCTCTCATAATTTTTCAAACTGTCTTTGTCGGTTCTCTCTCCATCAACTACTTATTTATTCATGTGTCTTCTATAATGTTTTACCCTCATCTTTTTCTAATTCATTTAAGAATGTAGTTGAATAGGGCCTATGAGGCAATTGAAGTTTTATGGGAAAGAGGTAGAACATAAATGGGATTGATTAGTTAATAATTAATTTATGCTACACAGATTACAATTTGTTTTGAGAAATCTGTATGCAGGTCAGGACGCAACAGTTACAACTGGACATGGAACAACAGACTGGTTCCAAATAGGAAAAGGAGTACATCAAGGCTGTATATTGTCATCCAACTTATTTAACTTATATGCAGAGTACATCATGAGAAACGCTGGACTGGAAGAAACACAAGCTGGAATCAAGATTGCCGGGAGAAACATCAATAACCTCAGATATGCAGATGAC
>NW_011484619.1:19101-19213 GCF_000754665.1 Bison bison bison
AAGTAAACAGCTGAAAATATATAGTAAAATAAACAACAAACTAACTAAAATAGTGTACTAGGAATTTTTTCCACAAAAGAAGACAATAGTGAAAGAATAGAAGAATAAGAAA
>NW_011484619.1:19313-22323 GCF_000754665.1 Bison bison bison
CTCCGGGAGTTGGTGATGGGGAAGGAGGCCTGGCGTGCTGCGATTCATGGGGTCGCAAAGAGTCGGACATGACTGAGCGACTGAACTGAACTGATACTTTTCTACAGAATTATACAGAATATCTTCTTTTATTTCTAACTTGTTTAAGTCTGCACAATGTCTTGGTAATTTATTAACCTGTAATTCATTCTTTTTGTTGATAAGTGGTATCACATTGCATAAATATACCATAATTCATTTATTCACCTATTCAGGAACATTTGCAATGTTTCTTGCTTTTTATTATTGTGAATAAAAACTGTTATAAATGCTCATGTAAAAGTCTTTCTGGTTCATATGCTTTCACTTCTCCCAAGGAGTCCACTCTAGGAGTGCAGTGAATGGTTAATTGGTAAGTGCCTATTAATTAAACTATACAAGAAAAGGTCAAACTGTCTTCTAAAACAATTGCACCATTTTGTATTCCTATTAACAACATATGAGAATTTCAGTTGATCCACATACTTTCCAGCATCTGGTTACTTCTGCATATTAATTTTAGTTATTCTAATGGGTATATAGTGGTATTTAACATGCTTTACTTTGCATTTTCCTGATGACTAATGGTGATGAGTATCTTATCATATACTTATTGGGCATTTGTCATATTTTTTTCATGAAGGGTCTGTTCAAACTTTTGACTGTTTTATAATTATGTTGCTTGTTTTATTATTGAGCTATAAAATTTCTTTATATATTTTGGATATAAGTTTTTTGTACATATATATATATGTATCTCAGATACTATTTAAATTAACTAAAGTTTTAACAATCTGAGGGCTGCCTATTAAAGAAAAATGAGTGAATTTTGATTTAAAAAACCAGCGAACTTTTTGGTATATAAAGTTACCCTAATCAAATCACCTTCTTTCCAGCTCTGTAATAACCACCGAAAACCAACAGCCTCATAACTATAGTAGCTAGGAAATCAACAGTTTAGCAGCCACTGGAGAAGGCAGAAGGGTGTTAGAGGTTCACAAGGCCCCACTCTCAGAAAATTATCACTATTTGTCCAGTTTGACAGGTATAGAAAGCTCCATTCTTAGAGTTTATCTTTGCTTGCCTTAACCCAAGGTTTAGTCTCTGTAAACAATGCTGCCATTGGAGCATTTATCAAAAACAATTATCTGAAATCGTTTAAGACTATGATGACCTAGGGCAATGTACAAATTGGAGTTATAAAGAGACGGACCAAAACACTTAGTTAAATAAGGGGGTGGGGGTGACAGATTAGAGAATGACATGTCCAAAGGGGTCTTAACAAAGATTCAAACTCTTCCTAGAAATCTAGAAAGACACGTTCATGCAAAGAAAAATATGCACACTCTGGGTTGTGTGTTTGCCCATGAAAGAATTCTCTTTCTCTTCTGCCTGAATTTGAGGCCTATATAAGCTGGAAGAGAGTAGTAAAGAAGAGTTGTAAATTTACTGGCTGAATATGTAAGAAATGCCTCAACACATACGAAAGCCCTTTGGCAAAGCTTGGAGACTTACAGGTTCAAATTATTTCATAAATTCACTGCCCAAACATTAGCTGAACACTAAGCTAACCTATCAAAGGCTTCAGTGTCTTCGCACAACAAAAACTACAGACTTTAAAACAGAAATAGTCCAGGAGTTCAAAATACAAACAAACAACAACAGTCACTTACAACAAACCCTGGGGATTGGCCTATGATCTAACTTTCAGAGTTGTCACACTATATTATTTTAAATGTATCCTTTCCAACAAGAAATTTAGACACACAGAGAACACTGGCCTGTACTTAAGGGAAATAATGTTATCAAGAGAAACTATCCATGAGGAAGCCCAGACATTGGACTTACTAAAAACAAAGAATTTTAATTAGCTATTTTAAATATATTCAAAGAATTAAAGGAAACCATGCATAAATAATTAAAGGAAAGAATGAGAATGATGTGTCAACAAATAGACAATATCAATAGAGAGTTGGAGATAATTTTATAAGAACTAATTACAATTTCTGTACCTAAAAAGCACAATGACTGAAACAAAAATTTTACTACAAAGGCTCAAGGTTAAATTTGAGCAGAAATTTAAAAGAGAAAGAGTCAGTGAACTTGAAGACAGGTCAAGTGAGATAACCCAGTTTATGGAAACTGGGGGAAGGAAAAGAAAATGAAGAAAAATCAGCAAAGCCTCAGAGACCTGTGTAACACCAACCAGCATGACACTGTATAGTATGAATCCCAGAAGAGGAGAGAGAGAGAAAGGGAGAGAAAGAACATTTGCCACATTTGATGAAAAAAACTAATCTGTACTTCCATCAAGCTCAACACTTTGGAAGGAAGACAAACTCAAAGATATACACATCTAGAAACTTCACAGCCAAACTACTGAAAGAGGAAGAAAGGAAAGTTCTAAAAGAATCAAGAAAAATTGACTTATCATGCACAAGAAAGTCTCCATAAGATTAACAGCTGGCTTTTCATAAAAAATCATGAAGGCTCCCAAAGAGTGAAGTGACATAATCAAAGTTCTGGGGGGAAAAAAACTATCAAAAAATATTCTATGTCTACCAGAATTGACCTTCAAAAATTAAGAGAAAATTAAGATATTCCCATATTAACAAAAACTGAAAGAATCTGTCGCGAGCAAAAGAGCCTTACAATAAATGTTAATGGGAGTCTTCCAGGTGAAAATCAAAGAACACTAAATAGTAATTTGACCCATATGAAGAAGTAAATGGCAGCAGGAAAGGAAATATATGAAAGTATAGAAGACACAGTAAATGTATTTTGTTTGTAACTGTTGTCTTTTTGTGTATAAATCAAAATAAAACTGTGTATAGAAATAATTCTAAAACAATGTTGAAGTAATTATAATATATAAATTGCAATTTATATGAAAATACTAGTGCAAAAGAAAAGGCAGGTAACACAGCTATTTTGGAGAAAAGTTTTTATAGATTAAAGAATTAGTTTATCAATCCTACATTGTTAAGATAGC
>NW_011484619.1:23146-23252 GCF_000754665.1 Bison bison bison
ACAGAATATTAAAAGCAAAGACATCACAAAGGTCTGTATATTTAAAGCTCTGGTTTTTCCAGTAGTCATGTATGGATGTGAGATTTGGACCATAAAGAAGGCTGCG
>NW_011484619.1:23352-24667 GCF_000754665.1 Bison bison bison
AGGAAATCAACCCTGAATATTCATTGGAAGGATTGATGCTGAAGCTGAAGCTCCAATACTTTGGCCACTGGATATGAAGAGCCAACTCACTGGAAAAGTCCCTGATGCTGGGAAAGATTGAGGGCAGGAGGAGAAGAGGGCAACAGAGAATGAGATGGTTTGATGGCATCATCAATTCAGTGGACATGAGTTTGAGCAAACTCCAGGAGATAGTCAAGGACAGGGAAGCCTGGTGTGCTGCAGTCCCCAGGGTCACAAGGAGTCAAGACAGTACTGAGCAACTGAACTTCATCAAAAACAAGCATATTAAACAACGGAATGCCCAAGGGATTGCCAGGCTTGGTGGTTTGGGCTGCTTTCAAAAAAACAGTTGTTCTCTTAATATATGCCTCCCTTTATACTTACAAATTTAATAGCTTAAATGAATCCTCATATTAACATCTGTTAGTGTTGTGTAGTTTTCCAAAGCACAATGAGGTAGTGGAAAGATCACTAAGACTGGAATTTTAAATCTTGGCTCTGGAATTAATCAGCTTTGTGGGTTTGGGCAAGTAACTTCATATCTCTGGGCCTTGATTTTAAAAAATCCTCACTATTTAATAGGTACTGTGATTTGCTTTCAGTTTATACATAACACTGTAATATCATCTATCTCAGAGAGTTATTGTGGAGATTAAGATTTCATAGCATAAAAACTAGAAATCACTTTATAAATGCAATTCTTTTTATTTTAAAATTGGGCTACTGCTGCTGCAGCTAAGTCACTTCAGTCGTGTCCAACTCTGTGCAACCCCATATACGGCAGCCCACCAGGCCCCACCGTCCCTGGAATTCTCCAGGCAAGAACACTGGAGTGGGTTGCCATTTCCTCCTTCAATGCATGAAAATGAAAAGTGAAAGTGAAGTCGCCCAGTCGTGTCAGACTCTTAGCGACCCCATGGACTGCAGCCTACCAGGCTCCTCCATCCATGGGATTTTCCAGGCAAGAGTACTGGAGTGGGTTGCCATTGTAAGACAGCTATGAACATTTAATTAAAACATTTACTCTTGTCTTGTAAAAATGAAAATCGACATTTTAACTAATAGACTAATAGAACTAAATAGACATTTCTCCAAAGAAGACATACAGATGACTAACAAACACATGAAAAGCTGCTCAACATCACTCATTATCAGAGAAATGCAAATCAAAACCACAATGAGGTACCATTTCACGCCAGTCAGAATGGCTGCAATCCAAAAGTCTACAAGCAATAAATGCTGGAGATAATGTGGAGAAAAGGGAACCCTCTTACACTTTATCTCCAGCATTTAT